>NW_017277190.1:370466-623740 GCF_001594065.2 Cyphomyrmex costatus | reverse complement strand
AAACGAAAATAGTTTTTTTGAAAAATTTTTTTTTTTTAATTTTTTTTTTGGAAAAATGTTAAATTGAAAATTTTCTTTTTTTAAAAAATATAAAATCAAAAATTTATAATGATTCAACAAAAAGTAAATTGGTCCCGAAAAAAATGCAAAAAGTGACCCATTTTGCCCCAAAAAGCAAAATTGCTCCAGAAAAAAACGTAAAAAGTGACCCATTTTGCCCCAAAAACCAAAATTGCTCATTAAAAAACGCAAAAAGTGACCCATTTTCCCCAAAAAGCAAAATTCCTTCTCAAAAATTGCAAAAAGTGACCCATAATGCCCCAAAAAGCAAAATTCCTCCTCAAAAGAACGCAAAATGACCCATTTTGCCTCAAAAAGGAAAATTTCCACAAAAAACGCAAAAAGTGACACATTTTGCCCGAAAAAGCAAAATTACTCCTCAAAAAAAAGCAAAATGACCAACTATTCCCCAAAAAGGAAAATTACTCCTCAAAAAAACGCAAAATGACCCATTTTGTCTCAAAAAGGAAAATTGCCACAAAAAAAACGCAAAAAGTGACCCATTATTCCCGAAAAAGCAAAATTTCTCCTCAAAAAAAAGCAAAATGACAAACTATGCCCCAAAAAGGAAAATTACTCCTCAAAAAAACGCAAAATGAACCACTATGCCCCAAAAAGGAAAAATGCCACCAAAAAACGCTAAAAGTGACCCAATTGTCCCAAAAAGCAAAATTCCTTTTCAAACAACGCAAAATGACCAATATTCCCACAAAAAGAAAATTACTCCTCAAAAAAACGCAAAATGACCCATTTGCCCCGAAAAACAAAATTGTTCCAGAAGAAATTGCAAAAAGTGACCCATTTTGCCCGAAAAACCAAAATTACTTCTCAAAAAAGCGCAAAAAGTGACCCATATTCCCCAAAAAGCAAAATTGCTCCAGAAAAAACGCAAAAAAATACCCATTATGCACCAAAAATTTAAATTGCTGGAGAAAAAAATGGAAAGTGACCCAAAGTGTCCCAAAAACCAAAATTGCTCCAGAAAAAAATTCAAAAAGTGATCCATTATTCCCCAAAAAGCAAAATTGCTCTAGAAAAATACGCAAAAAGTGACCCATTTTGCCTCAAAAACCAAAATTGCTCAAGAAAAAACGCAAAAAGTGACCCATTTTCCCCAAAAAGCAAAATTCCTTCTCAAAAATCGCAAAAAGTGACCCATTTTGCCACAAAAAGCTAAATTCCTTCTCAAAAACACGTAAAATGACCCATTTCCCCAAAAAAGCTAAATACCTTCTCAAAAATACGCAAAAAGACCCATTTTCTCCCAAAAAGCAAAATTGCTCCAAAAAAAATGCAAAAAGTGACCCATTTTGCCAGAAAAACAAAAATTACTTCTCAAAAAAAACGCAAAATGATCCATATTCCCCCAAAAAGCAAAATTGCTTCTCAAAAAAACGCAAAATGACCCATTTCGTCCCAAATAGCAAAATTGCTCCACAAAAATCGCAAAATGCCCCATTATCCCCCAAAAAGCAAAATTACCTCTCAAAAAATCGCAAAATGACCCATTTTCCCCAAAAAGCAAAATTATTCCAGAAAAAATGCAAAAAGTGTCCCATTAAGTCCCAAAAACAAAAATTACTTCTCAAAAAAACGCAAAATGACCAATATTTCCCAAAAAGACAAATAACTCCAGAAAAATGCAAAAAGTGACCCATTTTTCCCCAAAAACCAAAATTACTACTCAAAAAACGCAAAATGACCCATTTTGGCACAAAAAGCAAAATTGCTACTCAAAAAAAAGCAAAATGACCCATTTTCTCCCAAAAAGAAAATAACCTCTCAAAAAACGCAAAATGACTCATTTTGGCACAAAAAGCAAAATTGCTTCTCAAAAAAACGCAAAATGACCCATTGTGTCACAAAAAGAAAATTACCGCTCAAAAAACGCAAAAAGACCCATTAACCCCAAAAACCAAAATTACTCCAGAAAAAAATGCAAAAAGTGACCCATTAAGCCCCAAAAACCAAAATTACTTCTCAAAAAAACGCAAAATAACCCATTATGCCCCAAAAAGCAAAATTGCTCCTCAAAAAAACGCAAAATAACCGATTTTGTCACAAAACGCATAAATGAACGAAAAAAAAACAAAGTTACCCATTTTGTCCCAAAAAGCAAAATAGTTCCAAAAAAACGCAAAAGGTGACCCGTTTTTCCCCAAAAATTAAAATTGCTCCAAAAAACGCCAAAAATGTCCCGTTTTGCCACAAAAAGCAAAATTGCTAAAGAAGAAACGCAAAATGACCCATTATGTCCCAAAAACCAAAATCGGTTTTTTCTCGTTACCACCATTCGATAGAGAACGCCGAGATACGCATTTCTAACCTACAAATTTGGAATCGTTTTTCGACTTTTCACTTCGAAGTCGAAATCGGTTTTTTCTCGTAACCACCATTCGATAGAGAACGCCGATATACGCATTTCTAACCTACAAATTTGGAATCGATTTTCGACTTTTCACTTCGAAGTCGAAAATCGGTTTTTTCTCGATACTACCATTCGATAGAGAATGTCGAGAAACGCATTTCTAACCTTCAAATTTGGTACCCATTTTCGACTTTTTTCTAACCTACAAATTTGGTATCGATTTTCGACTTTACTGAAGTCGAAAATCGGTTTTTTCTCGTTACCACCATTCGATAGAGAACGCCGAGATACGCATTTCTAACCTACAAATTTGGAATCGATTTTCGACTTTTCACTTCGAAATCGATAATCGGTTTTTTCCCGCTACCACCATTCGATAGAGAATGTCAAGAAACGCGTTTCTAACCCACAAATTTGGGATCGATTTTCGACTTTTTCCTAACCTACAAATTTGGAAGTCAAAATCGGTTTTTTCCCGGTACCACCATTCGATAGAGAATGTCGAGAAACGCGTTTCTAACCCACAAATTTGGGATCGATTTTCGACTTTTTCCTAACCTACAAATTTGGAAGTCGAAAATCGGTTTTTTCCCGCTACCACCATTCGATAGAGAATGTCGAGAAACGCGTTTCTAACCCACAAATTTGGGATCGATTTTCGACTTTTTCCTAACCTACAAATTTGGAAGTCGAAAATCGGTTTTTTCCCGCTACCACCATTCGATAGAGAATGTCGAGAAACGCGTTTCTAACCCACAAATTTGGAATCGATTTTCGACTTTTTCCTAACCTACAAATTTGGAAGTCGAAAATCGGTTTTTTCCCGCTACCACCATTCGATAGAGAATGTCGAGAAACGCGTTTCTAACCCACAAATTTGGGATCGATTTTCGACTTTTTCCTAACCTACAAATTTGGAAGTCGAAAATCGGTTTTTTCCCGCTACCACCATTCGATAGAGAATGTCGAGAAACGCGTTTCTAACCCACAAATTTGGGATCGATTTTCGACTTTTTCCTAACCTACAAATTTGGAAGTCGAAAATCGGTTTTTTCCCGCTACCACCATTCGATAGAGAATGTCGAGAAACGCGTTTCTAACCCACAAATTTGGGATCGATTTTCGACTTTTTCCTAACCTACAAATTTGGAAGTCGAAAATCGGTTTTTTCCCGCTACCACCATTCGATAGAGAATGTCGAGAAACGCGTTTCTAACCCACAAATTTGGAATCGATTTTCGACTTTTTCCTAACCTACAAATTTGGAAGTCGAAAATCGGTTTTTTCCCGCTACCACCATTCGATAGAGAATGTCGAGAAACGCGTTTCTAACCCACAAATTTGGGATCGATTTTCGACTTTTTCCTAACCTACAAATTTGGAAGTCGAAAATCGGTTTTTTCCCGCTACCACCATTCGATAGAGAATGTCGAGAAACGCGTTTCTAACCCACAAATTTGGGATCGATTTTCGACTTTTTCCTAACCTACAAATTTGGAAGTCGAAAATCGGTTTTTTCCCGCTACCACCATTCGATAGAGAATGTCGAGAAACGCGTTTCTAACCCACAAATTTGGGATCGATTTTCGACTTTTTCCTAACCTACAAATTTGGAAGTCGAAAATCGGTTTTTTCCCGCTACCACCATTCGATAGAGAATGTCGAGAAACGCGTTTCTAACCCACAAATTTGGGATCGATTTTCGACTTTTTCCTAACCTACAAATTTGGAAGTCGAAAATCGGTTTTTTCCCGCTACCACCATTCGATAGAGAATGTCGAGAAACGCGTTTCTAACCCACAAATTTGGGATCGATTTTCGACTTTTTCCTAACCTACAAATTTGGAAGTCGAAAATCGGTTTTTTCCCGCTACCACCATTCGATAGAGAATGTCGAGAAACGCGTTTCTAACCCACAAATTTGGGATCGATTTTCGACTTTTTCCTAACCTACAAATTTGGAAGTCGAAAATCGGTTTTTTCCCGCTACCACCATTCGATAGAGAATGTCGAGAAACGCGTTTCTAACCCACAAATTTGGGATCGATTTTCGACTTTTTCCTAACCTACAAATTTGGAAGTCGAAAATCGGTTTTTTCCCGCTACCACCATTCGATAGAGAATGTCGAGAAACGCGTTTCTAACCCACAAATTTGGGATCGATTTTCGACTTTTTCCTAACCTACAAATTTGGAAGTCGAAAATCGGTTTTTTCCCGCTACCACCATTCGATAGAGAATGTCGAGAAACGCGTTTCTAACCCACAAATTTGGGATCGATTTTCGACTTTTTCCTAACCTACAAATTTGGAAGTCGAAAATCGGTTTTTTCCCGCTACCACCATTCGATAGAGAATGTCGAGAAACGCGTTTCTAACCCACAAATTTGGGATCGATTTTCGACTTTTTCCTAACCTACAAATTTGGAAGTCGAAAATCGGTTTTTTCCCGCTACCACCATTCGATAGAGAATGTCGAGAAACGCGTTTCTAACCCACAAATTTGGGATCGATTTTCGACTTTTTCCTAACCTACAAATTTGGAAGTCGAAAATCGGTTTTTTCCCGCTACCACCATTCGATAGAGAATGTCGAGAAACGCGTTTCTAACCCACAAATTTGGGATCGATTTTCGACTTTTTCCTAACCTACAAATTTGGAAGTCGAAAATCGGTTTTTTCCCGCTACCACCATTCGATAGAGAATGTCGAGAAACGCGTTTCTAACCCACAAATTTGGGATCGATTTTCGACTTTTTCCTAACCTACAAATTTGGAAGTCGAAAATCGGTTTTTTCTCGATACTACCATTCGATAGAGAATGTCGAGATACGCATTTTTAACCTTCAAATTTGGTACCCATTTTCGACTTTTTTCTAACCTACAAATTTGGTATCGATTTTCTGAAGTCGAAAATCGGTTTTTTCTCGGTACTACCATTCGATAGAGAACGCCGAGATACGCATTTCTAATCTACAAATTTGGAATCGATTTTCGACTTTTCACTTCGAAGTCGAAAATCGGTTTTTTCTCGTTACCACCATTCGATAGAGAACGCCGAGATACGCATTTCTAACCTACAAATTTGGTATCCATTTTCGACTTTTCACTTCGTAGTCGAAAATCGGTTTTTTCTCGTTACCACCATTCGATAGGGAATGCCGAGATACGCATTTCTAACCTACAAATTTGGTGTCGATTTTCGACTCTTCACCTCGAAATCCAACATCGGTTATTTCTCGTCACTACCATTCGATAGAGAACGCCGATATACGCATTTCTAACCTACAAATTTGGTACCGATTTTCGACTTTTCACCTCGAAGTCGAAAATCGGTTTTTTCTCGGTACTGCCATTCGATAGAAAATGCCGAGATACGCATTTCTAACCTACAAATTTGGAACCGATTTTCGACTTTTCGCTTCGAAATCCAACATCAGTTTTTCTCGTCACATTCGATAGATTGTTTCTTTATAATAAACGTTTGTTTCCTTTTAATAAACGTTTGTTTCCTTTTAATAAACGTTTGTTTCCTTTTTAATAAACGTTTGTTTCTTTTTAATAAACGTTTGATTCTTTTTCCGTTTGTTTCTTTTTAATAAACGTTTGTTTCTTTTTAATAAACGTTTGTTTCTGTTTAATAAACGTTTGCTCCTTTTTAATAAACGTTTGTTTCTTTTTAATAATCGTTTTTTTCTTTCTAATAAACGTTTGTTTCTTTTTTGGATACAATTGGATTGAAAAACTGCGTTTCTTATTCATAACTATGAATTGAACAGTATTCACTATGGGGTCACAAACGCACTGAAAAAGCTAATATTATTTTATGATTGAAAAGTATACAGATATGGTCCATGCAATTCCTATAAATGAATAAAAACGTATTCGGTTGGAAAAGTATACAGATATGCTCCATGCGATTCCTATAAATGAATAAAAACGTATTCGGATTGAAAAAGATTCATTTTAACATTCATGAATCCGTGTATTTCTGAAAATTTGAATCCATTTTAATACATTTCAGTCCAGTCTCGGATACTGTGTTAGCATGAATATTTAAATCGTAAAAATTTTTATTCTGCAAAACTATTATGAAGAATAATAATAAATAAGTAAAGGACTCTTATTCTCAAACATGAATAGAAACTAAAAAGATAAATTAATATTCAAACATTAAAAATTTCTTTAATCACATAGTAAAAAGATAAAATAAATTAATATGAATTAACATGAAAAACAAGACAGAATACGAAGATATAAAGATATACATAAATATGAAAGAACGAACTTAATACAAAAATAAAAAAAGTTCTTGTTTTTCATGTTAGTTTATATTAATTTATTTTATCTTTTTACTATGTGATTAAAGAAATTTTTAATGTTTGACTTTTAATTAGTTTCTATTTATATATTATGAAGAAATTATACAGAAACGAAAACGTCAAAAACGCTAATTTTATCGATAATACAGGCGGATCCAGCATCATCACCTTAACATCATATGCCTTACACGTAAATTTTTCACTCAGATAATTTTATAAAAAGTTACAATTATGAAAATGATTATATATATATATACAGTACAGGAATATTGTATATTTATAAAAAAAAAAACAATTTTATAAGAGGATCTATTTATCAAACTGCTTTCGCTGAGATTTAGTTTTTAGAATATTGAAATTGGGCATGACATAATTTTCAAGTAGATCCTTATCGAATAGAAATCGCGCCAATGCTTGATCTCCAACGCCCGACAACACAGTCGTTAATCTTCCAAATTCGTTAACGCTTTTCATCTGATCTTCCATGAAACCGGTGACAATGAAATCACTCGCGTTGAGATCACCGTGCTTCTCCGTTATAGCATTTACAGCAACCAGTTTTTTACTAACTTCGATTTCCAACTGCAATGCCGTCTACAGAAAATTTACATAGATAAAAGAATTGATTTATAGATCCTAACAGCTTTTTATACTAAATGGAAGACTTCTATTAATTCTTAGGGGATACATCGTATTCTTAAAATATAACATTATTTTAAATTGCAACAGACTTGATTGTATAAAACAAATTTACTTTGAATGCATGCAATGGGCATTTCCAATCTTGATCATTCGGCGGCGATATAGCGCACAAATGTACTTTTCCGCCTCGCATTTTTACATAGTTAATAAATTTCAAGGCATGTTCATGCTCCTCATGATGCATTTGCATAAAGAATGACTCGCAGCCGGGTAAAGCGATGTCTACGCGACCGAAATATGTAGCCTGCATAATAAACTCATCTCATAAGATAGCAATTAAATTTAATTTTACATACAAATCAAAAAGGACACATGTTATAATAAGGGCAATTTGTAATTGTAGTAATCGAAAAAATTTATGATTTGTGTAATTTCTTGTATTTAAAGTTGAAAATGTGTTAAAATGGATCGTACCATTGATAAATAATAATAAAATGCCATCAGCTCCACATTTATTTGCTCATTTATTGCAGCTTCTGTTTCTTCGTGGAAATCAAAATTGACCCTCTTTCCACTCGGCCATTTTGTTGGTTTATCAATACACATTCTTATTTGATCATCATTTTCCGATTTTTTCTGAGTTGAGCTAAATAATTGTTGTGAATCAACATAAATTGATGAAAATGCATCTTGTGTGTAATTAAAAAAGAGAAGAAAAAATACACTACATTATATCTATACAATCTTATAAATTAAATTTCATTATTTTATAATAAATTCATAAATTAAAAAATTTAATTTAGAATACATTTCTTTAAAAAAGTATTGGTTTTTTTTTTACATACAATTAACAATTTAATATTATTTAGAATCTTGATTAAATTTAATATAATTACCTATAACCTAATTGTCGAGTTAGCGAATAGAAGTCATGATTACAAGATTTTAAAAGTTTGTAATAAGATTTCAACACTCGCAACATTTTTTATGATTTTTTAAATTAGCATCAACCTATTCACATTAATTTAAATCATTTATAAATCACAGTATGTCAAGAGCATAAATTATGTGTGAACATACATGAATTTAACATCGAAATTTTGAATTAGAATGTTTAAAATGAAAAAATAAAGAATTTCAAAAATTGTCGTTAGAAACATATTATTAAGTAAGAGAATTATATAACGTAGATTAAAACACCAAGAATTGCAGTTCAAAGAATTTCATTATTTGTTTTCTTTCTTTCATCTACACTACGCATAATTGACATACATTGTAAAGTGCTTAATATATAAATAAATACAGTTTGATCAATGTATCATCTAAAAAGTTTATTGTAATAAAACTATTTTTCTTTCGATGATTGAGAAATTGTTTTAAGCTTTAATTTCAATATGTTATCGAATTTATATTTTTATTACAAATACAACTAAAATAATGACACTGTAAATTAATGTTCCATTTATTGTCTTGATCAATATTTTTTATAATAAAATGTTTTATAATTAGTAATTACAGTAACAGTGTAGTCGTCAATTTTTCATATAAATAATACATATACTGACTTGATTTTTCAGACTGTCAAAATGTTTTAAAATTATAAGTCTCTAGCAAACAATAAATACAACAGTTTACAATAAATCATAAATGTGTCATTGATTTATTGAATTAGGTGAAGGATCTGATAGTTGATGTGTATTATTTGAGGACACGGTATTTATAGAACTGAGGCTTTCTTGTTTTATATTAGAACTGCTAAGATTCATATTGATCACAGTCGTCGACATGGGATTCTGCATATCTAATTGACTTTGCGCGATATCTTGCAGAGCCGCTTGAATTCGCTGAAGAAGTGTCTCGCCTTGTCTCACCACTTCCTCCAGTTGCTCACCAGCCTGTTGATTCTCCTGTTCGAGTCTACTAAGACTGGCTACTTGTAGCTCTTGTGATGATTCTTCGCTTGGCAAACTCTCTATTAACGTATCTATATCTTTGGCACACCTTGCAATGAGATTTGCAAATAAGGCAGCATAATCTAAAACAGTATATATAAATTAGGATTCATGATCAGCATTTAAACAATTTAAAAGGTCGAGCATATATCACACACTGAATTGTGTTGGTGAAATTTATCTATATTCTAAAATAAAGTTACATAGATTTTTCGGCCCTAAATATGGCCATCTTCAGTATACAAAAATCGATAAAAATTAATACTTGTAACAATAATTATAAGAATCAAAAAGAATTATTATTAAAATAAAGATAAGAATCGAAGAGAGTTTGTTATTATTAAAATCTGTACAAGTTAGTCATTGTACAAATACGAAGCCTATAACAGTCTAGCTTTTGGATCTTTTAAACGCTTACATATAAACAACCGCGGTACTATCACGAATTAAATTAAATTAACTAATATACGTAGTCCCCTCAAATTGCGTGCTGAACAATCGTCTTGAAACGCAACTCTAATAATCTGAAAATCTAATCTAAATCTGGAAAATTATTCTTATTGCGAAAAATATTACCTCGGCCGGGAGTCGAACCCGGATATCTTGCTTTACGCGCAAGTGTCCTAGCTGTTATAGGCCTCGTATTTGTACTATAGTTATGTTCTTACATAATAAATATAACGGTTTTTAGTATTGAATATTAGTCATTATAATTATATAAAATTTCACATTTGAAGCTTTCACGGGCATTTTCTTCAATTACACTACAAGTTGTCGCCATGTCTTTCTTTATAAATATGTTGAAAGTGAAGTCGAGTGATTCATTGCATTTAGTATTAAGTTGTATTTAAATGTAGTACTTGTCAAATTGGAACGAAACGCTAATAAGACTCCTTTGCTTGTCACAATATAATTTCCCGATCATGTCCTGACAAGAATCGGTCTTCAAAAAATAATTGTACACCATCCGTATGAAACTTGGAAAAGATTGACAACTATATCAACGTGCTAAATATATAAACAATACTATCTGAAAATTATTAACTGAGAACTACTCAATGTATAGGTACCAAATATAAAATACATTAATAGTTGTCAATCTTTTCCAAGTTTCATACGGATGGTGTACAATTATTTTTTGAAGACCGATTCTTGTCAGGACATGATCAGAAAATTATATTTTGACAAGCAAAGGAGTCTTATTAGCGTTTCGTTCCAATTTGACAAGTACTATATTTGAATACAATGACTTATTACTAAATGGCTTACAATGAATCACTTAACTTTACTTTCAACATATTTATAAAGAATAATGTGGCTCCAACATTTGTCTCGACATTATCAAATTAAGAAATTTTACAATTATAATAATCACAACTTGGACACATTTTAATTAATAATAACTCTCTTCGATTCTTATCATTATTTTTACATGTATTAATTTTTATTAATTTTTGTACACTGAGGATGGCCATATTTAGGGCCGAAATGTCTATGTAATTTCACTTCAGAATATAGATAAATTTCATCCAGTGTATGCTCGTTTTAAATTGTTTATTTTCATTCGCCACCTACATTAGAATACTTTACGTATATTTAATCCTAAATATATATAATTAGGTCATTTGTGTCTGTGCATTTCTTCTCGTTAACACAAAGAGTACCTGGCTAAATAATAGAATCTATTTTCTTTTTATCACAACTTTACAAATACTTTGTAAAAGTATTGAAGTATATGTAAAAATCACTTAATTTCTTTATAGTTGTAAAAATAATGAAAAGAGTAACGAAAAAAGTAACCTAGGACACAAATAATCTATGTGAGTAAAGAATCGTAAAATTGTTGTGTCTACTACTAAAGTATAATATCATATTATCAATGAATACTACTGAAACGTGTAAAAACCTTCTTGAGATTGATGTGGTTGCGGGGTACCAATGCGATCAAAACCAGGAAATTTACTAGGCGTAGAATATTGTTGTAGAATACCAACGCTATTGCAAAAGTGTTCTGCTTGCTAAATCGACAATTGAGCTTATTAAAATATCAAGATAAGAAATGTACGAGACAATAGAAATATTTTATTACCTGGTTTATGGTGTCTTGCAATTGCGTCAGGCGATCTGCCATAATAACGAATTAATACGGATCACTTGTAATTAATTTGAATAACCTCTTACAACAGTCATAACAATCAACAAAGAGTACAAGAATTTACCATCTGCCAAGACGTCCTAAAAATCTCAGCGCTCGTTAAAGGGAAACAATATATTCGTCTAAAATATTACTTAATGCAACCTGCACGGTATCGCGATGTATTCGAAATTTTATCTATACTTTTTAAAGAAGCGATCTAAAATAAAAAAAACAATCTCAAGAAACAGTGAATCTGTTTTTGTACCTGCACTGTCTCTGATTAGTACATACCACACGGTAGGAATCGAATATTATCGATAGTTTTTACTATCGAATACATTCGAATGTTTCGGAAACTATCGACATTTTATTACCAACCCAATTGTACCAACAACCGCCGCTGCCGTCCGGCACTGTCCAGTTGCCTTGTCTCTGCCCCTCCCCAGCCCAGCCTCCCCTTCCATCCTACCGTAGCACTCCGTCCGTGTAGAATCTGCTGCGGCGCAGATCCGCTTGACACTCTATCGCGAGTTTATTTCGTGTGAGCATTTTGCTCCACGGTGGGCTTTGCACGGTAATCTATTGCTCTCATTTATTAAATTTCATATTAAATGAAGACATTCATTTGAGACGTGATCTTGACCTCCTATTTACTGTTTGAAAGCGGAAGCCATAAATCAAGGAGACGCGTTTCGCGAAGCAAGTCGTCTAAAGATAGAAATACACACGGAAAAACGTAGCAGAAATACAGATTTTTTTGCACTGTTGAGGCATGTAAGACCTCGTGCTATTCTAGATGAAACAGTATGATTTAAATTTCTTCAGCTTTTATTATAACTTGGAAAGTAAAACTTAAACCTACGTTCATATAACATTCTTCTCTCATTTTACAGCTCAAATTCACTCTCTAAATTATCGACATACAATTAAAAATCACTCTGCATATAATATATAGAGAATATTTACACTGCTTACAATTGTAAATATAATTGCACTAAATACAATTTCAATTGTATTTTCGTTAATGTTATGTATCAGTTAACATGTTTAGCAGTCGATGACGGAATATAAAATAAAACATTGCAATATAATTTTATCTTTAGGTGTAGTAATCATTCAAACATTTATTTCACTTTCCTAAAGTCGTACTCTGGGTCTCAGAAGGGTCTCGTAATAAAGCAGGAAGAACGCATCTTAACGTAATTTAGCATTTTCCATTGCATTTTTATAAAATGTTTACATGGGGAAATATTTACAAAAATATGAGTAGGGCACGATGAAGTATATAGAAGACGGGAAAAAGAATGAACAGTTCAGTTGAGGGTACCACGGCATTGAGGAGCTCCGCAAAGGCAAGGGATTTTGTCATCTTCCAATGGGAATTTATAATCATAAGTAATTTCTTCGTTAACTCCTATCGGTTGTTTACTGTAGATTACGATCTTCTTTTGGCTTTCGATCGTGATTACTTTTGCATAACAATTCGGCTAAAAGAAATAAAGATTTGATAAATACAATATAAAATATATTACTGAAATTACAATTTAATTTCTAATACAGGCTTTATAAATCAAAATTTATCATCAAGTTGAATTTGTGTCAATTTAGATTTTAATTTTTTATTTTAATGTTCAAAATTGTCTTTTTTTTTTTTACACACAGACGCACGCACGCAATATATTTATTATATTGAAGCTAGTCAAGATGAAAGAAATAGATAATTTTAAGTGACTTACATTACAACTGTGATTTATAAACCTCGCCAAATTGCCGCATTTTGTCGCATCAATAATTGTATCTAAATCAATGCGGAAGAGGTAAGAACTGCCAATTCCAGTGGCCTCGTATTGAGCTTCTCGTAGATCGGCTACAACCGGTCTAACCATTTGTCCAACGTACTCGATAACCATTTCATCAGCTGCGATTGGTTCCATGGCGAATAAGCCCCAATCGTGAATACCAGATTTAGCAAACTTCAATTGTTTTTTACGGAACTGAAATACAAAATTCATATTATAAATTACATTACGAATGTACGATATTAATAGATATTTTGAATTATATATCCTACCTTTAATTGATTAAACTTAAGGAGATCACTGTCCGTATCAATTCCGAAAGCTGTTAATAGCCGGCGTTGATTGCTTCGAGCTTCGCGTGACAATGCTTGCATTTTGCCGGTCAACGCTTTAGAATTATTTTTCGGACCATTCATTACACCATCACTTCCGATATAAGAACCGCCGCTGTCCTCTATGTCATTACTGCGCTGTATACTTTGAGCATAATGATGCTGTAAAAGCAAGAAGGATTATTTGTTGCTTTTCTATAGAGACTTTGATAAAATAAAAATAACATAATATAAGCGCATGTCTGAACTTTAGAATTTCCTTTAGAAAAATATAACTTTTGTAAATATATCACAGATATATAATGTTTTACTTTATGTTTAGCCTTCTCCCTGATGTCAACTTTGTAATATCCTTCCGTTCTAGCGCTTCCACTCGCGTGTAATCGAAGTTCGTCTCGTTTTCTCTTTTTTGCAGGGCTTGGTACATCCGTCGGCGAATGATCAACCCAGTGTGTATCGTTCAACCAATAACCTTGAGTATCATCTGCTAATAAAGCCTCGTAACTTCTTCTCAAATACTCTACATCCTCTGCGTCTATTCCTCTAGTTAAAAACTCGTACAAAATAGCCATTTCTGACATAAGATCTCGTTCTTTGTACGTGACGGTTGGTTCTGGAACCTGTTTAGGAAGCTTATCGTATACATAATCATTTCGGATATTTTCCTTCTCTCTAACATGATTCTGATTGCTGTGTATTTTTGTATATTTCTTGGATTTCTGTTTCTCAATTTTATGAGTATTGTCTTTCGATTTCGCCAATTTAACAATCTTTGGATGTTTTACTTTCACCGAGGTTGGTGGTATTCGTATCACCGGTTCAATCAGCTCGGGTTGTGCAGGTGGCAACGAATACGAATGTTCCATATACACCTGCGAAGCCTGAGAACCCGGCGAACTTGGTGTCTGCTGTCCATTTAATCGAAGTTCTGTCTCCGCTTGATACCTATATATAGATAATATTATAATGTTATATTTAACCATAGAGCGAGTTTAATCACTCCAAGAGCGATCAATGACGTTATAAGTTTTATCTTTGGTTTCTGATAAATGTCCACCACAACCTTGCTGCTTTAAGTGGACGTAATTATAAACGCTAGGTGACGTTCATCCTTAAACTTACTTTAATCCGTAAAACATAAGCTGTAAGGAAATGGGTAATTTCCATTTCTAAACAAGTCCTGGATATGAACATCAGCCAATGAGAAATAACAGTTGTAATACGTAATGAAATTTTAAATGTCAGTGTATCGCAAATGATGAGATCTGCAATATTTAACATGGAAAACAAAATTGTGACAAAATTGATGACGAATTTCTTGTCAAATATATGTCAAAACAAACCCAATATTATATTATTGATCTCATATTTAAATGCTGCCATGTTGCATTTAATATAACCTCGCTGCTTGATAGATAATGATGTCTTAAAGATTATATCGATATTGTGGACTACTTGATGTAAGATGTTTATAGCTTACTTCTTAGAAAGCAAGGTTGGGCATTAATGCTTATAGTTTAAAGCCTAATGATTAAAGCAACGTTATGAATCGGGCCAAACTTATGGTACTTTCAGGTTGAATTTTTGTTAATCGCTCTCGGAGTAATCAAACTTTCTATGATTGAAAACGCTATTAGATTGTTATTATATACAAATCAATAAACGCAGGTCGGATGAAGCAGCTAGCCTATGCCGAGCGAATGATTAATAAATAAGAATTAATCATATTTAATCATTTGACGAACAAGTTAGCTACAATTTGTTCATCTTGATGCACCTATCGATTACTGCAATTAATCCTGCAGTAGTATATACATATATATGTATATATATATATGCATTATACTACGGTATCATATACGAAGAAAAATCATTACTTGAAAAAAAATTTATTTAACGAACCTTAGTCTTCTGATTTCCAAGCTCTCTTCTTCCGAGTCAGTTGTAGGAATCTCACTAAACATTTCAATCTTTTCATTATCCTTTAAGATGGGTTCGTCACTGATGTATTTTGCTGACATTGTCTGTAGCGTTCTAATAATATTAGGTTGTATAGGACCCGGACTCTTGTGCCGTATAATATTATCATGTCCAGCTAGAGTCATCAGAGCTTCCGCAGCTGAATTTTCCATTTTTTGTATATCCGGTAACACCTCCTCCTTTATTGTCGATGTTATTATCATCGGCTTCATGTCGTTCTGCGTCTTCGTTCCCTTATCTTCGGTGATTCTCGATGTATCTTTCACTTCATTGTCTAAAATTCTACATACATCAAATGGTTTTTCTTCCACTACAGGCAACTTTTCAGAAATTCTTTCCTCTTCTTTGACGTTTTCATATCTTATGAAAGAAGATAATGAACTACTTAGATTGTCATCATCAATCTGTGGAAATTCGTTTGAATTTTGATCTTTAATTTTGATATCTGGTACCGGCGTTTCTCTGCCAGTTGGTGTGGGACAGTCTAGAGATCTTTGGATCGCAAGTTCCATCAATATATCAGGATCTTCACTGTTACAAGCCAAAGGTCTATGATTGGACATTCGGCTATCTGTATCTTGCTAAAAAAATTAATTCATTTTAATTAGCATATTTTCTTAAACCTATACTTTTTTTAATCATAACGCTTATGTACCACTTTATATGTACCTCAAAGCAAGCTTCTTCATCGGAACTTTCATTTGAACTATCGGAAGATTCACTGGAACTAATCTCCTCGCCGCTACTACTTTCGATCGATGAAGACGTAGTAGACGAGGAAGAAATAGTCGGGAGAGAAGTTATCGGTTTCTTCGTTTTTTGTACAAGTGGTACATCTAGATCACTATCACTTTCAATTGTTTCTATTTCAGCATGACCCGATTGTCGACTGTCCTCATCTTGTGGTAATGGGCTTGGAGCTTTGATCTTGCGCTACATATAGAAAAATAAAATAAAAATATAACATCCAATGCAAATAGCAAAGAAAAATATCAAATATAATAAATACGTATGCGAGTCGAAGGTAGATATTTATTGCTAGATGTTTGCTAGATTTATTTACTTAAAATTAATTCTTGCAAGTGGTTACGAATATAAAACAATTTAAAAGTCTGATAAACACAAATGTTTCGAACTTTTTCGGGTCATTATCAATGTGACAGTAATTAATTAAGTTAAACTGTTGCGCTACATTAGATAATTAAATAAATTTAAATAAAAATTAATAATAAGAAAAAATATAACATTATTTTACCCTAAATGAAGGCATCTTTGGCATACTAGCTCTAATACCCAGACCAAAACCATCGTAATTGAGCCCCAGTGGTGTTGCTTGCTCCAACAATGATGACAATCCTTGTGACTTGACATCCTCTTTAGTTGTATTATTGACAATAATATTATCGCTGCTATCTTGAATTTGATTTTTTTCCGATTTCTTTTCGTCCCACCAAACTTCAAACAATTTGAATGCCGTGTTCTCTATCATCTTCTTATTAAAATCTTTCTTTAGAATTTGTTTCAGTTCATTCACAACTCTGCTTAACACTCCATTGATGGTAGGTCCCTAAATAGAAACAAAGTTTTCTCTTAATGCAATGTTCAGTTTATTCACATTTGTGTGACAATAATAAATCTTACCTGTGGATCTTTCGTGATGTTATAATTTGCCATAGCATGTAACCGAGATTGGAAAGAGGAATAATAATTTGCTCCTTGATGATTTCCTATTGCTGCCGAAAAAGATGCCGTGTTCGGTTGATAATGGCTTTGTAAGTAAGTTGTTCCGTAAGGATAAGGATACTGTCGCGGCCAATTATAAACGTCGTTAGAGGGATAATGAGTCAAATGTCCTGGGTAACCAGCCGGATATAGTTGATTCGAAGGTTCAGTCTGTGCTATTACCTATCCAAAAAGATATCAATGAGACACGTGAATGCAATAAATACAACATTTCATATGTATAAATGATCTCACTTCCTCAATTTTTTCATCTCCAGAACTTAAAGGACTCAGAGACATTCTGTCGTCATCAGGCGGTGGAGGTGGAGGTGGTTCCTTAGGTGGCTCTGGTTCATTGTCATCGGGTGCTGGACTATAACTTCCTAACAATGCTTCATCTTCACTGGAACTTATGACACTACCTAAATCCTCATCCACAGAAAACTGACTAATGCTATTTTCATGAGCTTTCCTACGTTCCTTGTTTCTCTCTACTACTTTATCAAAACACTGTTTGTATATCTCATGTGAGAGAAAGGGACTGGGTGGCTCTGACAACATCTCATTATCACCAAATTGAGATTTTTTGTCATCTTCCGAGTCACTGCCAAACTGTAAGAAAGGAGGTGCCATTCCACCCGCTTTATCCTTTAGTAACATAGCAATTCTCGTATCTAAATCTAATGTCTTGCGAGTTTCATCAGGAGAATCACGAGGCGTATTCTTTGCTGTAGTCTGATTCTCCTTTTCCTTTTTAGGAGTCGGATGCACTTTTGCAGCACTGGAGGTTTTATTATTAATCGGTGTGACATTAGAACCAGCACTGTCCAAATTTGTCGCATGTGGTTGAATTGGCCAGACAGAAGTTGAGCTTGAATATCCTGCTCCAGAATTATTGCTCCACCATACAGTCGAGTTCTGTTGAATTGGTACATTCTGTGAGACATTTTGTGGGATACTAGTCAAGTAACTACTCGGAGGTTGATGATGATAACTGCTATAGTAAAAGTCATAATTTGTCGCTGGAGTAGAATTTTGAGAATAATTACTAGAATAATTCAATTCACTGGGTGCTGTTCCATAACCCAAATCACTACCTGTACTGCCGCTCGGCGTAGGATAGTCTCTATACTTGGTATATCTTGAATTTTCTATGTACGGCTCCCTATTCTTGTCTATACTTGGAATAGTTTTTTTACTATTTCTAAAGTCATCCCTCTCCTCGGGCAAAGTCTTTTCCACTGGTGTCTGATGTTTTTCTGGCTCTGGCTCTGGCGGCTCTTTTTCCACTTTCTTTTCAGGTGGTTTTTTCTCCACGGTTAACTCCTCAAACATCTTTTTACACTCTTCCCCGAAAGGATCCAGAAAAACTCTTAATACTTTCCCCATCACAGATGTATTATTCAACTTTTCTACACATGCCTTAGATGCCTTGGTTGATTCAAACACCACTCTTGCTATACCAAGATGTTTATTGTTTAACGGGTGATAATAAATAGTAAGTTCTTCTATAGATCCAAACTTCTGAACCATGTTTGTCAAAAATGTCTTATCGATATTGTCATTTAAATGGCAAAACGTTACTTCTAACGGAGGAGGTTCTCCACAGTAATTGGAATCAATTTTAAATCTAGGTACAGGTAGATCGAGTTGTTCCAATCGAGTCCAAATTCTAGTTAATTGCGATCTGGGATCTCGAGGTTGAACCTGTGGATAAGTTGGGTCGCCTGGAACGGTCCCATCGTATCTACATAGTCTTGTAGCTCCTTTAACTAAAAATGGATCAACCAGTAGTTTGAAATTTCTCTGAGTCTTCTGGGTCGCTGGTGGCACAGCTGTATCCTTCTGCGAATGTGTCACGTGGCTGTGACTATGTTTTGAAGATGGCTGACTCGAATCAGACTTCTGCGACGAGCTCTGAGAACTGCCATGGGAATGACGGTGACGATGCGAGTGCGCATGTGAATGTCCATGTCCATGACCATGTCTCTCCATGCCGTTCATTGCCTCCGAGCATCATCCATTCACATGAACTTCTGTCGTAAACATTTATCCAAACTTTAAATATTATCGCTATTATGCTGAATGCAAA
Organism: Cyphomyrmex costatus; assembly: GCF_001594065.2. Classification (NCBI taxonomy): domain Eukaryota; kingdom Metazoa; phylum Arthropoda; class Insecta; order Hymenoptera; family Formicidae; genus Cyphomyrmex; species Cyphomyrmex costatus. The sequence goes on along the minus strand of NW_017277190.1, from coordinate 604,337 downwards.
TCAATCTGTACAGCTCACAGTTTACTCGCATCCTTCTAAACAAGCGTGTCTATCGAATGTGCAAAACAAATCGTATACGCGTTCACACAAATGGAATTGTAAACCGGTAGGACACAATTTCCATACATCACTCTGTTCATCTCACTAAAAAATATATAATCAACTTCAGTTATATGAAAAATATCGAATTCGTTGTCAAAACAAGTTAAGTACATAGATATGTCTCCCTTATATCAGCGACGCGGCATGGTTACATGATCGAGATCGTTCGGTAATTAAAAAATTGCAAAGTAATCGCGCCTTTATGTGTATAGACTAGTCTTACAGTTTGTTAAAAGCATTCTTTAACAATTTTTTTTTCTCTTGTGTACTGTATGTGATCAGGTTAGAAGCAATGTTCGTGCGGGATCTTTGTCGTTCCTCTGTGGATCCTCACACAAGGACGCATCCTCTCGTTGCTAGATCGATACGATCCCCGGGGCGAAGAAGTTATCGATACGACAGCCTTTAGATCAAAACCATCGCGTCCTGTTCACGCAACACCGTCTCTCTCTCTCTCTCTCTCGCAGCAACTTTGGCTGTCCGGTCTCATATAAAAACGTTATGCGGTTCTCCTCAACCGCGGCACATAACCTAGAAAGCGCTTCTCAGCGCTCCTTTTAGGTTGGGTTATCCGCACGACGGTGAGCCACCGAGCGAGGACACTCTTCGTAGCGGGATTCTCTTGATAAAACGCCGTCGACGACTCCTCTCGATCGTATACACTTCGAATTTCGCTCTTTACTTTTCTCTGTCTCTATTTTCCACTCCCCTCGCCACACTTTTTTTCCGTCTATACCTCTTGTTCACTCTTTGTCTCCCTCGCTTGAGGGGGTCTATCAGTTCCACGAAAGAACCTCTAGATCCTTATGCCGCGATCTTCCTCTTCTGCCAGAAATCGCGCAGAACTTTTATAATATAAAACGTCCAGGGGGACAGTGCGCGTAACGGCGCGAGCGGCGAGTGTCCCGAGCCTATTCCCTATCGAGCTATCGAAGCGATCGTCTTTCGACTGTCCCGTTGTTGTTCGCTCACCGCCACCGCTGACCACCGACCATGGTTCGCGATCTTCGGCGATTCCGGGACTCTGAGAAATGTGATAAAACGTACGGACAGTTTTGTTTTTTTTTTTTTTTACCTCTCTCTCTCTCTGTTTCTCTCGTTCGCTAGCTGACCTGTCGTCACACGCGCGATTCTCTATCCTTCTCTCTCTTTCTCGCCGCGAGTTTAACGCACCTGGAGCGTGTTTGGCTGGTTATGTCCACACTACTTTATTTGCGCATACGAAACACTTTGCGCATTCCCGTGCTCGCAACACGCTTATTACTCTCGAGCCGGGTCAAACACCTCCTTATTCGATTAATTTGCTAATGTAATTCTTAATTTTTTCAAATGCTTCCTCTTTCTCTCTCTTTATCTTTCTCTGTCTCAAAAATTATGGATTAATTACTATTACTGGACGTTCCCAACCATTCCCAACTCGTTTGCACCCTCCCTCTGCATCCCGCGAAAGTTATAACTCGCGGGTTCTAGGGCGACTTCGATCAAACTCCGCGCGATTAATTTAATTGGCGATTAATTCAACCCCGGTGGAAAATTGCTTGCAGAAGACTTGTACATGAATTATTTGTAACTTGCCCTGTATTTCAATATGTAATTTAATTACTAATTTAGCATATATACATTTGATACATGTGTTCTTATTTTTCAAATATTTTGTATCATTAGAAATAAATTCTGTCTTGGAGATTTCAAGCAACGCGAACAGACCTATTAATTGCGTGAATGGGTTCCTTGCGATAGATTTTTGGTCTTGTTTTTGAACACACCTAAAACGAACCGGATGATGAATGTTGCAACATACGGCTACACAATTACAGTCAGCGCGTATAAAGAAAATTATGCAATCGTAATCTTTGTAATGGAAATGCGATTAGATAATTTTTTATGCATTCGTTTACGCAAGTTGTCTGGAATATATTCTTAAGAGAAGCGTAACCAATCACTTTTCAGTCTGTCTGCGACAGCCTCATTGGCTACTGTACGAATTATTTGTTCGATACAATTTTAAATTTCGATCAATCGATGAATCGTAATAATTCTCCTGAACGTTCTGAAGTTGCGGAGATTGTGGATCGTGGTTATCTTCATTCAAGTTCTTTTCTTTTGGAGATTTGGAGAGTTGACTCCTCCACGATTTTAGAATATCTTGATAAATAAAAGAAATGTCGATGCAAAATTTCTTCAAGCGTTATCTGCCAGTAGTTAAGGCGGACGAGGGAGAGGAAGAGGAATTGGTGGATCCACAAACAGTCCTTCGTGTAAGTGACAATCGTTATATAATGTTTTGTCTTTCGAACGCCTACAAAACACCTCGTCGATTTTTCGAAATCGGTCGCATTTGATTTAAGTTTAAGCCATAATTGTGTCTCGCGTTGCATCTTGTAATTTCACGATTTGTAGAAATTTTTAACTGGAAAAAGTTAATGTCGATATTCTGTCTACTTTTTTTTTTTTATCTGACATTTAATAAAGTAGCGAAGTAGAATACGAGCTTTAATAACTTTTTCTTTTTTTTCCAATATATGTACACGAATATTTATAACAATTTTCTTAATGAAGTAAAACAATTAAATTGACTTTTAATTTGGTTTGAACTTTAATCATACTGTTATTTATATCAATTACTGATACAAAAATTAATATTAAACATGTTTGTGATAAAATTTTATCTCTATCTAACATTATCTTGTACCGTTTTAATTTATATCTAATTCTTTGCTTGTGTAGGAGGAATGCGATCAACTACCAAAATGTGTCAGTTTAAAAGAGAAGTTAGACACATGCAACAACCGTGTCAATTCAAGATCTCACACAGAGGAAACCTGTCTGGAGGAGATTTTGGATTACGTGCAATGTGTAGATCATTGCGTTGCGAAAACTCTGTTCAGTAAACTCAAATAATTGCACAATACTCCCATAAAGAGCTAAACTGTTTGCAATGTTAAAGCTAAACATTTCTCTCAAGCGTTGTATATATATATATATATATGTAATCAAATACTAGCAATAAAAGATTAATTATTACAGATGAAAATATCTTTTCATGGTCTCTTCTGTATTTCAACTCTATGAGATAGTTTTTAACAAATCTGAACAATGTGTATACAATAAGATACATAAAATATGAATGATACACAGACTTTCAATTCAGTTCGTATCTGTTTTTTTTTTTTTCCGTATAAAAAAATGTTGGAATGATCTTTTTCTCCATTTATTTTGTCGTGTGTGTATAAATTCTTATGATGGTTGAAGAGAACCAGTACCCAGCAATACATCGAAGCATACATTGCACACGCGTACTGGTTTGTTCAAACCAAATTTCAAGATTGGTACATCTTGACCCGAGCACTTGCTGCACAAAATTCGTCCACAATGCCGGCTAAAAAAAGAGAATGTTAACTATATTTTTTAAGGATTGACACGTTCAATTTTTGTCCTTTAAACAATTTAACAATACCAATGATGCTTGCGCATTGTAAGGGAGAATTTTGTTCCACATTCTAAGCAGCAATCTTTGTCAGACCACGGCGCTTCTTGTGTTAAAGAATCTAATAATCTATACAGTAGCTGCTTCGTCGCTACTTGATAATTGAAGATTGTAATTCCATCTTTATTCATCGAACCTAGGCATGCTCCGGCTTTCACTAGCGTTCTACAAAGATTGCCATTCCCCTTCATATACGCGATCAACAATGGAGTATTTCCATCCAAGTCTGAAATATACAAACTCAATAAGATATATATATACATATATATATATAATGCTTGCCAGCAAGAGACATGCTGTAACACAATAATTATTTCATCTTTATTTGACACTAACAAACAACAAGAATGTAATTATTTACTGTCATCTCTTGCTGGAAAACACCCATAATATACAATTTAATTAAGAGAAATTGCCATTGTCTTCTTTCAGAATAATCTTTCAAAACAATTTAATCATTCTTTGTAACCTGCGTTATTAACTGGATATTGCGACATGCATTCTAAAAACAGATCGCATATCGTCGCAGCGTTGTCCCTCGCGCATCTGGCCAGTTCGTGTAGAGGATTACGACCCTTGAGATTCATCGCTTCCGCATCCAGCGTACATTCGGTCAATAATGTCCGCACTACTGATACGTGACCTTCTCTTACAGCTACGTGCAATGCGTTATCGCCATCCGCGTTTACTGCGTCAAAGTTAATGTTGTTCTGCGCAAACAAGGACTTGTTTGTTGTAAAATACCGTGAGTATATCGAGACAGTTGATTTCGATACATAGAATATTAGATAATTTCTTACTTGCAATAACGCAGAGACAACAGCGGCATGTCCTGCTTTAGCTGCCACGTGCAGCGCGGTGTTTCTATTTGCATCTGTATCATTGACACGAGCACCTGCTAAAATCAAACTTCGCACTAACATCTCATTCCCTGACATGGCAGCAAGATGTAAGGGAGGCGTTTGTGTAACGTCATGTATTCTCGAATTTACGTCTACCTGAAAAGTGACGATTGGCTGCAGATACTCCCTGGTTTTATATATAATTAATTTATTATGCCTAAATATTAAATGCAGTACTTGTATCGACAATAAAAATAGAATGCTCTCCATGTCACCCTTCTGTATGGCAGTATGCAAAAAGTTCCTGCCTTTATTGTCGTATTGCTCAGCGGCCTTAGGTAATCTCTCTAATATTGCTTGTGCAGCTTTGTTATTACGAACTGTCAGGGCGGTCGCGAAAGATGACAGTCCCTTCTTATCTCTTTTATTCAGATCTATATTTGGGTGGCACAGCAAAAGAGAAATAATCTGCGAATGCTGATTCTGTATCGCCACATGCACAGGTGTTTTTCCCTCCGCGTCGCGGGCATTGACATCAGCTCCGTGCTCGATAAGCGTTTGAACGACTTGCTCCAGACCCCACTGACAACACAAGTGTAATGGCGTGCATTCGTCTCTTGCCTCATCTCCACCAACACCGTTTGGACCAGGTCGTCTCGGGGCATTCAAGTCGCATCCGCTGCAAAATAATAAATTATTCAAAAGCGGTAAAACACAATGTCGTGAAAAATTTCTTAAATAACTTCTTTTTGCGATGAATTGAATTATATATTTCCATCATGACAAATTATAAAATAGTATCTGCAATGGTTTAATAATTTTTTAAAATAAATCTGCTTGTTATCTGTCCATATTTTTCTCAACTAAAGAAAAAAGAAAAAATTCACTCGTACCTTCTGATCAAGAACTGTGCGATATCCTCCTTGTTATCATCGATTGCTTTGTGTAACAATGTTTGTTGACAGCCATCGGGGCCTAGACCCCAACAATCTGTGTCTGCCCCGTGTTTAACCAAAATTGATGCAGTATCTTCTTGATCCGAATCTAAAGCATCCCATAATGGACATCCTATTGAAGTGTCTACGCCTCGCCTACAAAGAGCTTCTACCACTTCGCCTAGTCTACAATGTACGCATAGTTGCAACGGCGTCTCTCCATTGGCTGTTCTGCACATACCAAAATACAATTGTTAATAAAATTGAGACTGTGCAAATAAATTTTTCTGTAAGTTCTAATATAATTCACTTTGCATTCATGTCAGCGCCATTTTCTAATAGAAATGTCGCTGTAGCCGAATCTTCTTTCAGTATCGCTTGATGCAATAAGGTCAGGCCTTCGTTGTTGCGTTCGTTCACGTCAGCTCCAGCTTTTATCAGAGCCAGCACGATATCTTTGCCCTTCTTGAATGGTGTCTTTATAGCCAAACTCAAAGGTGTCTCGTTCGCGTTGTTCTTAATAGTTAATTGCGAATCCAAACTTGCAGCGTTTAATAGCTCGATGACTATATCAGTGTACAGATTCGAAATGGCGAAATGAATTGGCGCGTCGCCAGTGGAAAGAGTAACGACATCGGTCGGCAGCCCGTTTTTTAACAGAGCATGAGTCAGATTCTTTAAACCCACTCTGCATGCTTCGTGTAGTATCGTGAAACCTTCGTTGTTAGTTTTCGTTAAATTGTTATTACAATATTCCACTAAGAATAGCGCTGCCTCTTCTTTGCGTTCTTGCGTCAAGATATGAAGCAATGTGTTTCCAGTGACATCATATGTTGGATTCGGTATAGCGCCCTTAGCAAGTAATTTCGACGCAAAATATTCGTTGAAAGGTTCCATCTTCATCGCAAAACACAACGGTGTGTCATCTTCGTTCGTGATTTGATCTACATCTATATTCTTCGCCTCGAGTAATAAATCGAATAACATCTCGTTTTTCTCCGAGATACAGCTATGAAGCGCAGTCCTGCAAAAAAAGTGGAGAATAAAAAATGCTAATAATTTTAACTTGATCATTTAGTTTCTACATTATTTGCAGTATAAAGCAAGAACTCGCGTCACAAAAATAGGAATAAGAAACAAGAAATAGAATTTCAATCTATTAAAAGCTGTGTGTGTAGGTTGAAATCTATTTCCTTGTATTCTTTACCTATTCCTTTTATTGTGTTTAAATTCTAAGAGTTAAAAATTTTTTAACAGAAAGCTGACAGAGAATTTACCATCCCCTGTGGTCTTGTAAGTTCGGATCAATTCCCGCTTGGAGTAATTTTGTTCCAACTACCAACATGTTTTCCGTATTGTGTTTTGCTACTAAATGCAAGACAGTGCAACCTTCCAATTGCTTAAGATTGGCCGCATTCTTCGCACTCTCATTAATTTTCACAGCCTCGCATAACTTTGGTACACTGCCATTGTTCTCCAGCTGCTCGATTATGAACTCGGACGAGTAGGAGTCTCCCTTCAAAATAGCTGAATGAAGGAGAGAAAGACCTCTCGCGTCTTTCGCGTTTAGATCCGCTCCGTGTTCGACCAAGGTACGTGCCAGAGATGGTTGGCGAGTTTTCAAGGCAACTTCTAAAGCAATTTCTCCTTTGTGATCCACAACATTGACAGCCTTCGGAAGCTAACATAAAAAATCGCACCGTTATTATACAAAAGGAAAAGATATATAATATAATAAAAACTAATTTAAAGATTATGTAATAAAAGGCGCATAATTTTAAAGCTTGCAAGTTGCATTTTATTGCATTTGTATACTATTAATCTTAGTACACACACAGTAATAAAAACACACATCCTGCGTTACAACAGTAATAAAAATAATTTAAAACAATGTAATAATTGAACATTCGTTTACAATTTGAACAAACGTATGTTTAAAATTGCATTTCAAATATTTTAATTTTTAAATAAATGTTACAAGTCATAAATGATAAGAGTTGCAGAAGATTTGAGAACCACTGCTATCAGCGCGTGCACGTGTGTGTGTGTGTGTGTTCGTGTGCGTTGAAATGGCATGTACGGTATCGGGTCAGCGTGAAAAAGTGGAGGAAGTATGGAGATTATTTTCTGATATACATGGAAGACCGAGGGAGTATTAAAGCCAAGGCGGATGACGTGGTCTTCGCGGTACGTCCAGCCGACCGCAATCGGCCGTCGTTGTTCCGTGCGTGTCTGATTTGTTGTCGCACGAAACGGATCTCGTAGTGCGTGTCACGAAATAAGACATTATGATGCGTTATGCGAACAGCGAAACTCGGTGATAAATGGGCACCGCTTGCTAGCCGCTCTATTTGACGGTGAACATCGATACGTTAGTTAGTACATGTTAATTAAGAAGATAATGAGACGAGGAAATTTCGATTTGGAAACTTTACGCGAAGGACCACCCAATGGTAAAATCTAGCGCTTTCGAATCTCAAACGAGAGGTCTGTCAACAATTGAAAAAGCGATTATCTGCAATCGTCCAAGGCTTTTATAATTCCGCACATGACAAGGTTATTTAGGCGAAACATATGGATGATATTCTTTATTTTACAATAGTTGGTAAAGTCTCAATCTTGAAGAAAAAAGAATAAAAATCTTATATGTGTTAAACGTTATATAAATATTTTTTCAGATTCATCGTTTTCAGATTACTGAAATAAAATGATCAAGTAAAATACTTCATTACTGATTTAATCAATCTTTGATGAGATACGAACGATATCGTGAATAAAATGTATAACTTAAAATCAAGTTTACAGATTATGATATTATATATCAGTATTTTTTATATATCGCGTATGTTTATTTTTGTATTATCAAAATGTAGCAGATGAAAACATAGAATTAATGATTCTTGAAATTTATAGACATTTCACAAGTACAGGCAGAAGGTATTTCATGTTTCAAATGTCTCATGACATTTACAAACCCGGATGACACGGATCTGCTATGCTCCCATTTTGACGGAAGTGCCAAATTCCAAGTATTCTGTCCAACTTCAACGCTTTGTATGAAGAGAACCGTTCAGTATAAGTCTAAAAGTAGGTAGCCGAGTCTTGCAAATGTTATTGTCGAATGTATAGGCGTTTATTTATTTACTCCTTTCAGCATCTGTAGTGACCACTGTTCAACGGGATTGCGCGCCACAGAAATATATTTCTCACACTTACAACGACGCCGATAAGCAGTGGTATAAAAAGGAAGAGGTCATAACATCTGCTTACGACGAGGGTTGCTTTATTGGAGAACACAGAGGCGCGCCTACTGGCCCACCTGAATACTGCTTTTGTAGCTATCATCTGTGCAATTCATCTCCTTCGCAAATTGGAATGTTTAACAAAGTATATGGGGCAATATTAGCGATGTTAATTATAAGATTGTTATAAAATTGTTTACAATATATGACGTGTTACTTAAAAGAAAATGCATTTGTACGAGTGTACATGGTAAGTATATAGTCTCTCCTGTTAAGTATGGAAATGCATAACAAATTGCAAGTATCGTATCATGAATACAAAAATATTAAGGTCTATCCTAAATTGTCTGTTTGTAATTAAAATTATTACATTAAATAGTTAATTTTGTAATTTGTAAATTTATATTTCTATATTTATAGTTATATTCTATAATAATTATAGCTTGAAATAATATGCTTGAATTTGAAAAGAAAGATCTCTCTTATCTTAAATTATCTTGTTAAAGATAATTGGAACATTTTCTATATTTATAAAAAGTATTAAAAATACACGGTAAAGTATAAAAGTCATTGCTAATATTTGTGTAAATTTGATGTCTAAAATAATCGAAAAATATAAAAGTTTATTATATACATATATATAGTTTTTAATAAATACATATAAAGGAATGAAAGAAATTAACAAATACTCTTTGGAGTAATCTAATAATTCTAATATAATCGCTGCCAAAAATTATTGTACTAAGCCAAAATTGTCATTTATCTCAAATGTTTGTGAACAAAATGTATTTGTGCAAGTACTTATTTAACATTCAAACTTGAGCTGTGAACATGTAAATTGTAATAATACAACATTTAAGATATTCACAATAATGAACAAATTATAATACTAAATCTTTATATTGTATATTTTAACAGTACAATATTACGTTGACATATATTTTTTTATGCAAATAATTATGTATCGCAATGACTAATTTAAATTGCTTAATAAAATTTACTTCAACAAATGTTTCACATTTGGCTTTTCACAATCATAAAAGGAAGATGAAGAAAACTTACCTCCGCGTTATGTTCCACCAAGTACAGAAACACGACATCTTCGCGCATCAAACGTACTGCTGCATGCAAAGGATATTTGCTTTTTGTTTGCAGTAATTTGTACAGTAGAGAACCAGGCATTTCCTTGAAGTCTTCGCCGGTCAGATCTTCCTATTAGTAATATATATATATATAGACATTTTAGGTATAAAATTAATATTACTACTCTGGTAATCTTACCCAATGTGCTGAAATTAAGGAGCTGCAATGCTCCTTCAATTTCAGTGTACCCAGTTCCTCGGCGGCCGAGTACAATCCTACACAATTCTTCAATCCCACTGTCCCAATGAGATACCTTTCGCACTGATCCACCAGATCGGACAATTGGAAAGCAGCTGCTGCTTTCATCAGATCCAATGTTAGGTGTTCCTGGGATACTTTGCCTGTGTAAATCCATTTCAGCAGTACTAATGCAACAGCGCTATTTAAATTGCTCCAATCTGAAAACGTTTGTAATATGTGAAATTATATTAGAGTAAGAATCACTTTAATGTATCAAAATGAGAATAAATTAATGTATTAAAGCAAAATAAAACGTAAGCAAATAAATTGCAAGCTTAACTAACCTAAAACAGTCTTTTCCACAAGGGCCGCGTCGCTAAAGAAATCAGATCTGGCAGATAGCACAAATTTATGCGCCGGTATCTCTTGGTCAATCAGTTTTATACTTATATCACTGAAAACAAACAGTTTTAGAATTAGATTTATTAATCTCCCACGTTATTTTATATTGTTACGTTACAAGACAAGACCTAAAATTTCAGGTTATATACGCGTAAGGATACCTGTAACGATGTTGACTGTACAAGGATGCCACTGTCGCCAGAAGCCTGGCGACGAATCCGCCCTCCTGCTTCTCAGCCGTAGCGACGGCATACTCCCGTTGCAGTTCGGCGTTCGCGTTGTACAAATTGACATATTGCTCCCGCAACAGAGTTAGATGTTGTTGCCACTTCTGCGCCTCCGTGGGGTCTTCTGAAATGATCAACAATCAGCGTGCAAAGACGCGTAAACTTTACGAAAATGCTGACAACTTACCCATGATGATCGAAAGAAGCAGAATGAGAAACACCGTCACGTTCGGTGTAATCCGACGCGACGTTATCACTCGTGGCGCGGGCCCGCCGCGCATTAACGCACGTTCATTTAAACTTTACTCTTAGCACCGCACGGATCGAATCCTCCGGTGAGAAAGGAAACAAAAAAAGAGAATATAGAGGGGAAAAAAGGCAAACGCGTGCCAAGACGACGCTGCCAAGAGAAGAGAAAATTCCAAGGAGCGTCGAGACGAACCGGAATTCTCGGGAGAACGTAGAACGCCGCCCCTAAGCATCGCACTATGTACATACTACTATCTAGTACTATCGCACATGTGTCTCACACACACGCCCACGACATCATTACGGATCTGTGAACGCGCGCCAACGCGCGCGGCGAATGGGACGGACAAAGAGAAACGACTTCGAGAGATCATTTCTTCTTCTTCTTCTGGATTTTTTCAAGGAATTTTTACAAATCGTGTCGTCTACTTGATTTCCGAGAATAGATAATAGAAAATGATGCGACAGAAATTGCATCACACTGCTCGGAATGCAGAAAAGGGACGATAAAAATAAATATACATTTGAAGAAAGAAGGATAGAAATGTATAACACGGCAGAGAAGGGTGCAATTATAATTAATGAACTATAAATTTGAAGTCGTGACATGTACGCGCGATATACAGACGAGGCAATTAATAAACGAGCACATCTGACTTATACGATATATATATATATATATATGATCTCGATCTTAAACCGATGAATCGTTTGCGAGATTATATAAGGACTGATTTTCACATTGCAATAAATGAATTATGAAAACCTTGTCTTTTTCGAATTTTTATAAAAGATATTCATTATAGAAATCAGAATTAACAATGCGTGATCGACGTCTTGCACAATTTCTACAAAAGCCGCTTTTTAAAAATAGGAGATTAGATATAAATTAAACATAAAATATCTAGAAATTGATACGGTATCTTAAAATATATATTATCAATCAGGCCTCTTATTCCATTCAGTTTCTGTGTATTTAAAGAGAGATGATTTGAAGGTACAAAGAATAATATATAAAATATCATAACATAAAGATTCTTTTGCGATTTTTGTTATTATATAGACAACAAAAATTATTATCGCTCATTAAATCATTTATTTAATTTTCTATTGACCTGCTAAAAGAAGTTGATACTTTTGTTCACAAGCGTTCAGTCAATGTCTTTAAATTGACAACCTTATTATATCACATAATTTTATCGTCGCACATAATGAAATATTTTAACAGCTTGGTAACATATATAACGCGCTTCGTTTTACAATTTAGTCGCGACCATTTGTTATTTAAAAAATAATTTAATACTGTAGTTTATACTAGAAGCTTCTCACTTTCCGCTATCTGTTTAGGTTGAGCGTTCTGTACAGGATTTCTCGAATATAAAATCACAGCGATACTCACCATAGCTATAGAAACAATGGTGTTCGTGCTAACGGGTATGCTAAACAAAATCCAACAGAGCATCGCTGTAAAAATTAGTTCCACTGCACTGGCAAAAGTTTTCAGTATAGAATTTAAAGTCTTGAGGAAGAAGCTCGTTATTATCCCGACGAAAGAATTGTTTAACATAATTAAAATTACTTTCGGTTGCAGAAACGTACCGATTTCAATGTTACTCAATGTTTCGCTGACGCCGTTTGTAAATATACTTAACAGGACAATTACTACGATGTTGCAGAAAATACTGTCGATATACATAAATACGTTCTGTATAAAAATGTCAATGTCCGCACCCTGCCGTTTCAGCAAATACTCGTTATATACACCAGCCAAGCAGGAGCATGTCGTCTGTAAGACAAGTTTCATTTTTCAAAAAAATAATCGTGTCTCCACTTACGCAAGGGTATCGATATATATATAATAAATGACTCACTTGTACAAGAATTAGAAGTAGAAAAATATCTACATGGAATTCTGTGCCAAGGACGTGGGCATCAAAGTGTTTTACCATACAACCGACTGTCAAGATCATTAGAGAAAACCATTGTGTTGCAGATAATTTTTTGTTAAAAATGACCTAGAAGACATCAGAATTATTACGTCATCCGTATCCCTCTATATATGTTGAAAATAATGGCCAAAATATTTCTTACTTCGAAGATAGTGAGGCCTCAAGATGTTGATATAATTATTGATTTATCACAGTTTAAAACTTTTATTTAAAAAATTGATTATATAAATACGAGAATATATATCGTAGATATACCTGGAAGATGATTCCTGTAAGTACAACGCGGAGTTGCAACAGGATGTAGTAAGTCGTGGGGTCGAACCTAGCCAAATTGACAAATGCTAGATTGTTGTACAGACAGTACAAAAGCGCAGGTATCATATATAGTAGAAGCACTAAAAACAGAAGTTTTTTTTTTTTAATATCCTGAATCTTGAGCAGAATTACTTTATCGCTGTTTTTAATCTCACCCTTTTTGTTTTTCTTTGTCTCTTGGAGAAGCGTTAAAATGCTATTGCTGTAAATTAAAACAAATTAATGCAGATCAATCGACCTGCAATGACTGATATGGTTATAATTATTTTACTTACTATACAAATTGTTTTACTTACTCTTTGCAGTAAAGTGTTGTAGATATGACCAATTTTAGAACCTCTGTCATCAGCACAACTGCTACAATATTATATTCGTAGCGGCCACTTCTTTGAGACCATGTCACGAGAATACCTGCAGTATAGATTGTTACATTTTGATATTGTATATTTTCATGATGACATTTACTTAATAAAATGTATGTATCATTTTGTTGTTTATAATAAGAAAGATGAAAATTGTTTACAAAACATGTACCTTGATTTATAAAGAGAGCTATGTAGGAGATGAAAATGACAGGACTCCACCTTCCTGGGAATAATTCACTCCAGTTTATTCCTCCCATCTTTTGACTTTTTTTAGCTGCTTCAGCTTGAACAATTTCGGTATATCATGTTTGACAGTCATTCCTTCTGTAGTTTTTGTACGCACGTCAGCGCGCACTGGCAAAGGCCGGATACTGAATTGATACCACTACACATATATCAACACACTTCGCGCATGTGTACTCCAATAAGTGTACGCGCTACGCCATGCTCTCGATCGTCTACCGCGTGGATTCTAATATTATCGTATAGAGAAACTGGTATATAATATTACTTATCTGAAATCTATCTCGCGCACGAAGATGTATATTTATTATTCCAAAATGATAGAATTATGTAACTAAAAATGTATGTACCATATTTATTAACTTGCAGTAGAACCAGTCATTAACTGTTATATCTATAAACCGGATTTCGCACAACGTTGCTTTGCTGTACAACTTTCGTCGTTGCAAAATTAAACAAAAATGAACAAAGAACTTTTTCAATTCCGAAATTCTTTTTACATCATGCAAAAAACCAGCGACATCATTTTTTTTTGGTCATCTTTTTCATCAATTTTCCTTTGGTGGAGTAGGGAAATAATAGAAAAAAAGGAAAGAAATAGTAGGAAGAAATATTTTCCTTTAATTAATTAAAGGTAATTGAAGTGAAACAATAAATTATTATAAGCATACCCTATACACGTATAAATTATCATATATACGCTGAATATAATGCATATCAGTAATATGACATTATAGCCTTTAAGTAGTATTAAGTTGACTAATATTATTCACAATGTTTTCTAGTCCGTATAGAGGAAAAATATATATGTGTGCGTGTACACACACTCTTACACATCCAACATTTCTACAAATTATAATAATATAATTATTATAACTAAAAGATTTGTAACATTGATATTATCGACAATGTTTTCAACATATAAATTTAATTCGACAAAGGAGTTTAGTGTATAAAGTATTCAAGTATTACTGTGTGTTAACTTTTTATTATATATATTATTTCTGTATTTTATATTACATGGCCTTTTTATATATATACATCTATAAACATGTATTTGGGAGTTTTCGAAAATTTTAATAGTTTCTTAAAAGTTGATTTTTTTTCTATTGCTGTCTCTAACCTATTTACACTTATCTTCACAATCATTCGTTCGGAAGCATGAAAAAGTTTCATCACATACACATACAGTGTATATTATTCAATACGTGTATATTATTTAAAAACTATATATACATATGTTGCACACATAATTATCAGTATGATAATATTGTCAACAACATGTACATTTTCCGGATTTATAATAAATCTTATGATAATTAGATAGTCAAATTGTTTTTTTTTATCTCATTTAATTTAACTAATTTGTGTGTATTTATATGTAAATAAATGTAAACGTAAAAAATTCGTATTTTTAAATTATCATATATTACGCACAACTACAAGAAATTTATATTTATTAACAGATTACCGAAATTTTTATAGATTATAATGAGGCAAGAAACGTGCAATATTAATTAATACGACTTATTATACACACAAATATATTGTAGATCTAGAGAAAACAATTAAATCTTGAAATTTTAATTCCTTGAAAATATCAGAAATATCTTATATTTCTGATATTTTGCTAGCAAGGCTATAAGAAAAAGTATTTTTTATGTAAGCACAAAATTTGCAAAGAAATAAGAAAGTATTTTATAATATTTATATTTTACTAGCGAAAAAATTTGATTAATAATTATAAGCTTATTTTCATCTATAATGTTTTCTATAATATATAATTTTCGTTTCTATAATGTAGAATAGTTAAAATGATTGAAAAATTTGAAAGAGCAGATAATGCGAAAAGTACTATTTGCAAATATTATACATATCCACTTCAATAATTTGTGTAAATAAACTTCTCTCTATGAAAACACATTGCAATATGGCAATCTACAAAATGCAAATGTATACAAATACATAGTAAATGTATTAAAATCATGTTAGGGCCAGTTGCCAATTAAAGTAGATAAATATTTTTCTTGAATCTTATTTCTTCTAAACACAACCAAAGAAATTATTAACAATGTGCAGGCACATATGTATCAACTTAGCTTCTTTCTTTAGCTTTTTGTTAACTCTTAGAATTTCCTTCTTCCTACAGAATCTAATCGAAGTAGTCTTGACTAACGTTAGCACTGCGAAAATTTTATGCAAACTATCACACAACAAAGGTTTGAAGGCCTTTGGATATTTCTATTAAAATTCTAATGTATTTTTGTTTGGCTAACAATGATTATGTGTAAACATGATTTACAAAGTTGAACGCATTGGTTTTTAGGTCAGTCATGCTGTTGTGATATTTATAAAAAGTATCACATGTATAAACGATGAAAAGTCATCCGGTTGATTAATATGATAAGTTACATGGATATAAATTTATTTGTTATTCTTAATACAATTGAAGTAAGATTCAATTGATTATGAGATGAGAAAAATTAACATTGTCAGAAATATTTTTACTCGACATTTATCATTTTTGTTAATTCTATTGTACACATATCCAGTGTATATTTCTATATTTATTTAAATCAGCGTTTTTCAACCTTTTTTAAATTATCGCGATACACTTAAAGACTTTACAGTATATCTATTGAAAAACTCTGATTTAAATGACTATACTTAATATATAAAAAGTAAACAAATAATTATTTCAATAAATAATACAAATAACTTGTTTATAAGATAAATTTTTTAAGAAAAAACTGTTAGTCACAAATTGAACATTGTAATATCTGTACATTAGTTTAAAATAATTCTATAAAATACACGTCCACAATATTAGTCTGACGTATTTAATTGTCTCATAATCTGTTGCGTGATTAATTTAGTTGCTTCACTCGCGTTGGGTATTAGAAATTTATCCATATCAGAAATAACTGTATCATTATATTGCGTCGTACCGTATTTAAAAGTTATTAGATCAGCGTGCCGTTTTCTTGACGTTATTTTGACGATACTCGTTAAAGGACGTTTCACAATTACGTGTGCGGCACCCTTTCGTTCTGGGATTTCTCGCAGTACTATAAGATGACTATCGGTAACCAATAGTTGACTGAAACAAAACAATGAATGACTTTACATGTAAAAGAAAATCCCTTTTTCTTATATTATAAGCTCACCTATCACAGAGATCGCCATTAACTTTCACCTCTTGGCATTTAAAGGAATGTAATAACTTGGGATCTTTCATCCATTGCTGTATCGATACTACTTCGATAGGCTCTTCACTTTCATTATTAGTCATTGTCATATCTAGAAAGAGATTAGAGAGATTAGTTTCTTTAATGAAATTGTTAACAATTACTTAAGAATAATCAAAAGAATTACCTATCTCTTGATCATCATCTATACTAAAGACAGGCGCGGTCTTTCTTTGACGTCTAATGTAGTCCAAATCTTTACTATCCCTCTTATCTGTATTACTATTAACATTTGCCGTAGGATTAACAATATAATCAAATAGCTTTCCTTTTACTTCCTGACTCTTTAGCTTCATGGCTAATCCAATCTTGCCCAAAAGATCAGAATTGTTGTTTTTAACTTTAACAGGGCTTGCTTCATTCGAATTTTCTTCTAACATATTAGCATTACATACTAGACAATATTGCGAATTATGATCAACAAGACTCGACACTACTTCATCGCCAAAGTATTCATGAATAGCTAAAAACAAAGTCACATTGTTATATGAAAGAATAATATAATTTACTTTATCGATTAAAATATATTCAAAAATACCTTGATATCCAGAAGTAACCATGCTCACATAATGCGTATGTTTTTGTAAAAAGGATGCCACTACCATATGCGTGTAGCGATCTTCTTCTTGTCTACCGCTTCCCAGAAAGCAAAGATGTTCTCCGCCAGCTTGTGAACCAACAGCTAACGCTTGACGCTGAGCTTGTAGTAAGCCTTGTACTGCTGTAGCAAATGCAGCAGGTTCTTGCAACATCTTAAAAGAGATAGAAGTATATTTGATCTTTCTTTTCTAAAAAATTTATATATAAAGCAATATATAAAAATCATAATTTTAATAAATTTTTTAATATATAAACTTAATTATGTATGTAAAAAAATTTCTTTTTACTTTTACGTAATTGATAACTTACCAAGTTGCAATCAAGATGAAACGCTGTTGGTAAGTGGCCTGCATTGTATTGTTCAGCAGGTCTACAATCTACGAGAAAGAATCTAACAGCTTCAACAGTGTTATTAGGTACAGATGGAGTCTCGATTGCATTCTCTACTAATTCTTGCGCCGATACGGGTAAGCATAATGCATGAGAGATTAGCTTCTCTTCAGAACTTTCGCCAAACATTACGGAATACAGATCTTGTTTAAAAGATGTTGGTGTTTTCATTGCATAATACTGTGCCAGGGAACAGAAATCAGTCACATCCTCTGCTTCTAAAGCGCAGGGCATTACTGCTATTGCATCTATTATACTTTGCTTGTCTTCATCCTTCATGCTCAAAATTTGTTCTCTACAAAGATGAGAATTACTTTAAACACCACATAATAACAAATATATGATACCTAAATATTAATTTAATCAATATTTACCTGGCATTTATAACCATGATTAGTGAGAGAAACAGCATGAAAAATGGATCAGCTTGCATAAAGTATAGATCCCACATTGTACAGACTGCTGGTAACGAACAGACACCGGCAAAAAGGGTATTCATCCATACTTTTGTATATTGATCAGGTGATATCCTCTTTGTGTCCAAGAAAGAACACAGTTCTGGCTCATGATAGAGAAGCAGTAATCTCAAGACTGAGCTGTATGTTTCACCTCTAAAAAGAATAGTAAACATATTAAAAAATTTGCGATTATAAATAATTAAGTTTACACATTATAAAATTATATATTAACACATTGATAAAAATATTCAACTAATAAGAATAACAGCAATTCTCTTTTACCTTGGAATATAGATATCTCTTATTGCTTCAAAGAGATTATAAGTTGCAGCGCGAGGTAATTTTAAAGCTATTAAAGGACCTAACAATTCTAGCCATCCATTTCCTCTTTCATATTGTTTACATTTACTTTTACAATAAAATGTTAGTATAGATTCAAGATCGGAAACTACAGAAACTTTATCTTCATCATCATTCCCAAGTTTTGCTGCAATGTTAGTAAATATGAATAAAATTATACAAATAATATAATTATAAGGCTCTGCAAGTATACATGCATACAGCTTTCCACAGACTCACCGACTAACTGTTGACAGTCATCACGAATTATATTTTGTTCCGGTAAATCGTAAACTTCATTAAACTGACTAAATTGATCACCTCGATCAGTAACATAAAGGCAAGCCAACCAGACATCTGGTCTTAAATTTGCAGGAACCGGTTGGCCTTTACAAATGGCATATATATCAGAGGCAGAAGGCGCTTCTGTATCGAGCAATGCTGCTTCCAGTTCCAATACCCTAAAATAACAATCAATTTGGAGTTGATAAAAAAAAAAAAAAAAACAACAAAAATCATGTCCAAAACTATATAAATTGACGATACAAGCAAACTTGACTATATATCTCTCTGAAAATTTCCGTCTACAATTTATACAAACGTAGCACATTAATTAGCATATTAATTAGCAAAATATTCGAAACGATATTACGTAAGTCGCGTAGCTCCGCTAATAAAATATTTTCTACTGCGCTTTGTCGCAGCTCACGCACGCAATGATGTAGTTGTACGTTTCACGTTGTAAAACGTGTCGCGGGTCATACGGATCGACAAAAATTTTGCACGTTATCGCGGCGATTGCAAAGTTCAGTGTTCTCCTCAAAAAAAAAAAAAAAGACGCGTTATTTTTCGACAAGACAGAGAAATTACGATTACGCGACTTACCAGGTGTTCTCGTCCTCCTGTAGGGCCATCGCGATAAACGTCGTCCGAGAATTAGCGATGTTCCGAGACGATCGCGAGTAAACGAGAAGATCCGAGTGATCCGTTAAATAACCGTTTACGAGGACGCCTTCAGTCGTTCAACATTCTTCGGGAATCTAATGCGGATGAGAGCAAGAGCTTTCATGTCGTGCGAGTTTTGATTCCAACAGCATGACAGACGACAAAACGTAGGAGGAACGTACGTAGCCTGCACTGTTGACAGACTGCCGCCATCTTTTTGGCGTAGTTCCGCGCACGCGCGTAAAACACGGCGCGAATCTTTAAAAGGATTTTAGTATTTTTTTATATACATACATATTTTATTTTACTTAATTATTTATTTAATATTTTTATTTTTTATGTAATTATTTAATATAACTTGTCATCTCTAATTGCGACGCTTTCTTCTCATTTATTGAGTAAGATTAATTATTCTATGTATAAGAAAGATCTGTTCTGTACAAAACGTAACAAGTCGCTAAAGTTGCTTCTTTCATCAAGGGGGGCGCTAGTGCGAGGAATCTTTCGAGTTCACGCGACCGTCGTGTATCGCGATAATCGCAACGTTTGGTCGCGTTGGTGCTCTTGAGGAAGATCGAGCCGGTTGAGGAGCGGACGAAGAAGGACGAGGGCGATCAAAGAAGATCGTTTCAACATCCGCAACGTAAACGTGATCGAGTAGTAGTGAGGAGTGGCATCCGCATGATCGTCGCTTGGACCACGTGTTTCCTCGTGTTCTCGCAGTCCGCGGTGGTCCGCGATCTCTCACGTCGGTGAGAGATTCTCGATCTAATCTCCTCATCGCGATCCTGGTAGTGCCGCAGGGTGTCCAGCAGGTCACGTCGTGACCGTTCGTGTGCGGCTAACGATTCCCGGTCGAAGGAATGACCGCCTCGAGCGGCGTGGCAGGCAGTAGTCCGCTGCCGAAATGGCAGCTTGCCTTAGTGGTCGGAGCACCGGTTGCCCTCGGCCTCGGCTACATGTACTATAGGAACAGAAATAGCAACAACGTTGACAAGCCGGAACGCGACAAGTTCAGAAGCGGTGCGACCAAGGAGAACGGCGCGCCCGCCGACAAACAGATCTCCATCGACGGCGATTGGCCACCCAAAGTGCCTTCTCCCGCGACAGAGTCAGAGGTTAAAACTACTTTATCTGGAAGCGTCCAAGAGATTGTAAAAATACATTTATCCAAAATTTAAAAAAAAGAATATCTTACGCTTGTTAACATTATTATTGATGCCTCTTAGTTCTCAAGAAACAGAGTAATAAATTTATATATCATCCTTGTGTATCATTGACAACTATAACTATACCATTAACGTATCAAAATGATATGTTATCATGATAATTGTCAGTAAATAGTATTGTCTGCAAGCTTTATTGACTCTTGTAATGAGATAGTAATATGTATTTGCAAATGATAAATGGACTTTCTTGATCAATTGAGACTGCTTAGAATATATATATATATATATACACATATTTACATATACATACTTTTAAATTAACAAAACTACTTAATCTTATAATGAGAGGAAAATACTTTTGTGACTGATCCAAGCAAATCTTTTTGTTCTAGACTCCTTTACAAAAGGCACAAAAGTATAAGAATGCAGGAAATGTAGAGTTCAAAACGGGAAAATATGATGAAGCTATTGCTCGATATAATAAAGCAATTGACATTTGTCCAATGGAGAACATGGAGGACCTTGCAACTTTTTATCAAAATAGAGCAGCTGCTTATGAGCAATTGGTAATAAAATTGTTGATAGTAACAATAAACATGTAAACATTTTATTTCAATTCATTAAACAAGTTTTGTTATTTATACAATTGTAATTATAATTTATAGAAAAAATATAGTGCTGTAAAAGCAGATTGTACAAAAGCGTTACAACTAAATCCAAAATATGCCAAAGCTTTGTTACGTCGGGCACGTGCTTTGGAGAAAATGGAGGATTTAGAAGCTGCATTAGAGGATGTGACTACCGCGTGTATTTATGAAGGATTTTCTAATCAAACTTCTCTCTCAATGGCAGATAAGGTTTTGGAAAAGCTTGGCAAGTTGTAATATATATAATATATATACATTTAAAAAGTATTTGGTATTAAATAAAATACTGCTCAAACTTTTGTAGAATTCAGAAATAGGAATAGAGAACTTCAATCACTGAAAATAAAAATTATTTTCAGGGAAACAACATGCCCAAGAAAATTTGGCAAACAAAAAATTTGTAATGCCAAGTAAGCATTTCATCAAAACATACATTATATCTTTTCCTAAGGATCCAGTATTTTCTAGACTTCAACATCCAGAAAATATTCCAGAGTAAGTATAGGCAGAGGATTATTTCTGATAATTATAATGTTAACTTTTTAAAAAATATATTTATTATCAGATTTTTCAAAAAGCCATTGCAAGCGGTAAATGATATGGAATACGACGATATAATACTGCTGTGCACGGAAATCATTAAAAATCCCGAATTTGATACGTTATCTTCATCTAGATTAGAAGTGTTATTATTACGAGCTACATTTTATTTACTTTTGGGTGAGCATGATGCTGCAATCAAAGATTTTGAAAGTATACTGAACAACAAAGATGCATCTGATGATGTGAGAATAAACGCCCTGATAAAAAGAGCGGCCTTATACATGCAACTTGATAATCCAGATATGACTTTCAAGGACTTTGAATTAGCCATTAGTACGAATCCAAGTCACAGCGATATTTATCACCATAGAGGACAGGTATTGTACATGTTAAAATTCAGCACATTTTTCTTATTATATATATATATATCACCCTATATTAGTCGCAAGTTTGTTGTGACAGCTAATCTGAAGTGTTAGTATTAAAATTAACAAGCTTGTGAACAACTTATGACTAATGTAAAATCAGGATTATGAAATAATGTAACAATATTACTGTCCATCATTTCAGGTAAATTTGCTCATGGGTAAAATAGATGAAGCTAAACGCGATTTTGAAAAGGCTGTTGAATACAATCCAAATTTTGGCATAGCATACGCGCAAAAATGTTACACGGATTATCGTTTTGCAGTGTTCAATAGAGATGTAGTATTAGCCGAAATAGCTATGAAAGATTTTGAGAGAGCTTTGGAAAAGTATCCAGATCCTCCTGAATGTATATATTGTTATATATCGTATGCTCAGGTATGTGTACAACTATTTATAATATTTCTTAAGAAAAACAATTAGAATTAAAGAAGAGTAAGTAAGATAAATATTGTATGCATTTTGATTCTGATTGGTAAAATTTTCAATTATTATAGATGATGTCCGAAACTCAACAATTTCAAAAGGCCGATACTTATTATGCTAAAGCATTAGAGAAAGACCCAGAGAACGCAACTGTTTATGTGCACAGAGGCTTACTGCAATTACAATGGAACGGTAATGTTGATAAAACTGTGGAATACATACACAAAGCATTAGAATTGGATGAAAAATGCGAACTTGCATATGAATCATTAGGAAGTATCGAAGTACAAAGGTACGTAATAGTTTCTAATAATTATTGTATGTTGAAATTTTCAAAATGATGCATGCAACTATGTATCACTTAGAGAATCTGAAGACATTCGAATGAAAATATGCATGTTTTCTTTTAGAGGAAATATAGAGGAAGCAATAAGATTATTTGACAAGGCTTTAGTATTATGTCGTACATTCATGGAATTGACACACATATACAGCTTGAGAGATGCTGCGAAAGCACAACTTAATATAAAGAATCGATTAGGTATGGACGTCATTCGTTCGTCGTCTCGATTTGTTCCAAATTCCATGTTTTAAATTATGAAGAAATTAAAAATAAAAAAACCACTGTTATTAAATAAAATTTTATGTTAGCACATCTTAAACACGATATATGTACAGGGTATCCTAACAACTGCTATACGTATTATTGCATTGCTTTATTTTGTATCGAACCAGTTTTAATAACACATTTTAAGTTTATAATAACACTTAAAAAATTAACTTTGATATATCGGATCTATTTGATCTATGATATAAAAAAAGTTAGTGATATAATTATTGTAGATTAACAAAGCTTTAAAATATTTGTTAGCAAATGAAGTTTATAACTATTTAGAGAATCAAGCTCAAGTTTTATTTTGTAAGATCATGTGTTTGTGCAAATATTAAAATTTGTTGTGTAATCATTTAAGTAATTTTATGATCAATCTTGTAATTTTTAACAAATGAAGTATCTATCTATATTACTTTTGTTTAGAATACTTTATAAATGCTCTATTATTAAAATTTTATAGAAATTACCTTTTTATGCAATTGTTTTTAAGCAAGTTGTGTTTATATAATAGGAAACTTGTACAGAAGCTATTCTATGATTATTTCTTATATTTTATTTTGTATACAAAACAATATATTAATAAAATTAATATTTATATTTATAGTATTTAAAATCATAAAAAAAATGACTTAACTTATAATGCAATTTTGGTAATCCTATAATAAAAGAATAGAGGAATTATGATCACACGCTAGTAATAATAAATTCAAGACTTTTGTACAATTGTAATATATTTCAACATTCTTGTGTTTACTTAAACATCGTAAAATATGGAAGCCAAAGGATATCTTATAACAAATGCCAACATACTACTGACAATCTGAAAAATATTAATGTTATATATTTTAAATTATTAGATATATATTTTTTTTAATTACCTGAACTGTCAGTAAAATTGATGTAAGTTTTGGTTCTCTCAATGGACCGGTCTTGATCAATATAAAATTAATCAAAGTTAGATTATTGCAAGTCACAAAACCTTCTGAATCTTCTTCCCACTTTATTAATTTAAATTTTTTAAATATCCACATTGATAGCCTTCCTAGTAAGATAAAATATAATTCTAAGCAATACATTCTTTTTTTAAAGATAAACTATACTATCACATACCAAGTGTGTTAAGGTCTGATTTGTAGAATACAGTTCTACTATGCTCCAATTTGTCCATCTTTTCATTGTATCTGCGAATAAAATCATATACTATGAGCAGACTTTTGGATGGGATTTTTTAATATAAATTATTTTTTATTTCGGGAACTCACTTTGGTAATCTATGCCTAGGACACGATACAAGATGGAACAGCTGCGGTATGCTATATAGGAAATTAATTATTTGCGGAATGAAAAATAATAAAGTCGTTTTGCTGAAGCGGCCTATGATACCGACAACGGCGAAAGTCATTCCCGACAGATAACAAAATGTATCGCCTACGAAAACCTGCGATGGATACCTTGAACAAAGCATCATTATTATTTCTTTACTTCAACATAACGTTTAATAAAAATCATATAAATTCATATATATTACAAATTAAATATATGTATATTTATTGTTAAACATATACATAGATTTATATGTATACATTTGAATAGATTTACGCGAACACAAATAACAAGGTAGATCGCCAAGCGTTCCTTTCCCCATACATGTCGTGCCTTATTATCTCTTTTAGGTGTTTTAACTTATTTATTATGCAGACACATTATTCTCGTATAGATATAGAAAATCGCTAGCATGTGTGAGAGGTATTGCTCCAAAAAGAAATTACAATACCCAGTTGAGCGCCATTGTTCCGTAACTGTGAGGGGGCTACCATGATGACTATAAACACGTGGAGCTCGGGAATCGTTTCTGGTTGTGAAGAGAGAGAGAGAGAGAGAGAGAGAGAGCCGTTTCTTCTCCTTAGCTGGTTAATTCTAGAATTAATGATCTAGTTTCCGACTTATGGGCGGGTCTGCCTCGTCCGCAGGATGCATTGCAATGTGGGACGAAGGGGTGGCACATAGATACAGTTTTACGTCGCCGTAAGACGCGTGCGCTCTGCGAATAGTCACGATCGGCGAGAGTGTGTTCGTCGACGGGCGGAATCGTCCGCTGCTGCGGCGCTCGGGCGTGGTTTTTCACGTCGTCGCGGTACGCGTCGTTACCCAGCCGGGGGAGGGGAGGGAGACCGAAGGAGCACCTGGATCTCGGGGGGCGCCCTTCTCCCCCATTTCCTCCCCGTTGCAGCCAGTCAGCCCGAGAGTCAAGCAGCGACTATCGACGAGACTAGAAGTATGCGCGGTGTGGTGCGTCGCCGGTCGCCGATCATCTTATAATCGCCGATCTTCGTGTAATTGTCGACGAAACCGTCATCGTATCCGGCGATCAACAGGCACAGCGAATTAAATGGCACGTTGCACCGCAGTGACGTCACCATACCGTCATCTGGTGAGATCATCATCGAAGGCGGCGTCGTCGTCGTCGAATCGCATTGTGAGCGACGCTTTATTATGTAATATAGTGTGGGCAAAATGACACGCGTGCGGGGCGGAGGCTGCCGGGCCGTTTACTCGCGCGGAATCCAGTTGGCGGACGATATATCGTTCCCTGCAATGCAACGGATCGGTGATGATGCCGCTTAGCTCGCATGATTGAAAAGAATGAGTGATAAATCAGAGAGATATATATATATATATATGTGTATGTATGTGGGAGATTTAAGAAACGTCGTATCGAGAAATGAGGTCAACGAATTTCGCGTGTTCAACTCGAGACGATTTGCGTCGATTTTAGAATAAATTTCTTCTTTAACGCGTATGTATTTTATATGCATTCAATTGTTCTCTGTACAGTACACAAAATTATAAATAGAATATAAATTTATCTTATTCTAAAACGAGTTATAGAGTAGGTTTTGTGTTGAAATGCAGAGTGTAGAATGTCGTGGATCTCTTTAACAAAAAAATCGAAATTGATAAAAATATAAATTTAAGTTATGTTTTTCAGATGATACTTATGAGACTGTAATTTCAATGAAAATGTCTCAAACAGCTAGTAGGATTTCTCTTCAGGAGCATAAGATGAGAAATTGAACTATCTGAGCTCAGGGATCAGTGCCATGCAGGTCCGTCTAGATGGGAAGCTGGCGTTGCTGTATACTCTATTGGTTTTGCAAGTTCTGATTGTTATGATCTACGTCGCCACAACTCCACCGGCCGAGTTAGCTGTATCTACGACTCGTGCATCTGTCAGTTTTGTCAAGTTTGAGGCATTGCAGGTGCTGCGAATTTCTGACTGACCATATAAACCGACGAATTTATTCAAAATACTCTACAACTAATTTTTTGTTTTAATTGAAGGAACTGCACGTAAATCAGGGCAATCGTAAAAAATCACCAATCTACCAGACAATCAATGGGGAGGTAGCATTGAAAGATGTCAAGACGTTTAGGTTGTTCGAAGTATACAATCATAGTGTATGCTGGAAATATGGAGTGGACCAGCGTAAAATGAAAAGCAACGAGCATCTGGAAAGATGTATCTGCAATCAAGGATGGCATGGTTTGGATTGCGGACAACCAGAAGTCGTGTGGAGGGCAATCATGGCATCAAAGCAGAATGTTAGCCTAAAACGTCGCAAAACTGCCAGGCATGTTATTCACACCTTTTTTATAAGCGACTACAACTCTGCGATCGCTGAGGTGATAGTAGAGGAACTCTACAACGTGGTGGACCTTTTTATAATTTGTGATTTCAATAACGTGGAGGATAATTTCCGGCACAAACTGTCGAAAGGACTGCTACAGCGAGAGCAAAAGAAGATTCTGTACATTAACGTGGCGACCAAGTCCCGCAAACCATCCCGGATAGTATCGAGATACATCTGGGATAAAATCAAGACTGTGGTGCAGAATCTGAAGGACGACGACATCTACGTGACAACGGAGCCGGAACAAATACTCAACTCCAGGGCATTAATGTTCCTCAAAGTGTACGACGGTTGGCCTCAGCCCATCGGATTTAGATTAAGATGGTCAATATACGGCTTTTTTTGGCAGCATCCACTCAAGACAACGATCACCCTCGGCGCATACACTGTCGGTTTGATGCGCAATGCCTATCAATCCAATTCGCTTGTATTGAGACAACAATTGGACGGAGACACCAGCGAGAGAGATATTTTGGGATTAGTCATAGGAGATTTGAATCACTACGGCGGGTGGTACTGTAATCTGTGTCAGGCGCCTGCAAATATTATTATTGGTCTTCGCAATAAAGTCCAATCTAAGGAGATTTATATCGAGAAAACTATCGATGTGCCGTTTGTAGAGGACCTAATAGGTAGTGGACTATGGTTGGATGGTAAAACCAGTCTTCTGAGAGTCTCTAAATCCAGGGATTCCTACTTTGCGCCAGAAACGATTCTCAATAACACATGGAAGTACGACTGGTTGGTAGAGAATTTTTACGCTAAATTAGATTACTACTGACGTACTGGTCGCACCCAACTGTGATATTAACTCATACTCAATACTCAGTGTACACTAATATAATATTATATTAAATTTATACACTAAAATATTACGTTGATGAAATATAAATGTTAAATGATTTATACATACAACTTGGCGATTCGAAATTCCTCTTATCCATAGAGATTCCTTTTTTCATGTCATATATATATATATATTATCACGATATAATTGTTATTATTAGTAATATTTTAAAATAAAAATATTTTGTAGTACACAACTTACCAATTAAATTTGAATAATGCAAAGGAAGTTGCTATATAAGGCAGCATAAAGTATATTGAGAACTGGTGCGCCTTCCATTGACTGCCAGATAACTCGATAATGTTAAAGATGAGAATACTCGTGGCGATGATTAAACTTTGCCCGACCTCCAAACCATTTATTCCGGCTAATATATTTATAGCATTTGTACAAAATACTGCCAACATTCCCATATATACATAGTAAACAATCCATAAATCCAATGAGAAACCGAGCCACGATCTTAACGGCTTTGGTACAATGATTATCGTGGAGTTAAAATTGACATAATAAACCATCAGTAATGGCAAAGATGCTATAGTTGGCAGAAGTAATTTATACCGCCAACGAAGATCCAAAACATCATCGGCAAAGCCCAAGAGTAGCATGCAACATATGGACAATAATGCAGCCAAAAAATCGACAAACTGTAATAGAAAGCTTGCACTTTACATTGATTACAAATCTCTACATATATTTTAAAAATAGAATAATATTAAGTATCATATCTTATATTTTTAGATTAAATGTAAGTCACTTTCAAAGTTATTGGCTAATCTTAGGAGGCTGCTTTCCTTTTAGGAGATAATACAAACGTAGTTCTATCCTCCTTGGTATTTATTAAGATAAAACAACATTTGTGTCAACAACTGAAAAGAAAAGCAGTCTTGATTTAATTTTCTAAAATTAGAATCAAAAAGGAAATTAGCTACACTTTTTCTGATTGACTGATCTGTTGTACTGTACCTCATTGTGTGGAAAGTTTACATTCCTAAATAGACAATCAGTAAATGGTACAGGAATAAATAAGAACATTGTTATAAGAAATACGCAGCCAGTGACAACACCTATCGCCTCGGGTCTGCAAAAATATAGTTGTTTGTGTGTCAAGCATCGTTCTATGTATAGAAAAACATATGAAATCAACGAAAAGTTTCATATTTAAACGAATCTCTAGAAAGACAAACTGATCAATTCCATGAGGAATTAAATTATGTGCTTCAATATTAAAATTAAAAAAATGTATATATCGATCAACTCGATGAGGCTGAAATGGCATTACATTCAGATATTCTACTCACATTTTCCCACTGCACTTCTTGCTCATGTCGACACCGTAGAGGTTAGCTTGGACAAACATAGATTTTATCCTCGGAATCAGGTGTATGGTTAAACCAAACGCGCACAAAGACATCACCGCGTTGACGTATATCGGGAGTGATGACTTGAACGTTTCGTTCTCGGTACTCATCGTTGAGATGTTGAATAACGGACGCGTTCGCGACACCGGTCTCGCGAGCACTTGCGAGTCACTCGACTCTCACGAGGGTGATAAGCGGCCGTGATAAACGGAAAAACCGGCGTCGTGTCAATTTTGTCGTGTCAACAATGTGCCAACAGTGCCACTGTAACATAATGCATGTACTGATTAAATACATATTGAAAATTGTGATTTCCTCCTGGACGCCGCCATATATATGCGTATCGATAATCTCGCGAATTCGCGATCAATCTCGATATATATCTCGAAGGTCTTCTCCTTTGATATTTATACAGCAACCTTTTTCCTCTCCAAAGTGTAAAAAAAGTAAATGGAAAAGTATAAATATCAAACTAATACGAATACGAAGTCTTATAACAGTCTAGCTTGAATAGTTGCTTATGTATAATTTTGTGTGAATTTATATCAGGTGACGCGGTATAGTGTCTCCGCGGGCCATGGTCAAAAACTGAAATAACGCTACCAGCAGACCAAAGTCCATTTTTCGGGGGTGCATAACTATTAAAATATAAAAAGTCGAACGTTATATGTCCTGAAAAAGGCAGCATTGTCACGAGTAATTTGAGCCAAAAAAAATTTTAAATCGTCCTGCGAAGATACGTAAGCAGTCGAAAAGTGATGATTTTAATAAAAAAATTAAAAAACGTCTCCTTCTCTATACCAACTTTAACCCACTGCACCCTCTCGCCCTCTCCACCTCCCAACTATCCCCACCACCCCTCTCGCTTTCGCTGTAATTCACTCTCTTTCGTTATATAATATTTTTAAATCATTTTTTTTTTTATACATATATATATATTTGTGATATATTTGTACTCTAAAAAGTAAGTGATATCCTAAAAGAATCATATCATAAAAATGAATTAATAATTCGCGGCTCGGTTCGCGGCTCGGCTCGGCTCGCGGCTTCGGCCTGTGTTAACCCATGGTGGAAAGTCTTCGTCTCATTGCTCTCATTGCGCCGATATAAGTTGAAGCCTATTTGTATACCTACTAAATTTCTGCAATACTATAATAAGACGTGATCTGGCCGTATTGCCTCCGTTTACTCCAAGGAGGCATTAACTAAGAAGAAGAGGAACAAACGTAAAATTGCTCTGAAATTCAACTGGAGCACATAACCTCCTCCTCACTAGTCAACTCGCAACATGCTCCGTTTTTGATAGCCAGATCACAAAGTGCGTCACGATTAATCGTGAGGCCTAACGTTTTAACACGCTCAGAGCTTCCAGATTTGGTGAGTAAGAGATTTTTCTCATCGTTAGAAAATGTACGCATGATTTACAGAGTCTGATAAAATCGGCTTTGTTTTTCAGTCGATGGACTACGAGAAACAAAAGGACGAGGTCACCGCGTTGGAAAGCATTTACACTGAAGAGGAATTCTCGTATCACGAGGAGAACGGTCGATTCGAATGCACCTTTAAAATATTTGTAAATCTGTCAGCGAAATGTCATTTGTCATACAAGGATCTGAGACATGAGGCAGACTTGGCACAAGAAGTACAGATATCATATCTACCACCCTTGACATTGCACGTTACGCTGCCAGAGGATTATCCATCTACATCGGCACCTACATTTATGTTATGCTCCTCTTGGTTGTATCCAATAGTATTGTCCAAGTTATGCAGAAAGCTTGACACATTATGGGAGAACAGCAAGCAGGAGATCTTGTTCACGTGGGTGGAGTTTCTCCAGGATAAAACACTTGGCTTTTTAAAGATTAAGGACCGTATAGATATGGATTGCATGTATACATCTTACAAGAGAACAGTCGAAAAATTACAAGGCTCACAGACAAACAAGGAAGTGAGTGAGCTAAACAAGCAATCTAACAGCCAAGTGTCCAACAGAGAAAGTGGTGTGTCCAAAAAACCCAGTGTCATCGACAAAAGAGCCATTCTAGACTGTCCGATCGGTAGAAACCCTATTCAGATGTTGATTGATTATAACGAGAAACGAAAGCAAATTGAATTCAAAAAGAATTTTTATACGTGTAATATTTGCTTCACCGACAAATCAGGAGAGCATTGCACACAGTTTCTGCCATGCGCTCACACTTTTTGTAAAGATTGCATTAGGGGTTATTTTGAAGTAAAGATTAAAGATGGAAATGTAAAGAATATTTGTTGTCCTGAAGAGAAGTGTAAGTTTGAGGCTACGCCCGGCCAGGTAATTATTTTGTGCCATTTTGTGTTAATTATATTAGGCTTGTTCTTTTTGCTTGCTGAATTGATGCACATATAGTGCAATGAGCTGAAATTAAGTTATATCTGTTTCACTTCAACTTATTGCACCCTGTGCAGTAAGAAAAACAGGCCTATTGTATTTATATTACATATTCATTTGAGTATTCTATTAATTTTATTGTATTACATACTTGTGATATAATTTGCTTTATCGCAGGTAAAAGATTTAGTAAGTTCGGAGTTATTCTCAAAGTACGATTCTTTATTGTTAAGTACTACGTTAGACACTATGATGGATATAGTTTATTGTCCAAGACGACATTGTCAGTATCCAGTTACTCGCGATCCTGATGATAACATGGCGAGATGTCCCGTTTGTCAATATGCATTCTGTATTCGTTGTAAGATGGTTTACCACGGGATAGAACCCTGCAAAATTAGTTCAGGTATGCATCTAAAACCTATGGATAATATTTCTATTCTACCCCAACAAACGTAAATGAATTAAAATGGATTCAGATTCATGGATGTTAAAATGAATCCTTTTCAATCCTGAATACATTTGTAAGAATTTCACGGAGTACATCTGTATGCCTTTCAATCTAAAAATAATATCAGCTTTTTCAGTGCAACGTGAATACTGTTCAATTCAAAATTTTGGATAAGAAGTGCAGTTTTTCAGTTCACTTGCATCAAATTGAATCCAAAAAACAAATTTTCGCTGTTTAAAATATGCATTCGAATAAACAAAATGTTTATTGTCCAAGACGACATCCAATCCATTTTAATCCATTCTCGTTTGCTGGGAAGGGTGAAAGTTATAACGCGGTGTAAGTCACTTAATTCGTGAAACAAAGTTTTTTTTTTTTTTTTTCAAGATATTTGATTTACAGTAGATTACATCAATGACTTTAAGCCAATAAATTTGTAAAAGTGACTTACATCGTTATCACTTTCACCACTCTATATAACAAGCTATTCACTTTTATATCGTTTAGTTCTAAATAAAAATTTCGTTAGAATTTATATAATGTCAATATATATCGTGTTGATTTTGTTGATAGCTGAAAAACAACGGTTATTGAACGAATATCAAGCAGCCAGCAACGAGAAGAAGGCCGAAATGGAAAAGCATTACGGCAAGAGACAGCTTCAAACGATGTTGGAAAATACAATGTCTGAAAATTGGATTAATGATAATAGTCATAATTGCCCTCATTGTAAAACTGCAATTGAGGTAGAAAATCAAATTTGTTTCACAAGAGTACGCTTGTATCGGGTAATTAACCATAGTATGTCGGCGATCATTTCAGAAATCGGATGGCTGTAATAAGATGACTTGTTCACACTGTGGTACGTATTTCTGTTGGCTGTGCGGTACACGGCTGAATCCCGAGGCGCCTTACTTACACTTTCGAAATCCGGACTCCAATTGTTTCAACATGTTATATCGCGGTATGATACCCGACGAACTGGATGATGATGACGATTTTGATTTCCACGCCGAATATCTGGATTATTATTCAGAGGACGAAGAATTTAATTATGATGAAGACTTCGTCTTGGAATATGATGACTGAATCAATGTTACTAAATTATGAATTTGTTTTTCACAAATTTACATAATATACATTATTGGTTTTTTTTTAAACAGTTGATTATGGATAAATATAATTCGATAGAATTTTTCTTTTTACAGAATGTATTGTAGTTAAATATTAATTAAATTTAAAGGATCAATGTGAATATTTGTATATGGACGTAATGGGTCTAATCATGAAATTGTAACAGAGTATCGTAAAATATATAAATTATTTTTCCATAGTACCACGATTTTTTTTTTATACCATCATTCCTTTACAAAAATCTACATTTTTATTTTTGAAAAGAAAAGAACTTGCACAATAGACAGCAAAAATGTAACGAATATTCCTCAAATCTGTTTAAATATATTTAAAAACATTTAGACTACATAAAGTTTATATTTTGTAACGATGACAAAGGCACAATATATAATGAATCTAAATAATATGCTGAATTAGTTACAGACTGATATCTTTGGCGCAGATGAAAAAAAAAAAAACTAATTCAATAATTTACTCAACGGTAATTTAGGAAATAGGAATAGAGGAACAGTGTATCAATTATACACACAAATTTGTGTTGCAAATGAATCCAGTTACTTTATTTCAAAACACATATTTTAAAATTAGGAGAAGGGCGAGCAGTGATTGCATTTTAGTACTCCTCGGCACCCTCTTCGCCCTCGCCTTCCGCGGAATCCATTCCAACCTCCTCGTAATCTTTCTCGAGTGCGGCGAGATCCTCGCGTGCCTCGGAGAATTCTCCTTCCTCCATACCCTCACCGACATACCAGTGTACAAATGCACGTTTGGCGTACATTAGGTCAAACTTGTGATCTAGACGGGCCCAAGCCTCCGCGATGGCAGTGGTGTTGGACAACATGCAGACGGCACGTTGAACTTTGGCAAGATCGCCACCGGGCACAACGGTCGGTGGCTGATAGTTAATGCCGACTTTAAAACCAGTAGGGCACCAGTCAACGAATTGAATGGTGCGCTTCGTTTTGATGGTAGCGATTGCCGCGTTGACGTCCTTGGGTACGACATCGCCACGATACAACATGCAGCAGGCCATGTATTTGCCATGACGAGGGTCGCACTTGACCATCTGATTAGCTGGTTCGAAGCAGGCATTTGTAATCTCCGAAACGGAGAGCTGCTCATGGTAAGCCTTCTCGGCCGAGATAACGGGCGCGTACGTCACCAGGGGGAAGTGGATTCTCGGATAAGGTACCAAATTGGTCTGGAATTCGGTTAAATCGACATTCAGGGCACCATCGAACCGCAGAGAAGCCGTGATGGACGATACAATTTGGCCGATCAAGCGATTGAGATTAGTATAGGTTGGTCTCTCAATATCCAAATTGCGACGACAAATGTCATAGATCGCTTCATTGTCAACCATGAATGCGCAGTCGGAATGCTCAAGAGTGGTGTGCGTCGTTAAGATAGAGTTGTACGGCTCGACCACGGCGGTGGAAACCTGAGGTGCGGGATAAATGGCGAATTCCAGCTTCGATTTCTTGCCATAGTCAACAGACAAACGTTCCATCAACAGGGACGTGAAGCCTGAACCAGTGCCACCACCGAACGAGTGAAAGATAAGAAAACCTTGCAGGCCAGTACATTGATCCGCGAGCTTGCGAATGCGGTCCAGCACGAGATCAACGATCTCCTTGCCAATCGTGTAATGACCGCGAGCGTAGTTATTTGCAGCATCCTCTTTGCCAGTGATCAATTGTTCCGGATGGAAGAGCTGACGGTAAGTTCCAGTGCGAACCTCATCTGTCGACAAACACATCCAAGTAAATAAAGTTAATAAAATTAATAAATGTCAAGGTGTAAGAACCAAATATACGTACCAACTACAGTAGGTTCCAAATCGATAAAGACAGCTCTGGGTACATGCTTGCCAGCACCAGTCTCACTGAAGAAGGTGTTGAAACTGTCGTCTCCACCTCCGATAGTCTTGTCAGACGGCATTTGACCGTCCGGCTGAATGCCATGTTCCAGGCAGTACAGCTCCCAGCAAGCATTACCGATCTGTACACCGGCTTGTCCAACATGGATTGAGATGCACTCACGCTATATGAATTAAATGTACATTAATATCACATATTTAATTGTATTATATCCAAGTTTTTATTAAGGAATAATAAATGACTAATATTGGAATTTTCCAGCAATTGATACGAGTCATTGGAGGTTTTTCTATTTAGTTGACACAAACTTCTATCTTTCTTAACATTCTATGGTATCAGGTAATGCTATTAGTGCTTTATTTGTTCTAGATCTAACAAAAGAGATAAAGACAGAAATATTATCTGCCTAAATGCATCGTATGAGAAACAAAGGCAATGATATTTGTGTAGATTTGTGTCTATATGGAAAGTATATCCTTTATCTTTGGATGCATTCAGAGATGCAACTCTAATGCGTTCATTATTTTGTGTGTAATAATGATAAAAAGTGAGGTTTATTACTTGGCAATGTATTTGAGTGACCAATTAAAGAAAAAATTTTACTAATTGACCGATCAAAAATATTTTAAAATATTTGTAGTATTTTAAATAGATTATAGATAAAAATAGCATCGATGTTAAAAGTATGATCATGGAATACAGGCTCACTCAATACTAAACCAAGGACAGAATGTTTAAAGGATGCGTTTTTAAATTATATATGTATAATATATTCACTGTGGGTATACTGCAAACCTATAATAATACACATAACGTCGTGTATTATAGTTTTACAGTGAACACGATGCAGCCAAAACAGCCAGCCTGCTTGGCGAACGATTGAACGTAATTAATTTTCATATGAACTACATTATAAAACGTTCAGAGTAAAATTTTTCTCGACAAAAGCATCTTGGAAATAACCCCGATTACATTCGATCGCTTGGCGAGCGGATTCGATGGATTTAATAGTTAATGATTTGTATCAACGAATCTCCTGCTAGAAAACTCCCTACAACGGAGGGAAAGCGTCATATTGATTTTCTGAAGTGACTCATAGAGGTCAATGGCTTTTCTCATAGAATTATATTTGGACGGAAATAGCAATTTTTTTTTTAATAGCAGAGAGCAAGAATTAATCAAGTACACGATATGAATCTTTGCGATTTTCAGATAAAGGCGGGGCGGCACAATCTAAATTTAGCAAACGCCACGACCGGCCGGCGTTTAACCGTTACAAAATGGCCGTCGTCTTCGGAGAAAATAATCGACGCTGAGACAAACGAGACGCGATAGTGTGCTTATAGAAAGAAAACCCGAAGATTCAGCGACTTACCATTTTGTATTAAGAGTTGTCCTTTTAGAAAATAGAACAAGAGATAGCCACCACGGAGGAATCGATAGTTGGCGAAAGCAAGTAATGGAGCTTTTGCTAACAACTATACGACGTATACGATCAGCGACCAGCGACTATTGGGCGTGCAGCGCCTACTACGCGCAATTTATACCTGCTGAAATCGACCGTTCCAGCGTGTCCTGATTGGCTGGCGGTGACGCCGTGCCGCGCGACGATTGGCCGACTCTGGACCGTAGCACTCATCACGCCCGATCGTGAAATCTCTCCACCGCGGAACAATATAGTCCGCTGATTGCTCATTCGAATTATTATTCCTCATGAAAAATTAATTCTTGCCTCTTTCTCAATCCCACGATCGCAATTTAAACAACATATCGCGTGAGATCAGGTCCTCAGAAAGAACGAATACAATTTCGGCGAAATTTTGCTGCGCTGTCACTAGGCAGGACAACACGTAACGGACGTTGTTTCAATTGCACCATATATGGGCCGCATCTTTTCCATAGCACAGCCGAGAATCGGCTTCTCTCTGATCATTTCTTTTTTTGGCAGGAACGGGAACCCGCCCACGGGAGCGTTTCATGAAGACAAGGACGATAATTGAATCGTTTCGGATCGATCTTTTGCCGCATAATTCCGCAATTTCTTGTCCTCGCGCTAGATATAATTCGTTGTCTTCAATATCTAAATAGTGCGTCATGCAAACGTATATATACATTTCATGATCTGATTCCCTTTCGAGTTTTTGCTCGAATGCGTTCCATGCCGGCGATGATCACCGTGCTATATGATACAAATACAGTTATATTGCTTTTATACCAGAGGATATAGCTCGAGAAGTAGCTATAAAGAACGTAGTTACTATAATAACACGTTAATAACGACATTATTATGGCTTTCAATCACACGATATGAAATAATTAGTAAATTAACGAAAACAATAACAAAATTTTGGAGAAAAAAATAATCAAATTTTGTCAATGTTAAGTTTTGTTTTAATAAATGGATTTTCTAGAATATTTTTGAATGTTTATTTGCTTTTTCAAAAATAAAGAATTTAGATATATATTTCTCTTTCTAACAATGAATTTTGCCTTTAAAGTCCCTGCACAACATGCAATGTCCTTAAAATTTAATTAACTTTTGCAATTTTCTAATTGAATATTTTTAATTATATAGGAAAGTAGGCTAGTTAAATGCGATTATCGTATAATATATTTATGTATATGTACATGTGGAGCAAATGGAAAATTGGAGTTAAAAAAGAATATATTTATTTAATAAAAAACTTTATAAAGAATAAATTTATTTTATGCCAGAATTTTGTACAATATATATATAAATTTTTAGACGAATTAATAACGTTACTGCGATCAAACAATTAATCTACTCTGCCAAATTGTTATTCTTTTTATAATAAAATAAAATAAAATTTTTTGTATGTTTCATCTTGATGAAAACAAAGCGACTATTATGATTCGACGTTTTTATATATTTGCTATATTATTACATATATATATGGTTCAATTATATGATGTGGTAGATGTGTATTTCCCATTGATTGTATGAAAATGCGTATATGTATGTATATGTAGTATATACACATGCGAGTGGAAGCCGTTATGAGTTATTACACACACACACACACACACATATATATATATATACATTATATATATACGTCTTCTTGGTGAGATTGAGAACGCAATGCGATACCAGCCAATACCAGCGAGCATTAAAATACATATATTATTATTATTACACTTGCAAATTAAACATTAAATTTTAATGAAATTTTTTAATCAGAAAATTAATCTTTGCAGTTGGTTTCCATTAATTAAATTCCAATTTTCAATTTACGATTCTCAATTTTTTATAACAAACATATTCGAAAATTGGACAAAATTTAGCAACGGTTATGCAATACCGTATTAAACCGAGTTTTTGAACGCTTTTAAGAACAGTTCTTTTTTTTATTATTCAAAACAAAAACTCGATAGCGCCCTCTGCTTTCTTGTTGCGATGTATCTTCAGAAAGTTTGTTTTTCAGTTGGTACGGATCGAAGCAAACAAATGTTAGGTTAGTTTAGGTTAATTTCGTATTTGACGTATGCGTGTTGGTCGTGTTGCATGTGTATTGATATAATTAATTACTTGATCGTCTCGTGATAATGTCAGTTAAAAAATTTTTTAAATCAACGTCATTATAAAACCAAGGCGAATGGGGTAAAAATAAATAAAACTTGATCGATGCAAAAATGCAAGCAGAAGTAAATAGTATATTGGAAGAGTCACTGCAAAAAGCCAGAGAATATGATAGAATTGGAAATGTCGGAAAAGCTTTTGCATATTACATTATTTTTGCGAAACTGTCTGCAAGGAGATCGGAAATTGAAGAAATGTTTACAGATGTGCTATGTAAAACATGTGTATAATTTATATTTATACTTATATAACAGAGAAACATCCTATTTTTTTATATAATAATATTTATTTTTTAGGTGAATGGGGAATGCAGTTAGCAAACAACAACAAATTTTCAGATATTGTAAGCTCTTAC
Organism: Cyphomyrmex costatus; assembly: GCF_001594065.2. Classification (NCBI taxonomy): domain Eukaryota; kingdom Metazoa; phylum Arthropoda; class Insecta; order Hymenoptera; family Formicidae; genus Cyphomyrmex; species Cyphomyrmex costatus. The sequence continues at coordinate 565,160 of NW_017277190.1, read as the reverse complement.
AAATTTTCCTTGAATATTTATCCAAACAATCCTCGTATGTTAAATAATTTTGCAGCGCACTTGTTAAGGTAATCTCCATACTGTTATGCATACATACTAATTGTTAATTACAAAAATTCTTATAATTATTAGTCTGGATCTAAAAAAAAAAAAGACTCATAGAATGCTGCATATACTTGTTAAAGGAATAACGATCCTGTAAGGGCAATAGAGTATTTAAAAAGAGCTTTGAAAGTTGATGTTAACTTTCTACCGGCGGAGCGAAACTTGCAAAATGCATATAGTATGGCAGTGGATAGGTGGCATTTTACAATGCTCAATGACAAACAAAGAAACAATGCTTTTGAACGAGCCATACGTAAGAGAGTCAGTCAGGGCTACGATACAGTATTGGATGTAGGAACTGGTACAGGTCTTTTGAGTTTATATGCAAAAGACGCTGGAGCCACAAAGGTTTATGCATGTGAATGTTCCGAAGCAATGACATTGATTGCAAAAGAAGTATTCGAATCTAACGATGCAGCTGACATAAAATTAATACCAAAACTGTCGTTTGATCTTAAAGTACCTATGGATGTTTCAGAAAGGTTTGTATCTGTACGCGTGTAATACAGTATATATATCTTTAAAAAATTATTTGCATCAATCAATTTATTACAATATTATGCATCGACTCATATTAAAACCATTACCTGTAATTTTAGAGTAAAATTAATAGTGACTGAAACATTTGATGCTGGCTTATTTGGAGAGCTTGTAATACCATCTATGATTAACGTACACATGAATATTTTAGATTTAAATGGTATGGTAATACCTATGGGCGCGACAGTTTACACAGCAGTTATTGAATGTGAATATATTAGATATAGATCATCAGTGGTTTTTGACAAGATAAAAGATCACTGTCCTTTAAATTTTGATAATATATCTATATTGTCAGACGACGAATATTACGATACAGAAAACCTGGAGAAAGTTCAAATTAATTACGTTACAGAGCCACAGTTGCTTTTTAATATAAATTTTAATAATCTACCAGAATTATATGAATTCTGCAAAGATGGAATAAAGCAGATGCTACAAACAAAATGTAGATACGATGGTATCATAGATGGTTTAATCACTTGGTTCAGGTTACATCTTGACGAGGAGATTACACTAGATTCTTCAGATGGGAAATCTTGCTGGCAATTTGCTGTTTTCCCAACGATGCCAACTATATGTCACAAAGGTGATGTATTGACGATAAAAGTTGAAACTTTGAAAAGCAAACTGAAATGTTCTTATAGCATGAATAATGCACGATATAGTAAAAATTGCACAACTTTATATCATTTGCCAAAAGAAGTCATTGCCTTCTTAAACGACTTCGATTACGTCAAATTGCTCACAGAAATTGGTAGATCTCAAAAGAGTAGAAAAATGAAATATATTTTGGATACTTCACCTTTTCCAATCTATGGGTTGACTCTTTTAAAGGAATGTAAAGATAGTGAGATTTTATATTACAAAACTGACAATCCAGCGTTACGTGTTCTAATTGAACAAATAGCCCGTGATAGCGAGATACAAGAGAAAGTACATATGATATCAAGTTATGAGGAAATTCCATATTCTCTAGATTCTATATTTATTTACAATTTTGATATTAAAGGTGAATTAAAAGATGACCAAGGTAGTTGCTATGAAATTTCTAGGTATTATATTGTATATAATATTTACATGTTGTATGTTTTATATAATTATGAAATATATATGAAAATTTCTTATCATCTATTGCCTCAGAAATTTGCTTAAAACAAATGGCGTATTATTGCCAGAGAAGATTTTTCTTATGGGACAGTTGGTGTACTCAGAAGATTTACCAAATATGGTTTATGTACAAGATGCGAATCTCCAAAGATCATTTTCATTTGACACTTCTACTGACACGGTATAATGATACAGTATTTAATCATGTAATTTATATTTAATTAAAATATAATTTTAATAAAAAGAATGATTTAAAAAAATTTTTCAGAACTCATTGTCACTTTATAATTATTATAGATTTAAATGTAAAAAATTTGTAAGTTTATAAGTTTTATGTTAATTCTAAACTGATGAAGACTGTGAGTCGAAACATCTTTATATTATATTTGCTATTTTATGGTGGTATTTATTTATGATTAAAACTTGAATATTCAAATATCTTATTTGGTCTCTCGTAATTGCTTTAAATTTTGATATTTTGCTTTGTAAACGATTATATATTTTTTTTTTAGAGTTCAGATAGCGAAGATGATCTACATGTGCAGAATAATATAGCCAAAGTAAATAAAAGTACAAATTACATAATCGCTGAACACATTAATAAATATAAGGTAAATCCATATATACAATTAAATTTTAGATTGAAGATGTTGATTTTTATTTCTATGCTTATTTTGCTATAGATCAACCAAATTTTTGATTTGAATTCAAGTTTATATTCATGTGAAATTATATCTGAGGCACAAACACTAATAGAAATAAATGAAACAGAGACTACTGAAACAATTGTGAATTTTGGTGAAATAAATAATAAAAGGAAAATTTTACCAAATGCCTTAATATGTTGGTACAAGATTCAACTCAGTCCACATCATGTACATGATACAAAAAAGGATTCTTTCATGAATCATACTGCAATCGTTTTTGAAAATGAATTAAGAGACATTATTTCGAGAGATAAGGAAATAAAAATTAAAGTCCATCAAATGAAAGGTTTAGTGAAAATTACAATAGTAAATTTATAAAAATTTACAAGAATAAACTATTTTACAATTTTGTACAATTTCTTATGGAAAATACAATTTTTATACAATAGCTTTCTTAATGTATTGTATCCTATAACTATTTTCTACATGACAACTTTACAACCTGATACTCCTCCTCTTGTATCCTTATACACATTATAAAATAAAAGTGAAAAAATAAACAATTAAGTATTATATAAACTGCATATGCATAGGTATAACTTATTATTTAAATACATTTACTAACGATAAGTTGTAAAAGTATTTAAGTTGAAATAAATACATATTAACATGTAATTTAAAGTACATACAAGAGAAATCAGATATTTATATAATATACTTGTGTGTATATATTTGATAAATTATATATATTTGTACTACTCCCGTTTATGTTTATAATATTCTAATACATTTAATAATCTAACTAAATCTTTATATAAAGGCATTAATAATTTCTTTTTCTACTCAAGGATACGTGTGTATATGCGTGCATGTATGCACACAATTATCTATAGTTTGCTAGAATAGTTACTATTTAATATTTTACATATAAATGGTGCAACTTTTTCAGGGTTATTATTATGAACGTGATGATTTCCGTCTATATGAATTACTTCTAACGTGGTTTTAGTTTTTATTGTTTCCGATACTAACATATAAAGTTGTTTATGTGCGAAAATAATACCGTGAGATGGAATGACGAGGTATGTTGGAACTGAAAACATGCTGTTAAACATCTGACATTCATTTATCTGCATAAATGTAAAAGGATGATTTTTTAGTCGTATATCTCTGTTATAAATGTACTTTCCATTTACTTCTGTAACTGCACGTTCAAATAATGCATCGACAGCTTCAGAATTCAAAATTCCACCAAACCTTATAGTCTTAAGAGCATGTAATATTTCTTCTCTAGTAAAAGACAACGGTTTTTCTTTATGATAAGCTTTTAATGAAAATGCAGATGCATTCTTAAAATAAGTTGTAAATTTTTTAAATATAGTAGGATTCATAAGAATGCCATCAATAGAAATTAACTTTTCGATTCTGTTTGGATGAAAAGTATTAAATATCACAGCTATTTGGGCTCCCAAACTGTGTCCTATATAAATAAATGTTTTCCACTGAAGCGCTTCTAAGATAAAATATAACGCATGTATATAATCCATAACATCTAATATCATCCAAGATGGAAAGTGTGATGACCATCCATGTCCAGGTAAATCTATGCATACATAATAAAATAATTCTTTTGGTAAATATTTCATCAATCTAGTAAACGATCCTGCGTTATCTAGACGACCATGTACTACTAAGACTAGCTTTCCTGTGGAAGAACCATAAGTTTTGGCAGCAACATGACCCCAAGGTACAGAGAGTCTTATTTCTGTAGACTGTTGTTCTACTTCTACCATTTTTGCTGTTCACTCTTACAATGTATATCTTGTTGAATAAGAAATCTTTTTTTTTTTTATTTACTGAAACAATACATTTTAAAAAAAAGTTTATATTTGCAGGACAGTTTTTAGAAGATTTGAGCTCTATTATTGTGTGTAATTAACATTGCAAACAAATCTTTTCATTATGAACTCTTTTTAGCTTCATATTTAACAAAACACTATATTTCTTAATTTTATAAATCAGTGATGCATAACCTTTTTTAAGAATCTATTGTCATTATTATTTTTATAAAATCTTTCAGGTTACATAATATTTGTTTCGTTTGTATAAAGTATAATGTTTGTAGAAAATATAATGTTATATTTTCATGAAAATATGAGTCGACAGGCTGTTAAAAATTGGTAAAACATCACTGGTCTAAATGGAAAATACATAGACAAATGATAGAAATATAGATAAAAATAGAGCTTACCTCTTGCACATGTAGAGTAATTTAGATTTAGATCAATTATTATTATAAAATGTTGTCAATTATGTCATTAATGTATTGATAATCTGTAAATATAAGATTGACAAAAACTGATAAAAAAATTCTTCATTCTCTGCATATATCCTATATTAAACACTGCTGGCGATATGCACTATGATGCACTAGCACTTGAGTGCACAACTGCTCAAGTCGAATGCGAAGGAATTAAATGAGTGAATTTGACGAATTTTTATATATATAAATATGATATGCGTAGTTCAAAGTCCGCAGTATCTGGCATTCAGTTTTCACAATATTCGTTTCTAATTTACATATTATTTCTTCTCTACGATCAACCTATCCTTATTAATTATTTTGTATAGGTTATTTATTTAGGAAGAAAAAGAAATATTACACGTGATTTGACTTTGCTAAAGATCAGATAGATTTTTTATTAATTCTAATTCGTTAAGAACTGATGTCTGCGATTTAACATAAGACTATCACGAATCTTTATGATGTAAGAAGAAAGAACTTATACATCATGAGTTAAACAATTTATTTATATACACGTTGATATTTCTCGTTGCTTTTCAAGCGAGTAATTATATAATTAATTATATTAGATAACAGCTGTAGTGAATAGGTCGCAGAAATAAATTTTGATCATAACAGTAGAATAGTATAATTATACTAGAAACAGATTCGAGATAAATTGATAAATAATATAAAACTTGCGTGATGAGATTTTTTTTACTATATTGATTATGAAGTATGTATGTGTTACACAAGAAAAAGTCATATGATTTATTCATTCACTTATCAGTATATATTTTTATCATCAAGGTTGCAACAGAATAAATAATAATTTTATCTATACATAAATAATATCTTGCATGAATATTTATGTATTTTATTATGGAATATATATTTTTTAGAATAGAGTTATTAGAATATTCCGATGCATAAATTAAAAAAAATATAGGATTAAATAATATTTTTATTAAAGAATATAAAATTTTCATTCTTTTTTCAATTTGTTGAATTTATAGTTTATAATGTGTGATCATGACAACGAGATACTTAAAGAAGATATATCATTACGAGAATTTGCGTTTCTGTTAACATATATTAACATATATCGGTCTCAAATGGTTCTGCTTCTTTGAAAAAGCTATGAATAGTCACGGTTGCTTCATTTTTTACTGGAGGAGTCAGGGTGATATGGTATACGGAGTTACGGTGACAATTCAATCACATCAGTATCTTGCAATTCAGGATGTTGAACTTCATATTTTGTAGTTCTGTAATAAAATATTAACAAGATATTTTAACAAGAAATCTTTAAATTGACACAGTCATAAGAAATCTGATACAAAGTGATAATATGCATATTAGAAAAGAAAAAAATTTTTAATCTTGAGATACGAAGAGACTTGCTCCACCCGCTTAATCTAAATATTTAGTGCTGCTTACAAGAGACTGAGTATGATACATTTCCGATTCATCATGATGAACGGGCAAAGTTTCATATCTCATATTGATTAACGCCAGTGCATAGATTATTTAGGTTTTCCTATTTAAATACACGCTGTCATTATATTATATAAACAGTAATGAGGCTAAATAATATAATTTATTTGTATAACTTACAATAGAATCGCGAATTGACGGGATTATGTCAGGAATTAATTGCTCCCCAAAGGAAAAATTTTACATATTAGATGGCACAGTATTCTTGATTGCTTTACTTTTACTTTCACCTGACTCTTTTAATTTATTATACAATCTGACAAAAAGAGTACGTTTATCAGTTTGAAAAGTATGCCAATAAATGTCTATTTAAATATATAATGTATGGTTTACCTGCGTATTCGCCAGCGGGTTGGTTCATCGCCATTAGAGACCCTCTAATCAGAGTCGCGAAATAACGTTTCCAATTTTGATTGGTGCTGACATTTTTCAGTAAAAACCGGAAATTATCATGGCGTCAAATTTAAGTCGACCTACATCCGCTGCCCATTTTGCTCTTTTTTCAGGATTACAAGGAAAGACTTTCATAATATAACCCTTTTTTGCAGAATTATTGCAGTCTGGTGCAGAACAACCAGTTATTTTAGAAAATATAATTTTATGAAATACAGTATTAATATAAAAAATATAATAATGTAATTTCTTTCTGATAACTGTATTTAGATTCACATGTATTAGGTGTTAATGTATCACAATCTGATTTTGCGGTTACAGATTTTAGGGTGCAACCCTAACCAATCACGAGATTCTCTAGAAACACGGAATGCTCGTTATTGGTTCTGCTCTCGTTCCGCTATTCCGCTGCATGGGTTTGCACCCCAGGTTTCTCTCTGCTGTTACTTTTATTTTGAAGCGCCTCTATGTCCACAAACATTGAACTATGTTGCCATATTTTGTCGGTGTTCAAGTTTATTCCGTCGATAACATCACTCTCGATCTTATCGATATTCCTAGCATTGTGAAAGTTTATTAAAAAACTACCGTCGCGCTATTATCGTTATGATTTTCCGCCATTATGCTCGCGCATGCGTCACGGTCGGCGCAAGTAAAATGGCTGTCGGGAAACGTCAATACATTTTATACTGATACGAGTATGTATCTGCCTTCGTAATTGTATTTGTAAATACGATTGCGACGCGAAGAAACATCGCAGAGGGGACGACGCATGCCGTTCGTCTGATCGGTCTGGGTGCTTCGTAGTGCTTCGTAGTGCTTCGTAGTCGCGTGCAAGTGAGAGTCGTGCGGACGGGATGGCGGAGTTCGTGCGCGGCGGACCCAGCGTATCCAACAATGCCAAGGTATGTAATATACGTATGTGTGTACTCGACAGTGTCGTACAACACGTACGACACTGGCTCTTTCCTGACGAACGGAGCTTGCGAACGGTGGAAGCGTAAATTCCTTCCTCGCGGCGCGATTTCCTTATTCTTTTTATTTAACATCTCGTTTCCCTTTACGTTGTTGCGGGGCTATATATTCAGCTGTATTTCTACGAGGGACGGACTTTATCTCTCCAGTGTTATCGCCTGGACGTACAACGCGTTTGAATGAAAAACAGCTTCACGTATGCTACACTTTCACTCTGGATTCTTTCTAATGATATTTAGACATGACACTTATGATACTGTTCGATAACGATGTCGAAGTGACTCAGATTTTTGATAACTACAAAGAGTGACAGAATGCGTTGATGATTATTTCTAATTATTATTTTTTATCTTTTGCATCATTAAGGTAATTTATATATCTTATTTTTTATTTAAACATGCTCTCTTTCAATTACACTGATCGAGGGGCTGGAGACTTTGGAATCCACATTCTTTTTTGAAAATGAATTTTAATTTATCCTGCATGAAAGTTGTTTATGATGCTTGTAATAATGTCTTAAATTGTATGAAATCATGTCTATATTGATTAAAAAAATATATCTTTTTTAATTGCGTGTGTATACATGCATGCGTGCGAGCGTGTGTAACTAAAGAAATATAATCCATCAAATTTTTAAAAACTTGATAGATTATTTCATCTAGGTCTATATTCTGTACATGTTTATCGACAATTGTCGATGATAGCCAATGGCAAGGACTTTTTAGGAGAAAAGTACAGTTCTTATTGGCTATTGACGACACGTGTCAGTAAATGTGTACAGAATATAGGCCCAAGACTATTTAAAACAAAGGAAAGAGCTAAAAGATATGGTTGATCTTAAACAAACTTGTAATAAAAACAAAAAGAAGATTTCTTCAAATTATATAATTAATATTGAATTAATCAATAAGGCTGTTCAGTTCTGACTTAAGCCGTTACTATAGAGCAAAGGTGATCATATATTGAGTAAAACAAAGAAAAATTTTTAATAAAAAGGTTAATATGATAAATGTATTATTCCCTGTACTGTAAAAAAATTAAACTCTAGGTAAATATTAGGCTTTCTATAGTAAACCATTTTTTAAGTTTTAAGCTGTAAGGAATTGATCAATCACGATGAGGATGATCGACTATGATTGGCCAATTTCTTACAACTTAAAGCTTACAGTTTGAATGTATAATGACTTATTGTCCAATTAGTTTTATTTCATCGCTCTTTTAGATGGAGCATAGCAGCAAAGGTGGATCTCCTAGTACAGGAAGCGAGGATGGTGGTCAAAACGAATCCTTGAACGCAGAAAATGAATTTGATCCCTTTCTTGAAAATATACCGGATGACATACAAGATGCAGAAGAACCTGACGGCGCGAACGCTACTTTGTTAACGGCGCCGCCAGAGAATCAGTGAGACTTGAATATATAATTTATATCAACTTTTCATAGACATATAATATTTTAAGATAGGGTTGGATGTAAATGCAAGGCGTGTGAGCCTTGATACTCAATTAGAAAATTGAGATGAAAATAGCCTGTGACCTTTTACAGGTGGTATCACGGTCGATTAGATAGATTCACAGCTGAGGAAAGACTGTGGGATGCGAGCAAAATGGGTAGTTACTTGGTTCGTGAAAGCGACAGAAAACCTGGAAGCTATGTATTGTCTTACTTAGGAAGGACTGGAATAAATCATTTTCGAATTACAGCTGTCTGTGGAGATTATTACATTGGTAGAGACTGAGATATACAATATAATTTGAGAAATATATTTGCAATATGATGTTTTTATAATATCTCATAATAACTGAATTTATTATATTATTATTTTAAAAGATATTTTAACAACATTACATTACAATAAAAAGATAATGAAAATATGTTTAAAGTTTATCATGAAAATGTAAAATTTTGAGTTTAACAAATTTATCGTTAGATATATAACTCTTAATTTAAAAACTATTATAGGCGGTCGTCAATTTAACAGTCTCTCAGATCTGGTGGCGTATTATACCCATTGCTCGGATCTCTTAAAGAGAGAAAGACTTATACATCCAACGCCACCACCGGAGCCAGTAAATGATAAGAAACGAATCGTCGCAATACTGCCATACACGAAAATGCCAGATACCGACGAACTAAGCTTTCAAAAAGGAGATATATTTTTTGTGCACAATGATATGGGAGACGGATGGTTGTGGGTCACTGCCCATAGAACTGGTGAACAGGGTTTAATATTTCGGGAATTAGTAGAAGACCTTGATGATTCTATAGATCCCAATACAGTATTTTCCTGGTTTCATCCTAATGTTACCAAAAGCGAAGCAGTGGACATGCTGGTGAAAGCAGGACCTGGAAGTTTCCTAGTAAGAAAATAACGATTCCCTCATATATATATATATATATATTTTAAATAACATCATGTTATTATGTATATCTTTTTCTTATCTTTTTTCTTTTATTTATATGCACTTATTTAATTCTTTGATTTTCTGTACTCAATGTGTTTATATGATTTTTACTCTACAGGTCAGACCATCGGATAACAGTCCGGGAGATTACTCACTCTTTTTTCATATAAATAACCAAATACAGAGATTCAGAATCGAGAAAAAAGGGGTACGCTATCTTATGGGAGGTAGAACGTTTGAATGTCTCGATGCTGTAATTAATAGGTACATTTTTATTATTTTAAATTTCCGCAAAAAATAATACTTTTGATGTTATTATTTTACTTTGTTATAGATATCGAAAGGAACAAATTGTAGAGGGACATACTTTAGTTCAAGCAATGGTAACCGAACCTGATGGTAGCGTCAGAGTAAATAGAGAGGTTCAACATGCTGAGAAAATATATGCAACTTTGAGAGAGTGTCGAGAGCAATCAGGAGCAAAGAAGAACAAAGGAATTAAAATGCAGGGATATTTGGAGAAGAAATCAGAGAAAAATAAAAAGTGGAAAGCATTATATTTTGTCTTATTAGTGGATGCTACTGACACACATCTCTATCTGTACGACAATCCCAAGAGGACCAAGCCAAAAGGTCTCATTGATTTAAGCTGTGCATACTTATACCAGGTGAGGAATACATTCTGAAATATTGAACATTACATTATCATACGTCATTAACACCAAAATCTAAGGTCTTTATAAAATTTTATGACCAAAGTAACTGTAATAACATGCATGATTTATATGTCTTATCAGCAAATGAAGGAAATGACAGCTTAGACTGAACGCGGGATGAGTTACCGAAGTGTCTTTTTAGGTCCACGAAAGTGTGTTTGATAGGCCTCATTGTTTCCAATTAGTTGAACGTGCTTTACCATGTTTGGCCACTATAACTTATCTGGCTGCCCCGAATTCCGAGAACGCATTAGACTGGATTAATGCCTTGAAACCATTATGTGTATCACAACTTACCCGTGCTCCGAAAGTTGCCCGCCTTCGTGAATTACGTTCATTGCATTTGCATATCTTAGACGCACATAGGCTTCCGTACAAGCTAGTTCCGAATCCGTTTATTATAGTGGCTCTAAATAATGTTAAAGTTGCTCGCACAAAGGTTAAAACGGGATTGCATCCACTCTGGGATGAAGAATTCATTCTAGAGTACGTATGTGAATCTTATATGGATGAACTTGTTAATATATGAAATCCCTTTACGTTTATTATTTGCTTTCCAGGGATGTACCACCGGATGTTATGTCCTTCTCGCTCACTTTGTATAATAAAGGTAAGCGCAGCAAGGATACAGAGGTTGCTGATCTGACGGTTGAATTGGCGAGTTTGACTAATGGAGAAGAAATGGATGAATGGTATCCATTATCAGGAGTGACACCAATCGGAGAATGGGGCGCACTGCGTTTACGCATACGGTAAATATTAAAAATATTTACTTACACAGATTTTTACTCTAGATGATGCAATATGGTGTATATAAAAAATATCACAGTTTTATATATGTATATAATTTTTTATATTATATATATGTATCATATATGTACATATATATAAAAAATCTTATATATATATATATAAATAAAAATATCCTTATTACAGATATAGACACGATTTAGCTATGCCTCCTGAGGAATATAGTCCCCTTCAGCAATTATTATTAGATCCAGAATTACATGTTGTTAAGGCATTAGCAGATGTATGCCACTTAGATAGAGTACCCTTGGCAAATAGTCTTCTTAGAATCTTTAGGTACAAATAATTATATCCTACAATATTATTTAATTACAAATAGATATCGCGCAGATTTTGATATTGTTGATTTTATAGACATGAAAGAAAGGAGTCGGATCTTCTGCGATCATTAAATCAAGCTGAAGTGAGTTGTAGTTTGATACATAAACAAAAAATATTAAACATAATAAAATCATAATTATAAAATATATTTTTATTAGGTTGAGAAAGAAGATGAAACACCAACTCTGTTTAGAGCTGCCAGTCTTACTACCACTTTAATGGATTTATATATGAAATCTGTTTGTACTTCATTTTTAAAAGCCGCTTTGCGTGATACGATCGTGAAATTAATCGAGAGTAAACAGAGTTGTGAGTTGAATCCAACGAAAATGGATTCTCCAGAAGATGCGTGCAATAATGCAGAATTTTTGTTACAGGTATATAATTTCTTGTAACAATGTATTACGCGTTAATTAATGCGATTAACAAAATTAGTAGAAACGCATATTTTCTTGGTTTAGGTATTGGATGAAGTTACATTAAGTATCTTCACAAGTCCTGATGCTTGTCCGAGAACTCTAAGATATATTTGTGGATGCTTACAACGAGCAGTCGTTGCTAAATGGCCACACGAAAGACTAGTCAGAACTCGGGTTGTCAGTGGATTTATATTTCTACGCCTCCTCTGCCCTGCCATATTGAATCCTAGATCATTTAATTTAATAGCTGAGCCACCACCTCCATCTGCTGCAAGGTATAGGATACATAAATTAAAAGTAAATTTAAAAAAGCAGTATGTGCATTAAAATCACAACCAAATGTGAAATATATATATATATATATTTGTATAACTTGTATATCATTTTAAATATTTTTGTTTAAATGTTATCACATATTAATTAACTACGCTAATTATTTAAATTATTTAATAGATCATTAGTCATGGTGGCGAAATGTCTACAAAATCTGGCCAACTTGGTTGAATTTGGTGGAAAAGAACCATACATGGAAGTTGTAAATCCATTTATCCTTAAAAATAAAGAACGAATGGTAGTGTTCCTTGACCAGCTGTCTGTAAGTACATTTTGTATCTATTTCAATTTAATATATTCCATATGTGTATTTGTGAACAATTCTTGATGCAATATCGTTTAATGCAAATTGTGATGGATATAATAAAAAATGAGAAGATTGTATTTAATTTATACAATATAATGTTGTGTGTGCAGAATGTTGCTGAGAAACCAGAACCATCAGAAGCTACGGATCTAAGAACCAAAAGCGTATCAGACACTGCGAGAGATTTGGCGACGTTGCATCATATATGTGTTTCACATTTGAAGGAACTTCAAGTTCTGTCAAAGACACAGGTATGTCTCTAATCTATAGTCACGAAAATGTGCACGAGGATGCATATGCTTAAAAATTACATTTGTTACTTACAGCCGACCATTAAACAGCTGGTGACGGTGACTGAAATGTTAAGCAAACATAAGCAGAAGTATATGGAAATGATACGGTAGTGCTAGAACCATCAGCCACGAACAATGCCAAACACACAATAAAATGATTTATAAAATTTAATGATGTGCGCGCTGATGACGTATAGTAGTATTTAATAATTACGATTAAGTAATTAAACGTAACGTTACAGACTGACGTGCCATATATATTACTGTATACACTCAAGCCTACATTTACTATTTCATATGTAATTAGAAGTTAGTTTATTATATTATAGTGACAGTAACATGACAGTGATATAGGTACATACAGAATTATATAGAGACATATAACAATTTTATATTTACTTAGGTGCTCGAAAATAAATACAACTTTAATCGAAATATCTTGATCTTTTAGTAATTCTAAGTCCATTGCCCCGAAAGTATTGGAGCGTATATCACTTAATTAAATTTCTAAATAAAATATTTGCAATTAAAAACGATGTGTGCAATTAAGGTCGATAAAATATAAACTGTATATTATTTATAGTATATTTCAAAAACAGATATAACTTTGTCATGAACATTTTGATATCGTATATATTGGATAATATGAAATATATTAAATACAAGTTTATATATGTACCTTAATACATTTGAAGAATTTCAATAAATACAGGCAAAATTGACATATAATCGAATTTTACATAAAATTTTTTCATCTACAAATTTCGATTGTAATATAGCTGAAACGTGAATATTGTTAAATGATTTTATTTATAAATGATTTATTTTTATCTAAAGGCTCGTATCAATGATGAATTAAAAGGAATTAATGAATGTAAAAACTTTTATATAGTTATTAGAAAAGTAAATAGTATGGATGAGCTATAACAATCTCATAGGCAAGCATTCAACAAGTGAATGCATATAACAAACAAGTTTTTAAAAAGTTTTATTACGAAATTCAATTATGTAAAAAAATGATATCTATTCTGTGTATATTTATACATACATTTTCATTTTAGCTGAAAACATTAATATTAGAAAATACTATATGTATGCGCGAGAATATGGAAGTTGTTTGCATTGTTTAATGAAGAATTTAACCCTTGATTGCTTCTTGAACATATAGAATCTAGCCGTCAATATTTACGTTGTACGTTGATTGAAGAATAAATTCATTGTATCGAAATTATTTTATTGTCAGAAAAAAATACTCAATTAACTTGAGTACTATATGCTATGTTTATCATTTATAATAATTTTACTGAACTATGAGTATATCGCAATCAATCATGATTTTATATATATATATATATGTATATTTATAAAAGTACAATAGAATAAATATATGTGTGTATATGTATATATTTGTTCTATTATGTGTATATATACTAGAGCTCACTATCATACGTTTAAACGAAAATACGTTTATACGTATAATTAATATATCTGTTTATTAGAAACGTTTTTCTGAATATACGTGTAATTAACTATTATACATTTAAATGAAAACACGTTTACATATATAATTAGCATATTCGTATGCTAATTAAACGTGTAAACATTTTTCTGAAAGTAAATATAAACGTTTTACGTTTACACGTATATTCGAAAAATGAAATAAAATTAGAGCTCTAATATATACATATTTAATTTATTATATTTGTATGAATGTAAAATACTATAGTATACAATATTATGTTGAATTAGCAAATTATTAGTAAAGTAGAACCGTAAGATTATTACTGTCTTAATTCTTAATAACAGTATCTAACTTACGTTTCTTCTTAAAATTTAGGAGAGAAGAGACAATAGTTTTAAGTGATATACTTCGTAAATTCTTATATAAACTGTAGAGAAAGATATTTATAAACATATATTAGCAGAAATATAGCCTTCTTATGATAAATTCGCTATCTCTTTATAATAAATGTATAGTTAAATATTAAGCCTTTGGTTAATAATATGTTAGTAGCATGAAATGTTAATACAGGAAAGCGATGTTCTCCTGTTCAAATTTAGTTGGCATGCAATTTTATTTTGGTAAACAATAATCATTATTTGATTTATGTCTATTTCTAAATTGTACCAAAAAAATAAATTGCTTAGAGAATACAGTTGTATCGTGTACTCCCCTCTCCTCCCCCTGCGTTTTCTATATATCTACCAAATAAAGTCTTATTTAAAAATTGCAGTACACTTAATCACAGTACACTTAACTAATTCGCTTGATGTACTTAAGAATATCTAATCACAGCATATAATGAATTAAGTTTGTGATATCGTTTGTGTGATTTAGAGTTTCTTTGTAAAATGATAATTTTAGTTACTTGGCAATTATTTTATATACAAAATGACAATAGTACAAAACTTAATTCACAAGTTCTAAACAATTAAAACATTCATATTGAATAACTTTTTTTACTAATATATTGCTGTTTAATTAAAATTCATTAGTGCAATATGTGATTGATGGCATATATCACTAAATCTATAAAATAAACATTTGCTATATATATATATATATATTTGTCACATTTTATGTCACATGTTATGTTTCGTTATTTCGGTCTATTTGTCTTATGATAAATTTTCTGTGTTATAAAGACGACTGGGTCCAACACTTGTCAATATTAGAGTAAAATTTGGTGTAATATTTTCAAACTAATTGTAATTTTGCAATTTTATGTATATATATATATATATATATATATATATACATAAAATTCAATGCTTTGTGACAACATTAAATATATTGTAATTAAAAAGATCAATGTTATTCAATATCATCTTATTCAATCAAGGGTTAAGACGCTTCAGTTATGGAATTGCATGGCAAGCTGCCAAGTTAAACATTCTTATATGCAACATAAGCCCATTAGTAAAAACGTACTATTAGGTAATTTGTTCTCTCTCTCTCTCTCTCTCTCTCTCTATGTATAGAAAAAATTGTGCTTGCAATCATTACAATATTCTATAGGATAAGCTGTAAATGTTTGTGCTGTGAACATAATGTAAGGCTTTTCATATCTTATTTACGCGTAGTAGTCGAGTAAAAGTAAATTGGTGTTATCCAAAGACTTATAAAATAAAGCATCGACGTTTCTTGTGTCCACTACTTCCAGGTGGTTTACCTGTACGTTCTTTATCTTTTCGTATTTCTCTGACCTGAAATGCATGACAGAACTTGAAATTTTTCGTGAAATTCTTTCAAACATAGTTATGAAATTTTCGGTATATGAAAATATATTACAAGTATTATCATGCTACTTGAAAGATATGGAGAAGGAAAAAAGTGTTTGCTCACCAAAGTATAAAATGCATCGTCTACACCCATTCTCGTTTTCGCAGAAGTTTCTACAAATGGCACACCATACTGTCGCGCGACCTCTCTCGCTTGAGTCATGTTTACCGCCCAAGACTGTTGAAGATCACACTTATTTCCCACTAAAACCATTGGAACTTCTTCCGCATCTTTCACTCGTTTTATTTGTTCCCTATACGTTCCAATGTCCTGTAATCCAATGTCAAACATGTAATAGTTATTTAAAAATCATAAATTAAACAGTTTCTCTACCTAACATACCTCAAAACTTTTAGCCGAGTTTACGGCAAACACTAATAAAAATCCTTCGCCTGTCCTCATATACTGATCTCTCATTGCACTATATTCTTCTTGTCCAGCTGTGTCTAATATATCGAGAAGGCACGTTTCACCATCGATCACTACCTGTTCAACACACATACACGCACACACACACACACACACAAGCACACATTTTAAGATATATTTAATATAAAATGAAAAACAGATAAACTGTAACTTTAAATTTTCTAGATTTCTACATTATTAAAATATATTCTTTACTGATTAGATCTAACAATAATTCAATGTGAAATAAGTGATTATAGAAACGTTATTATTGGAAGTTATGGAGGAAATTAAGTTGATGTGTTTACTTGTTTTCGATATGAGTCTTCGATTGTTGGGTCATACTCATCGACAAAATGATTCTGTATGAGTTGAATGGTTAAAGCAGACTTTCCAACACCTCCAGCTCCAACTACCACAAGCTTGTATTCCGTCATGATGTAGTTTTCTTAACACAACTTAGGATTTGTATTATTTCTCTCTGATCACTTCTTCAATTGTCTGCTGATAATAAATACAAGACTGTGATATAATTACGTACAATATATACATGCTTTGTTCATATTAATTTAATCTTTTTGCTAAGAATTTTTACGCAATTTATTATATATATAATATATATTAAAAAGTCTTATTTAAAATAATTAATTTTTTGTAGAAATCTCATTAAACAGATAAGATAAAATAAATATAAGTAAATTAAGAACATGTATTGATATCCATCAAGATGCTACAAATAAAGAAATGCTCAATATAATTAATTTTATCAATTTGTTATTAAAAAGAAAACTGCATTCTTCATATAATTTACTCTTCATACAGATAAAACAGTTTAATTTATCATATTATCCTAAGTGACACAATTTTAAAAGTTTTGAAAGATTAAACACGCACTTATCTATATATTGCAGTAGTAGGGGATATAAAAATTAATTGAAAAATGAAAAATGATTGTGTACAGAACAAAAATAGATGTTAACCGATTAAAGGTTAGTCAAGCATATTTTATCAATTACAACTTTTTATGTTTTTATCACTTATCGCGAATAAGGAAAAAACTTGGAAAAAAAAAAAACAATACCTTTGAATTAAGTTTGATTCAACTCTAAGAACAATTAATTATCTCTGTAGCATATCTTTTCATGAAATAAATATAATGGACAGTATAATTTGAAAGTTTTAATTGACAATTATTTAATAACAAATAAATTTATTTACAATCTCCAGCAAAATCTTTGTAATGGACGCTTATTAAGCATCAAATTTAATTGTGATATTACTACAGTACAGTATTTTAAATAAAAAAAATTTTGGTGTAGTTCAAATGACTACAAATATATATGTATGTACAGATTTGAACATGAAATTTATTTAACCATTAAAAAAATCCAACTTTCATCATCAAGAGCCTTTATTTCCTATTGGTTGTTGATAATTATCTCTCGCATTTGGCAGAGAAAGTAACTTTACAACTTGTAATTTCTTGTTGAATTTATACCTTTCTCTATTTTTTTCATCTATTTTTATTTACAGAATGCTAGTTTTTACGATAAAGGCAAGAAATGGAAATTAATGGGAGAAATGTATTGCGAAACGTACAGGTCAACACGGTTTAATGAGAGAAGAGCATTCAGTAGTGATAGTCTTCAAGTTGTTTAGCTTATTAAGTGACAGCCTAGTACCGTCTCTTACCCAACGTAATCATATAATCACTGGATATTAGTCATCCGCAATTACTATTAGGCGCGCGCGTGACATTCACCTTACGCGTAGATTATTTTTCGGTGGTAATTCCGTGTCTCTCCTGAACGGTTTTCGAACAAGAGGGGGGGGGGGGGGGGGAATAAAATAAAGGAGTGATATAAAATAAGCGGTCCTAACAATCGCGTGGCCGTGTGAGAAATGTGTGCGGATCTCGATTGCAGTCACGCGACGACCTCGGACGAGAAGGTGTTACTTGACTATCCTCGAGAGCTGCCTCGAGCTGAAGGAGAAGGTGATCGGCGGCGACAAGTCGGCATTGCTTCTCTCTGCGGTAAACAATCGCGACAGACGACGATGTCGAGAGGGGAAACTGAGAAAGAGAGTGTGCGAGAGAATGAGAAAGAAAGGGATGCGCGTTCGTGCATCTCGCCACTTACTGCGACTCAAGGGATGCTCATTTCACGCGTTTCATGAAATGGGTCGTTTGAAACGCTCCTCCTCTTCGTAGTAAGCAATGCACTCTAATCGCGTATGGTTGCGTATTAGTCACCGGAGATACCATCTGGAAAGGAGCATCGTCGCAGTGCTGCCAATGGTCCCTCCGTCCCTCGATGACAACGACAACGACGAGTACGAGTACCACGACGATCGCGCGGAAGTGTCGGGAAGGGTGGTCACCCCGCCGTCACCGCAGGTCACCAAACGAGCAGGTAACGGATCGCGCCCACAGATAGCGCTGATACTAGGCTAATGGCGAGTCATGTCAACAGATGGCGCGACTCTCATGAACTTTGCGGCGTTAGTTTCGTTTTTCAAAAATGATATATTTTCTAAAAATAGGCGTTCAGAAGAATATTTCCTGAAAGTTTTAAATCGATCCGACAAATATTTCCAGAGATACAGTCTCTTGCATTGTGCGCACACTCGACAGTGCGGCCTAATGCCGCGCTTTTTTGGGACAAAAATAGAAAATCACACATAAATAGTAAAATAAATCTGTTTACAATATAAAAAGAATTCACTCTTTATTGTAAATTTTAATTTTTCATATCAACAATGAGACTACTGTAGAATTTGAACGTTCGTGGTTTGTGCTCATTTCCGTGTCGCACGCGGAGAATTGCTAAGTAGGAGTTGTGCGTTGATGATCGTCATGAAATTAGTTGCGTTGATTTGCAACTAATTTCATGACGATCGCCAACACACAACTCCTAGAACTATATAGTTATATATATATAGTTCAGTTCGCGCGCGACACACGGAAGTGAGCACAAACCACGAACGTTCGACGCAATACTCTGTAAAGTAAACAGAGAGCGCAGCGGAGTACGCAGGAACGACTCGCAGACAAAGGCATATTAAGACTTTTGACGCTGCTACAGAAGAGCTGTTATATGGGCCTGGAATAAATGACACCATGTAAGTAGAGAAGAAATTCTTTTTAATACATCTCTGGTTTTAAACTCTAAACGCGTTTTTCTCAAAACTACATTTTTTAAGTCAATGAGCAAAATATCTCAAAAACTAATGAATCGATCTTTCTGAAATTTTTTTTACTTATTTTGGACATGAATATCTCGTACTTAATCGAAGGATTTATATTTTAAATGCGTAGTTTTTTTTTTTTTATATTAACGAAAAAGTATAATTTTTAAGGTAAAAATCAAAAACTTTTCTTTAATGAGCCACCATTTTACTTGCCACGGTAGCTCTTTCATAGTCCAATTGTTCGTGCAAAATTGATATCACTGTGCCATGCGATATGCCTGTGGCCTCAACAAGCTCGCGCACTTTCATTCGTCGATCAGTCAAAATATCGTGGACTTTATCGATGATTTCTGGCGTAGCAACCTCAATTGGACGTCTCGAACGAGGTGCATCATACGTGGATGTACGACCACGTTTAAATTCATTCACCCAATTGTATACACTCGCAAACGCTGGTTTGCTATACACATTATCCTCGGCTTTGATTTCTTTCGGTGTTAAACCTTTCATATGTAGATGTTTGATCACTGCACAAAACTCATTTTTTCCATTTTGCAAAAAAATACAAAGGTTGTTCGCTTTAGTCGTCTACAGAAATGAAATCTCTCGATCAATTCCGCTCAAAATTTGACAGTAATCAGCTGAAAGATGCTACTTGTCAAAAAGTAATGTGACATGACACTGCCCTCTAACAGATTTTCTACAAACTTATTGACTTGCTCTCGTAGATTAGAAGATATTTCAGATGGTAATGGTTATGTATAGGTGGTAATGTATAGGTATAATAATGATACCCAGCTAAAAGTGTATCATAATATGCGTATACATCTCTATCAATATTTCATCATTCTGGACTCCGCTTTTCATATGTTTGGTCCTCGATCATTAAATCCGTGTCGAGTCTGTGTTCTGAAATCTCGCAAGAGTCCCAACGGTATAGCTATGATGGTGAAATCAAAGATGATGTTTCCTCTTCCGGGATGCCCACGTAAATTGGATCACCTAAGCGGACCATTCCGCTTGGCCCTCGTAATCCAAGATGAATTCCCATAGCTGGACTGTCACCAGTTGAAGGTCGAATTTGCGGATCGATTATCTGTCTATAACTGAACAAGGCAAATTTTTTTTATTAGCAACACGAGGTAGTATTGTACTAAATTTTTCGACAACTTTTGCGTAAAATATTTTGTCAACTTTATGTGTGCTATATAATATTTTTTTAATATATACCAATTACATTGATTAAGGAAATCTTCAAAATATATTTTTAACAACACAACTAATACGAATACTATATAACATAAGTTTCGTATTCGTATTAGTTATGTTGTTACATTGACAGTCTTTAAAATAATATTTTTAACATACATACGTTTTCAAAGTCTTCAGAGGCTCTGCATTAGCATGTTTTGTGCCGGTTTCTGGATCTATGGTAGTAAAGATGCATCTTGTGCAGGGCCTAACGTTTCTCAGAATCACGTTCCCGATCTTTACCCAATCCCATTTATCTTCTTCAAAAGCTGTGGCGCCTTTAACCACGAAATTCATGCGAAAATTCTGTGGTGTGACTGGTTCATCTAGTCGGTTATTAAGGTCTGCTACTGAAGCTTCGTTGATCATACTAAAGCTTGTTTCGTCTGGATAGGCCCCCTGTAATATTTTTTGCAATTTTTAATTTAAGGCATTGTAATGAAATAATTCTTTATAATTAATTCAAAATTATTATATTTATACATATAATATACAAAATTGTATTTTCTATTTCGACAATCATATTTTTTATGACTTTCCTTGTGTGTTGTGTGATGTTATATAAACAACATAAAGATTTTCTTTTTTTGCATTATCGACTTGATAGATTATTTATATCGATATATTTATCATTGCAATAATAACGTTAGTGATAAATGCATGATGAAGGAAAGTCAAATTAGTCAACTTTGAAAGTTCATTTTTCGAACTGAAGATGGTGGTATTTTAATATGGTATTTTAACAATTATATAGCACAACTAAATTTTTTATTTGTTCGAGTTATTTCTACACATCGTCAATCGTGTGTGATTTTTATTATATGTCCGTTTTTTAATTATTAGTCAATTAGAAAAAATATTTCTGAAGAATGATTAGGATAGTTAGAAGATTGTTTAGATGTTCAAATATACACAATAAACAAATAAAATAATATAAACAGTAAACAAATAAAAATACATATTAATAATCATTTTATATCCTTTATCATTGCAGAATATTTACCGAGTCTATCTCTTGTAGTAAAGGAAATGCTTTTAGATTTCTCTGTCTCACTGATCTCACTGGTCGATCTAACGGATAATAAACCAGTCGACATCCGGCATCTTCCTGAAAAAGAAAACGCGACAGCCATCGGGCAGTTTCCTCACCACAATCGCGTGCCGGTACCGCTTGACCCCATACAGCGACTCGGAAACTTTTGCCACAGAATTGTGTAAGATCCACCGATATCGCCATCATGCCTGGAGCACGAAGCGTAAGCACAGAACCGGAAAAACTAGGCGATATCTTTAACATAACAAAAAGATGGATGATAGCTTCCATGGAATGATTAATAATTAGTTTCATTTTTAATTGAACACGTATATATAATAAAAAGAAAACATGGTTGATCAACTGTGTTTGCAGCAGAGAGAGAGAGAGAGAGAGAGAGAGAGAGAGTGTCGATCCACTTCTTCGATCTACATTCGGTAAAATATGTACCCACATTCTTAATAATTATTTTATTAACTTATATTTTTTGTATATTCTGATTTATAAAGTAATATTTGCATAATAATTACATACAGTAACTACGAAAGAGTATTAAATAGATTAATTGTATAAATATTAAAATGATTCTAAAAGTTATTTCTAAAAATTATTCTCTATTCTCTTTATTATCTTTTATAACAATAAAGAAAATTAATTCTTACATTGACCATTTTGGGAAATTGTCTGGCGGTGAGAAATCGTCCCTCGAGATCGATAACAAGCAATGTTCGATCCCTCAACCATCCGGACTTCAGTCCCAATGTCGTACATTCCATTTCAGTCATGCGAACTGCACCGAGTGATTTAACCGGGAACACCATTATATCACTTAGTTCTCCGACTTTTCGCCACTTTGACGGTGGCTGAGGCTTTTGTTTTCTATTCCACCACCACCAGATGAAGAAAACCGCCGTACTAACACCCACAGCAGCAGTTGTGACGTACGTAAGTCGGGTTCTGTCTAAAACATATAAAAAATAAAATTTAAATTATTACGCAAAAGTATAAAAAAATTCGGTCTAAATCGTGCAAGTAATAAGATGTTTTCATAAAATAAATTTCAAGCTTACAATGTTAAAACAGCATAAAAATAAAAATATATAAAGAATATAATATAAATAAAATAATATAATTATTTAGGATTCACTGTTGGAGTTATTACATTTAAAAGGTTCTCGAACGTATGTATGTATAGCAATTGCGGTAGGCTGGTTTCTCCGCGCGGTCGTCAAGCTTATCGGTAAGATTTCGCCGAAATCAGCTGCTCCGATCGCAGATCTTCTCAGCAGTGAATTATCTCTCGGCAAAACACAGTTTTTACATCGTTTGTATTTCTTACGTTTCGTATCGATCGAAGCAAGTTTCGCTGAGTAACGGTTACTTTGACGAAAACGATTGGAATCGTCGCGATTACTAGAAGTGCATTTGCGGCAGTTTTACCATTATAAACAGTAGAGTCGATCGCCGATCGGAGCATTAATATTACGAAATATCGTGTTTCGATCACAATCCAGCGGAACGACTTAGAGTGCATCGCGTCACTAATCGCGCCTCAAGATTTCAAATATAATAGATCGACCCGCCTCGATGAACTCTTAATAAAGAACGTTAATTGGCAATACAAAAATTAAAGTGGTAAACCAGTTTTCGATCATCGATCCTTCCTAGCCTGTACCTATACCGAACAATAATGATGTCGAACGTTTCAGAACTCACCGGTTCCTCCTCAGATTTTCGAAGATGTTACAAAGTCATAGAGATGATAATTTTACGGTCTAAGCGACATGGTGTGGTACAAATTGTGTTTCAAATAAATTGATTTTTCTGTTTTTTGTGAGTGTGGAAATTGTGTAATAAAATGTGTGAAAACAGGAACATCTTTATGTATTCGTCTGATTCTGATATAGGAGCAAATGTTACAATTATTGAGAATCAATTTATTCGAACCACACCATGTCGCTTAGACCGTAAGAATATCATCTCTATGACTTTGTAACATCTTCAAGAATCGCTGAGGAGGGAGTAAATTCTGAAACGTTCGATATCATTACGTTATTTTTTTTATATTCTTTATATATTTGTATTTTTATGCTATACTAACATTGTAAACTTGAAATTTATTTTATAAAAATATTTTATAACAATTTAGACCGAATTTCTTTATACTTTGCATTACTCCCCCCCCCCCCCCCGTTCTTTTTATCCAAAACGTGAACGATCACTTATAAATACTCATTTCTTATCCGTAACAAGTGCTTGTTTCTTTTTCATAACAATTAAGAAAGTCGTCAATTTATGTCTTTACCGTAATAAAATGGATCCGCACACGATGCATACCGGTTTTATGAGTTCCGGAAATGTTTCATAAAATGGATATTAAACGAGGTCATCTGGTCACTTACCGTAATGCAATGTATAATGGCTTTAAATTACGATACATTTAAGAAAAACGTGAAAGACGAGAAAAGTAATTTTAATTGTAAAACACAATTCCGATATATTATAAACAGGAGTGTACGATAATTATTGTCGCAATAGAAATGGCATAAATTCTATATACCTATTAAAAAAAATATGACGCGTTATTATTTCATTTTTTTATTAATCAAGTATATTATTTTTAAAATAATACAAGATGCGATATATATTTATTAATCCGTGCTTCCTTTTTAAGTAGTGTGTATTTCTGCTAATGTATAATAACATGCATACATGGAAAACCGGTTAACACGTTATAGCTATACGATACAATTAAGTGCAACGAGGCGCAAGTAAAAAGCTAGTACAACGTAGAGTTTGTATAGAATATTTTTTCTTTGAAAATATTTTTCAATATTTTCATTTGATAGCATAATTTATTTATCAGAATAAAATCTAGTTTATAAAAACTGAAAAAATATATTTTCAAACCTATATGTTTTATCACGTAATAATAGAAGATTTAGAAACAACAAGAAAAAAAATGAAAAAACTTAATCTTTCTTTTAAAGCAAATATATCTACTTACTTTAAAAACGATAAAGAGCATGTCTCTGCGAAGCAGACAGTAACGATTAAGAAATACTGACCAACGACAATCGAATTCGAAAGTAACTCAGACTTATCACGTGAGCACTCGATTAGAAAACAAGAGAGAAACAATAATTTGACTAATATACAAGCTTCATTACTTGTTAATATTTCTTATAGCGTTTTTCACTGGCAAGGCGCACGCAGTGCATATTAAAATCGTTATACATTTAATCCGACGTTAAAGTGAGAATCAATAAAATGCTTATTGTGTATTTTGTCAAATAATACAATAAAATATATTTTGAAGATTTTACGCGGTTTTACTTATTTTTTTATTTTTATTAAACATATATTTTTATGTCGATTTGTGTACAAAGGCATTAAAGTACATTGAGTGCGCACTAGCTCTGCCAGTAGTGAAAAACGCTATTAGACATAAAGAAAAACTATTCACGGAAAAGTAAGACGTCACACTTTATGCGAATGAGATATGTTAATTTTTTACAGTGACCTTCTTAAACGAATAAAATAAAGGAGTGAAAAGAAATGGATTTAAAAACAATTTATTGTTACTTTTTTAGACTATTTTTAATTTAATTTTACAAATAAATATAATAAAAGTGTACAAGGCTAATAAGAGTCACACATTCAAGATTAAAAGTTTAAAACAACTCTAATGTATTGACATAATTAAATATATATGAAAATATAAAAAATATAATAATTAACGGAAAAAATTTAACAATAATAAATTATATATCGTGTATGCTTTGTACATTATGCAACGCTTTATATAATTTATGTTTAATTTTTTGCGTTAATTATTATATTTTTTATATTTTAAATACTAAGAGTCCTGTATTTTCATTTTTAATTTACAAATTAATGTATGTATTTTTAAAGTTTACTGACTTTTTGTTGTTGGTGAAATATTTTGTGGGACATATATGTTAATCGTATATATATTTGTATTATAAAATTATTTTTTATTTCTGAATGCTGCCAACTGAAATTATTGATTTCTTTATTTGGAAACACACACTTTTTCCTTTACTAAAAAAGGGGAAACTTCCTAATTGTGGTTCTCCCTTCTAGAGGGGATTAAGGACCCTTCGCAAAATCAATACAGCAAGAAACAGGAATTGTTCGAGTATCTACAAAGAGAGTTCGTGTTCAAAGCCGAAGCTGTCAGTTTCAACTTGATTACATTTACAACTTGATTACATTTATAAATTTATCGATAAATAACGATAAAAAGTTATGTAAATGAGTCGTATCAATGAAATAAAAGTAGGTACTTGTATTGAAATTACGTCATTATAATAATTAATCGACAACAGTATTTGTACTCTCTAAAACTTTGTAAATCTAACTCTCTTTAAGAATTTTCATTCTTAAAGATTCAACTCTTTTTCAAGATTGATTTAATTTTCACAGTTTATAAAGTAAGATTTCACTGCAAACAGTTTAGAGTGTTACAATAATTGAACAATAAATAATATCGTAAACAATAACATATACCTAAAATAAATAATAGTTTTTACTATAATTGCTAATAGAAAATTGCGTATCTATTACATTATTTGTTCCACTTACAAATAAACCTATGAAATTTTGCAAATATTTTTCATATTCTACAAAGTTATTAAAATCGGTGAGTGACACCTTCGTAGGTTTACTTGTTAATAATATTTAATAATAAAGTACAGCTAGAGATAAAAATGACAAAATTTTACAATAATTTATTCGGTAATTTACTGTAAATTAGTTAGTAATTTATGGAAGCTGGTAAAAATGATAATTTAAAAAATAATAAAATTAAAGTAATTTGATATAAGATTATGTAGTCATTAAGATAAAAAGTTTAAAAACACTTAATTTAATTTAATTTTGATACTACATATAATAATAATTAAGAAACTACTATATAGGTACGTAGTAACTAGAGAAACTTAATATAAGTTTTTTTTATTAAAATTTTGAAAGCAAAAAAGGTGACAGAGTAGTCTTAAATTATATTTTTCAACTTGTAACAATTTTATTTGCTAGCTATTTTAGCGACTGTCAAGGACAGTTTTTACTAGAGCAATAACAAAAATATAATTTACATATTAAACAAAGATATATTATAATAATAAATGATTAATTATATCATTGTGTTAAAGATATATAAAGTTTAATATATATTAAACAAAAATATATTATATTATAATATATGTGAAAAGTGTAAGATAAACTTCTTGTAATTACACTATTGCCAGAAATCCTAGAATGCTTAAGTAAAAATATAGAATAATCTTATCATATGATAGATATAGTTATCAAATTTTAAATAAATGATAGGAATAGAGAAAAAAAGAATATTTATTATCATATTGTGACGTAATTTTTTTCAGTAAGATACGTTTAGATTTAGTCAATAGCTCTATTATTCTATTAGGTTTCTTATTAAGAATGTTGAATGATTGTATAATTTTTAATTTAATTATACATAAGTATGAAAATACTATCTATTTATGCATAAAACTATAAGAAACAACAAATTTTAAATTCAAAATTACCTATAAATTAGCATTTTGCCATAATTGCAAAATTGAATTCAGCAGTAATTTTGTATTTCTAATAATATATGAAAAATAAAATTAACTTCTTGTAATTGCACTATTGCCAGAAATATATAGAATATATATCTTATCATATGATAGATTAGAGAGAGAGTTACAAAATTTTAAGTAATTAAATGATAGAAATAGAAAAAAAAATATAGGGTTTTCCAGCAAAAGGTAGTATTTTGAATTATTAAAAAAACGCTTTTTTTGTAAGGAAGCTGTGATTGGATTAAAAATGCCGCAAAATTTATAACAACACAAAAATTACCAATAAATGACCATTTTACAGAACATTCTTTCATTCATAGTAAATGTTGGATCCATATAATCATTGCCCGAGTTATAATACTTTTTCACTCTTACGCCTTTGTAGAATATTAATTTTTTATATTTATATTACTTTTATTAAGTATCTAAATAAACTTACATATGTAATATAAATATATATTATTATAGGTAAATTAAATAAAAATAAACATATTTTTTATCTTATGTTACCAATTATTATACTTGGTATTGTTTCTAAGTTTGTTTCAACATATTAAACAATTTAATTAATTAATTTTACTGATTGACTATCATAAATATATGTCGAAAAAAGTATTTTGCATATAAAGATTTTATTAAAAATTTATCTTTGAGCTTTTTATTATTTACATTCTTTTCTCCATGCTTGAACTTGACTTACCAAATAGATATTAAAGTAATCTAGATACGTTATCATTATTAACAAATAAACAACAAGCTTCTTACGCCACTATACTGTGTTTCATTCTCTCTCTCTCTCATATTTACGAAGGTGGTTTGAAAAACCACCGTGCAAAGTCTAAAATATAGCACCACCAATATCGAGATTATTTTTAATATCCGGCAATTCAACTATGTCTTTATCAATTTCATGTATTGTTTTTTTTGTCCTCAATTATAATTTATTTAACTGCCGCTTATTTCTTTTGAAAAGAAAATCAATCAAAGAGAACATTTTATATCAGTCCTTTGCACAAATAAAAACAGACAATTGCGGCAAAGACATTGAGAAATATATATATGCATGTAAATAGAAAAATGAAAAGGGAGATGTTAGTGCTTAATAATATTCTAAATATTTTAATTTATGAGATTATTCCAGCCTTAGATTATTATTGCATTTCCGATGCGCATATAATTGATTACATAATTTGCAAACCACTTGTAGATTGACATGCAAGCTAAATATAATAAATATCACAAATTTGATTTAAAGAGTATACATTTACCCATAATCACCGCCGAACTCGACAAAATCACGAATAGTGGACGATGGAATTTTTAGCAAAGATCTTGACGACCCGAAAGATCAGACGACGACTTGATCGTTCTTGCAGTGTTGAGGCACAGTGTCGTACCGATTCGCGAAGTATTTGAACTTGACGCATCCCCTTCTCTGCGACGAAGACACCGTTATCTATTCGCATTACGTTCTGCTTCCACCATTATCAGCTGTCGAAGTAATCTCCGCTGATCTCCGCCGCGTCGACATTGGTCGACATATGCGAAGCGGGGAGTACTATAATGTGCTGTCTTTATTCCTGCACTCTCCCGAACTGGTGCACACGGTGCAATGTGCAATAAGATAAGAGAGAGAAGCTGATGTCCACAAAAGGTGGACATATATAGCCAATGTCCACGATCGTGTCGGTAATTTCCACGATTTTCTGGTCATTTTTGGTTCGAATCCTCTCCCTATGTCCATGATTCGAACCAAAAAATCGTGGAAATTACCGACACGATCGTGGACAGGCTATATAGTCCACGTTTTGTGGACATAGAGGCGCTTCAAAATAAAGTAATCCCCGGGGCATGGCCGCTCTCAGGCCATCTCAGGCTGTCTCAGACTGCTTCTCTCTGACTGCTTTTCCAGAAGAATTGTACGTTTATTGAATATCGCGTCGCAAATCGCGTTGGTGTGCTGGAGCCATAAGGCATTCGTCATCAATCGAGCACATCTTAATTCTTAATAAACGTGTTTTATCAAACAATATAATATATATACAATGTGTTAGTATTCAACTGGCACTCGGCGTATTGCCGCTTCAAATTTCGCGCTTTTTAATGTGCGCAAGATCAAACGAACGAACGTCAAGTTTGGCCCCACTACGCCTATATCACTGATGAACGAACTGTCATCCACCATATCACTTTGATCACTCATCGATGACTTTATGGGAATGTGACTATTTTACAACCGTAAAGAGTATTTTGGATTTGGTGTTTCCGAGAAAAATCGACAGACCGATTGATTATTCTTTCTGGATCGGCAGAAACCCGTGTAACATCAGTGTTGTATCGTCGAAACAGAAAAGTGCGCAGCTGTTGTTTCATTTAAACACTTGTTTTCTATCGAGGTAGGGGTCAAATGTTGGATCGCTGATGATTTAAATATCGCTTCCTAAAACAAGTATTCTAGTTGTCCTAGCATTCAAATTTCCAAGTTGAGACAGTTAAAACGATCTTAGAAGTTTAATTTTGTGAGGTTGTCGGAGGTTAAAACTGAGAAAGTCATAACGAGGAGTACTTGTATTATTGCTCGTACGTCACAGCTAATTTGTATCATTATCAATTTTTTTAATGAGCAATTTGCATGCTTGAAAGCAGATGTCTGCATCTGTTGTTTTTAATTACGACATGATAAGCAAATCCCGCTGGGAAAATGTGTGATTAAAGAAAAATTGAGCTAATATTAATAAATATAAAAGTCTTTGTGTGTTTAATAAATGGACAAATGTGATGTAACAATTGATGCGATGGATAGTATTTATCACATTTAATCACATTGCTATATATTTTGTTACAGATTTCAATATGCCAATTTTATATAGTGTAGTGGCTCGTGGAACAATTATATTGGCGAAACATGCTGCATGTGTTGGAAACTTTGAAGACGTTACAGCAAAAATCTTGGCAAAGATCCCACCAGACAACGACAAACTCACATACTCGCAAGGGCCTTATCTTTTTCACTATATTTGCGAGGATCGCCTTATTTACATGTGCATTACCGATGATGTATGTACTAGACATGTCAAAAGGCACACAAATCATTCCTTTACATCAAAAGTGATACAATGAGAAAAATTAAATTTTTTAAAATAGGTTAAGTGAAAAAATTTATGTTTTTCTTTTGATGAAATTATTGTGTCAATCAATAAGAGTATATTTTAAACAAAATGATCAAATATTGTTTTAATTATTTTTATTAAAAAAACATACCATTTTCAAATTGTGACAATTTTGATGTTATAGAGTATAATGATGACTTTAACTCGTAATAATTCAAAAATTACGTTTTTTTTTCGTTTGTGTCACATTTGAAGCGATCTAATAAAATTCTGTTTCAGGATTTTCAAAGATCCAGAGCATTTTTGTATCTTAATGAAATTAAAAGAAGATTCTTAGCTGTTTATGGACCAGGTGCTCAAACTGCCGTAGCTTATGCCATGAATACAGAATTTGGTCATGTTTTGGCTAATGAAATGGTACTGTCTGTGAATTGATGATTGTATCTCTTGAGAAACACTGTTTACACATCACACTTGAAATTTTGTCTTTTCAGAAACATTATAGCGAATCCAAAGATCTTGATAGATTGTCTAAAGTCCATGGTGAGCTAGATGAGCTTAAGGACATAATGGTAAAAAATATAGACAACATAGCGATGCGTGGCGAGCGATTGGAACTGCTTGTAAACAAAACGGAAAACTTGTCTGCCAATGTATGTAAAAATATGCTCACAACTTAACATTGTTAGTCATTGAATATTATAAAATTCACTTTTTTTTATTCTAGTCCGTGACATTCAGAAAGACAAGTAGAAACCTAGCACGCTCCTTATTTTGGAAGAATGTAAAAATTTATGTCATTGTCGGCATAATTTTAATTGTAAGTTCAACATTGTAATCAATTTTGGGTGAGAGATTCTTTACAACTTCTGTCATAGAGTTTAACGTCATTCATTGTTTTTCTGTTATAGGTTGTAGTATACGTGATTGTTTCTATAACGTGTGGAGGCTTGGCTTGGCAAAAATGTGTGGGAAATTAATGTATTATATATGTACGATACAGTGTTCAAACGCCGATTGAATATATATGGAGGAAAAGTGCATGAAAATTTAGTAATAAGACTGAAAACTATTAGATCCGTAAAGTTACACTATTTACAAATTTATTGTTATATCTTAGTTTACGTACTACAATAAGAACATTGTACTACTAACGCATACACTACAATATTTATCAATAATACTTGTATGATTATTATTTTACAAGAATTGTAACACCATTTATATTCTGTGGACAAGATGTATATATAACTCATTTTATTTTTATTACACCGAAATATGCACCTTATTATATCTTATTTTACGGAAAAGCAAAAATAAAAACATTTTCTTGTTCAATGTTTCTATTATTTAGTATGTCCCATTTTTTTTTTATTATGCAGAAAACATATTGTCTTTCAAGCTGTGTAAAACGAGGTAGTAATATTCTCGACGCAATCGAATGAAGAGAGCATAAAAAAATATTTATGCAAGAAATTATAGAAAAAAGATGAAAGAGATATTAAGGAAAATAGATCTCCAATTTTCTCTGAAAATCGACACGATATCGACAGCGGAACGTACGTCCCACGTACGCCCACGTACGTCCCACGTTCGTGTTGAGTGTCCGAGGGTCTACTCTCTCGCTACTACGGGGCGTGCGCCGCGATCGCCGCGATACAACGACGTCGTTCGGCGCAGCGGTGTGCGACGGGTGGCGGCGTCGTGGCGCGGGCGCTCTCCAGCGCTCTCCCATCGCGAAGCCCGGGCCATCGCGCGCAGCAGCCCGGCGGCGGCTCTCGCAGGATGTCGATGTCTCGCGCGGCGCGCCCTTCGGGAGGTGCCCAAGTGTCTTCGTATATACACGATTGATCGCACTCCGTCCCCAAACCCCGAGATCTTGAGCTAAACAGTCCTCCTTTTTTGATATCCCCCATCCTTCCCGCTTAATAAATTTTACAGTTTCTTCATCGAAATTTCTCTTTCTTTTCTTCGTAATAGAAAAAGAAAAGAAAAATTGAAAGACAGATCTCGGTAATAAGAAAAGGGGAACAACGAAAAGGAGTTTAGAAGCGCGCGATTTTCAGTTTCGTCTCCCTTCCGAATGGAAAAAGGAATAGTAGCGTAAAAAAAGCTCGCGGGAAAACGCACCCCGAAAAAACGAGCCGCTCTCATGTACGCGTATGTGTGAGAAACGCGTTGGTGCGTGTGTTTACAACCTGTGGGTGGTGCGGCAGCGGCGGCGTTAGGCACCGATTACGGGATATGGATTCGCGGTGGACCCGGGTGCAGGAGACGGAAGATAGCAGATGACGAGATCTTCGGCCAACCCCGGCGAGAGGAGACGAAAGTGAAAACGAGAGACTGTACAGTGGGCATTGCAATGTGAGAGGGAGGATGCGTCGCCCTCGGGAGAACGACGAAGGGTGCTGGGAAGATGAACGCCAAAAGGCGACGAATGCAGCCTTGAGCTCTCCCCGTAAGTGTCGTTTCTTTCCCTTTTACTGAGACTTTCTTTCAGCGAGACGAGCGAGACGCACCCGAGAGAAAAGCTGAATATTTAAATGAACTTTCGCTTTGCGTGAAATAACGCGAGCGTCTCGTAATTCGATTTCTATATAGCTTGAGATCGACATGGGATTATCAGAATTATCTATGATATTTTGCCCGAAATTTTAAGCAACATCGCAAAATCGATCGAATGGTAGAGTATTCTCTTGAAATAGAAGACCGAAATTTGCTCAAGTATTTTTGGACCGACCTGAGATTGCTTTTAGAAAGGAATATCGTGACCTTAATGTGTTTTAAAATAAATAAAACACTGAAAGAACAATTTTGCTGAAGTAGTAAAAATTTAGCTATAGATACATCTCAACATAATTTACTGTCACACAAAATAATTATATAGAACATTGATGCTGCAAAAAAAGTTTGTCATACTAGCAATTGGTTTGAGCATCATATATAATTATCTTAATAAAGTTTAATTAGAATAAAATTTTTAGATCTATACTTAATTACATTTTTATAGATATACTTCAGTAAAGGTTCTCCGGAAAAAGTAATATTTAAGTTTTAAAAGAGCTTCATTGAATTCACGTTAATTCTATATCAATAAG
The DNA here is from genome assembly GCF_001594065.2 of Cyphomyrmex costatus. Taxonomy (NCBI): domain Eukaryota; kingdom Metazoa; phylum Arthropoda; class Insecta; order Hymenoptera; family Formicidae; genus Cyphomyrmex; species Cyphomyrmex costatus. The sequence continues at coordinate 531,021 of NW_017277190.1, read as the reverse complement.
ATTATAATTATGGAATTTCGCTGCAATAAGATATATTTGTCGGTTTTATAAATATCATGCTAATATAATTGTATTTTTCTATTAATTCCGATCTAGTCCGCGAGCTTTCGACCGCTATCATTCGCTGACGTTTCATCCCGTTGCGTGCTTTATTGCGTGCATCTAGAGACGTATAGTTTAGATAAAACATCGCGAACGCGACATCGCCGGTGCAAAAAGGCAATGAACTGCTACGCGGCATGAATAACGTTGGAGTGGAAAATACTCTGCCGCACGCGACGGAAGCGACGGAAAATCGTTGCCACGGAATTCTGGGAAAACAACAAATGTACCAAAGAAACGATAATATTAACACTACAATCGAATCTTCGTATCGATTCTCGTAAATGTAATCTTTCCGCATCAATGACTGATACCGCATCAAAATCGCTTGTATCCATTTAAATATAAACTTGCTGTCACAATGTATAATTATCTCGTTTAATTTTGACCAATTATTTTATCCATTTTTTATTTCTATTTTTATTGAAAATATATTTATTTATTCTTTCGTATGAAAAAAAAAGACCTACACAGAAAAAAAAATATTGGATCATGAAAATTTTTTCGGATAGTCATATTTTTAGAGCTAATTGTTCTTTTCATAAATATAATAAATAACACTCTGAACGAAAAGTTGAATTTTTTAATATCATTAAAGTTTAAATATCTTTTAACTCCTTTGCAACCAGGAATTTTTTATATTTTGGAATTTTTAATAATTGAAGATTACTGATTTTAATTGTTACGATATATAGTATAAAAAATAATAATATGAAAAAGTGATTATTCTTGATAATTCGCGATTGATATTATTTTGCCGCGAAACTATCTGCGGTCGATCCGAAACGTAGGTCTGACCCCACATTTTGTTTCTTCTGCTATGCCCAGTGCTTCCTTAATGCGCGCGGGGAGTCATTTTGATGGAGAAATATTCGATGCCACGTATACTGGCCATAAAACGTTCGGGAGGGTTCGTCCTGGAATAGTGTTAGGGACGAGTGGGAAGAATGTTCATTGACGTTAGAGACCCCCGGCAAGGAAGCGTTTTACTCTGGTCTGACTCACTCGTAGGACGACAAATGTGTCCTTTGAAAGTACCAGGGCATTGTCTTTCTTCGCAGCGAGTAGACGAATAAACCAAGCTGCTTTTAACTTTTTTGCAGTAATTTTTTCCCAAATTGGATACACATAATAAACTTGAGCTGATTACTGCAGGATTCGCCATTGTTAAAATAAAAATGGAAACTGTAATGCATTTTGTGCTTAAAAATTTCATGTTTGAAAACGAAATTTACCTGATATAAATTTAGATAGAGAAAATATCAATTACAAACATCAGGCAGAAATGTTAAAGTTAAAATAACTTTTAAAATTTATTATATGTATATATATTTTAAAAATTAATTAAATATTTTTAATATTTAATGTTTGAGAGACATTTTAACATTTTAAATACTTGAACGTAAAAATATAATTTTCACATAAAAAATTTAACCATGTACTTTTACATAAAAATAACAACGTAATATTTCTTTTGTATGACATTTTTGAAAGAAAGCCTTTTTATTTGATTTAAAACGAATTCCATTGAAATTTATTTCGATTAAAGAACATAAAACTATGTCGTACTACTACGTCAGTAGAAATCAGCTATAGCTAAAACATAATAACGTAATACTACGTCAGATGTGTGTACTGTATTGTAAGTAACTGCGGTTTATAAAAAGACAGTATTACGTCAGCGACTGTTAATTTAGCTCAATTGTCATTTACATTTCGCGTAATCATATCCTTGTCGATTAGTAAATAAATGCGCGCGTAAAAGCGAGCCGACGTTCTTCAATTTCCTCCTTGTCAAAATACGAAAATGCGACGTTTTTGACAATGATTACATTATATGCGAAGCGGTTCGAAGACTGTAATCGCCGAAAGCTCGGCAGTAACTTTCGCAAGAGTAATTATGCATTTCCCGTGCACGTAATAGCGTCTTAAAGGAGTATCTTGTTACTTTGCTAACAACACTCCATGTGCAGCGAGCTTAAGACTTAGAAACAACATAACTAAGCGCCTCTAAATCCGCTCTTCCTAAGATAAATACTAACTCTGTGTGATATACGTTTTGTATTCGTGTCAATGCATTTTTTAATTAACTTTGCTGATAAAATCTACAAAGCTTTGCTTCATACATTAATAAAATGTCATGTTATATACGTATAACGTACCTACAGAAACTCTAGTTATCGACTCTGCAGCCGCGGGGCAGTCGTCGTGGCCCATAATTATGTTTTACAGTTTCAATTGAAATTATCACTGCGTTGCGAACGGGATAATTAACTCGAAGAGTACCAGATTTAATTGTCTCTCTCTCTCTCTCTCTAACGTAATTAATTTCCTACAAAGTACATATCTGCACCTTACATAATTAAGAGTATCAAAGTTCCGAGATTGCCCGGTAGCAGTCAGACGGAGATTCTTTATGTAAATGTCAACGGAAATATATATATATCGTAATATTTTAAATTAGCCGAAAGATGAAAAATAATTTTTTATCTATTTTATATTCATTATATGCATATAAGAATTAGCAAACAGGATAAATAATTTTGTTTTTTAACTGAAGAATATATGGAAAGAGAGCGGTTTTACATAATTTTGGTTAGGCGAAAATAATGACGCTCAAGCTGATTACTAGAATAACAAAATTTTCTGAAATGCTTATTATATTTGAGCATCTTATACAATTGTTTTGATAGTCCAAGAAAATTATTTTTGCATCTAAATTTTTAGACAGTTTAACAAAATTGTTGATTCCGCGTGTAAGAAAAAGTTGGAAAAAATATAGGTAAAAAGTTTGCATCATTAATTATGTTCTATTAAAGTGTCATATGACAATCTTGGAAGCAAAATCAATTTCACAGTGATATACCTATGCACGCTTGAGCGGAGGGTCTTAAAGAGCAATTTTCATCAACCACCTTAGAAATTCTGCGAGGACTAATAACCGGGATAAGCGTCGGAATGAAAATCATACGCCTTCCCGGCGTGTACTCACGCGATCGTCTCTTTTGCGCGAAGGGGTAACACGCCTTTGGGGGTCGCTGAAACGAGGACTACGCGCGCGCGTTCACCAACTCTTTCCACAGGAATATTTTCGCATCGCGCGGTTAAGAGCGCAGCCTCTCGCTTCCTCTCGCGCACGAAAGGCAAGGTATAGCATTGGGGCTCTCAAGGACCGATTCTTTCAGGCTGCAAACCCGGTGGATTGTGTGCGCAAGGGCCTACCCTCTTTAGAATTCCCCGTCCGTAAAGGAGCGAAGAGCTCGTGTCGAAGACAAAGACGAGGGGGTCGGCGCGCGAAAGGGGGTTGAAAGGAGCGAGGGGGACTCTCCGAGAGGTACGGTTGCGAGCCTGAGGGGAGGTGAAAAAGCGAGAGGGAGATAAGAAGATAAGGAAGATGGGCGAGAGCTCGCCGGATCTCAGCCTCCGGCTACGCCAGGGCAGTTCCGACTCCAGAGATTCCTTCTACATGGACTTTGCACAGGTAAGAGAGGGGAAGGTAGGCGTTTTGTAGATTAAAAATCATCTGTCTGAGAGCCAAGGGTAATTACCCGGAAAGATTTCGGACCGCGCGGCGCAGCGCGAATTACGAGGCTGCCAACTTACTCTTGACTCTCGTCAATTCACTTATGACGGATTATTAGACGAAAAGGGCATAAATTCATGGATTTCCTACCCTTTAATACATTTCTTAATCTGGTCTTGATTACACTGAGAGAAAAGTCTGGTACCAAGTGTATTTGTTCAACTTGCAATATTTAAACAACATTTAATCACATATAAATTAACATATATAGATATGTTAAAAATTCACATACAAATGCAAAATGTTTTTTTACTGTATAGTAATTAACTAATTTGTAATAATTACAAAATATGTAGAAAGTTAAAATTATTATTTGTTTAATTTTTATATTAACCGAATATAATCGAAATTATTTCATTACAGCATTTATTATGCATTTACTATATACTTTTTAGTCTTTTTACGTACTCGTTAATTGATGCAGAGCGAGACAAAAGATAATTTCTTATCACGATGCAACACGAATGTCAGAGCTTGATAAATTTCTATCAAGTTATATTCGGAGGATATTCTCATATCCGATATGACCCTTCCTCAAATCGGGCTAAAGCGCAACGATGTGTCAATAACTGAAATACCACTGTCCCTAAAAACAAATTCAATATCCTTGTAAATATCCTTAAAAGTAGGTCATTTGTAAAATTGGCTGTAGGAATGGCTATAAATTATATATCCTATTCGAGTAAAGTCTCTATTAAATATTTACTCCGCTCACGTGTCATTCACGTCATATTTTATGGACACCACGCTTTTTTTTGTTGCTATTGATTTATATATTGCGATATTACATTTAATAGACCTTTTTAATTTTGCTAAAGTATTGACTGTAATTTATGCGAGAAATATTTCAATAATCTGTAAAAATTATTTCACTGAAAATAAGATGAATTCTTTAAAATGGCGCCGATTACAGTAACATACATCTCCTAATTCCATTTCACAGGGTATCGATTCCGATATCGAGGAAGTGACGCGGCCAGGCGATAATAATTCTGATCCTATGATGGAAAATCATCTGGAGGAGAACGGGAACGACTTACCACCGATTGAAGACATTACGACGATCCCCGAGGAGGCCTCGGAAGAATTAAGAGAGGAGGAGGAGGCGGCCGCGTTGGAGGCCGCGCTTAGAACGCCAGACGGTGGCACGATTAGCACGGAAATTGAGAAACCGTCGACCGCGTCGCTCATGCAAGAGTAAGTACAGAAAGTACCTTTACCCCTGGTACCAATCATTCTATAATGCACGCCACTCGAGGCATATTTCGTTTACCTTCCCTATTGCTAATTTTTGCGATTATTAATGCGTCTCAAGTCACTTCTTGACTGAAAAACTGGAATACGTAGTGAATAAACTAATGACCAGTATTTTCATAGTAAAATAATCTTTATAACAAGTAAGCGAAGAAGACTGTATTCAGTTAAAGCAAGCATTGCCTAATGATATATTTTTGCATGACTTACAATTTAATTCTAGTTCAAACAAACTGCGCGCGTCTATTTGTCAATCTTGAAACAAAGTCCTAAAGTGAAGCTGAAATACTAATATTATAAATTAATTAACAAAAAATTATATATATATATATATACACACTAATCCTAAGCATCTTAACAAATAATCAATTTAATTACTTGAATTAGAAATTGTACCTTCACTTATTTATGTTGAATATTTCTCGAATTTTCACTTAGATTGATATTCATAATCAGTTCTTATATTCAAAACCGTCAATCTTGAGGTATTACGAACCAATCAGACGACCGCGTTAGCGTCTTAAGACATTACCTAAGACAGTCTTGAAGTAAAAACCGACTATGAATATTGGCCTTACTGTTTATTGATGGCCAATTGGAATTATTTTAAGAAGCTCTTAATGTATTGAAAATCTGTAAATAAACTTAAAAAATGATGCAAATGATATCGCGTCGTGCAGAAAGGAGACTGTTAAGAAATGAGCATTTCAACGTTGATTCGACCGTTTTGTATCGATTGTTACCGCTTTGTATGCACCACCGCAACGTAAATTACAGCCTCCCCTAAAGAGCCGACGTTTCTCCACGTCTCTTCATTGGAGTGACCAACGCTGGCCGCGGTGGTCCCGGCGGGCAGCATTAATCACCGTCTGCGATTAACGCACATTTCCCTCAGTTCCCAGCGTACGACCCTATACTTTGTACACTGCCGGCAATTAAACTTGATCGTAAAAAATGCTTCGGCGATTTCGCAACAACATGCCGATTTCCTCCGCGCAATCAATTCTACATCAGTTCAACATATAACCCTTTTGATTTCCAATGAACATGTTTGGAATTGTTTTGATACCAATTCTTTTATTTATCATTATTATCGCTGTGTGTTGTGATTTAATATAATGATTTATATTTATTACAATAGAATTATTTCGAAATATGTATTAACCCGGAAGTAATCAACTTACTTTCTTTTTTTAAACAACCACTAAGGTATTTTATACCTCAATAAACAAATCACTATTACAATAACCTAGTATATATATTAGATATGTTGATTGTTCTTTGATTTATTAGAATTTAATAACATTGGATATATAAAAAAAATGTAGTAATACAATCCTTGTATTGAAAAAATAAGATATGAATAAGAAGAAATCAAATCAATATTACAAACGTAATAAGCACATTAAACAGTTTATTATATGATTATTATATTTCTAAAAAATAAAAATGTTAATAAAATGCTTTTTTATTGCGGATTTTTGATAAAAAAAAAAGAAAAAAAAAAAATATGTCTAAAAAGTAAAAAAAGACAGTATCTATTTTAACATAGTTTATATTTTCTCGCAGCTAGAGTATAAAAACACCTCAGATAAATATTTCTAGATTAATTCAATATTACTATAGTTTTAGCCATAAATATAAAAGTACTTTTAATTTATTGTATTTTCTCAAAAAAGATGACAATGGAAATCAAAGGAGAACTAACGATAATAGAAGATAAAGGACTAATAAGATATTAAGAATGTTAGATATAAATATGTATAATATTATATTATATATAATATATTTTTCAATAAAACTTTTTTATTTATTTTTTGTTAGATATAAAATGTAACGTCAATTTGAAGGTACTTATGGCTAAGACTACAATACATTGTTATATATTATAATATAAATATAATATTATTTGTTCTCACGCGCGCAATTTAAAGTTATTATTTATATATATAATTTCGAATAAATGACACATCTGGTCACTTTTATACGATTGAATGAAAATATATGCGGCTTTCTACGCGATATCTGATATAGGACATGACAGCTTTTGTTCATACATTGGCTTTTGCGCATTATTCGTTGCGATGTCTCCAATGGAACCGATTTACCGGACCAAATGCCAAGACCCTCTCTCAAATTCCGGCGTGCAAGAGCGTCTGGTTTGCGCGCGTATTCGGTCCATCCACGGAACTCGATTACTTCCGCCGGATATCGAACGTGAATTTGTGTGCATCGGACGACTATCGGCGTCAGAGTTAATATTGACCTGTCACTCGGTTATGGTTTACGTTCGATCTTCATCCGCGTCTTCCCTCTTGCTTCCGGTTCGATCTTTCAGAGGTCTCCTAACTAGTCTCCCTTACTCCAAGTCTGTCGGAACTCTCTGAGAATCCTCTTCTCCAATCTATCAGAAAAGCAGCTTATACTCTGTCGATTTACATGCAGATTCAATCAGTTCGTAGACACGTACTCAAAACGACATTTCGACAGCAGAAGAAATTTATATTGCGATATATCTAAGATTATTATAATACAGTTTGATCAAAAAAGTATTAGGTACTGCATTAATCATTATTTAACATCTTAATTGTTATTTATGAACAATAAATTTGTAAGAATCGCTAAAGAAGGACCTGTGAGTTCCGTATGTGTGACACATACATGAAAAGCGTTTTGTCTATTAAATGCTTACATGCAAAAAATTAATTAAATAGATAAATTAAATAATTAAATAAATTAAATTGAGAGAGAGAGAGAGAGAGACGACGCTGACGCCGAATCTTAAATCCATACTTTTGTCAAAAATTTGTATTCATGATAATATTTATAAAGTTAACAGTGCGATTTTTCATCATGGTAAAATATAAACGAATATATATATACATATATGTGTGTATGTGTCGTTCAAAAAATGGGATAAGATTAATTAAAAGTAGAAAAAGTAAATACAAAGAAATAAAATTGTTAGGATCGATAAACTACTAAAATTATCACAATATTGTCAAATATATATATGCATGCTTTACTTCTTTGGATGGAGGAGACAGATGAAAAAATTTTCGATCATACTAGAAGTGTCGTGCGATGGAAAATTTATATCCCACAATTCTCCGATGGAGCTCTCTCTCTCTCTCTCTCTCTCGAATTTGTCGTCTTGATAGGAAAATGGTAAACGCAGTGGGGCAGGGAAGTGCTGTCAGATATTTTCCGGTAAATGTACGAGAGGGCCGCCGATCTCACGAGGCAGACGGAATAAAAGTCGAAGCATGTGAATATTAGTGTATGAACATGGCCCTACCTGATAGTACTTTCTTAGATGCGACATTTATCGTACAGTTTGCTAGAAAATCTCTTAAAGCAGAGGAATTTATTTAAAAAGTATGATATTATAATTATCAAATTTCTAACTCAAATTTTCTCAATAAAATAGGGTATTATACATAAAGAAATTGTCACTCTACTTCCTTAATTTACATAGATTCTTCTTTTGATTGCATCTAATATCTATTATACCAATTCATGCTGTACATCTAATAGACTTGAGCGGTTATTTTCTTTTTCTCTTTTTCTTTCATTAATCTCTGTTTTCCTATGACCTTTTGAATTCCCGGCAATTGGTAACCGAGACGATCAGCTGGCGCGCTGGCGATGTAACGGCATGTTACGCCGCTGCAAATTTGATACACCGCTAACGAGCTCGCTATCAAACGGTCGCATATCCAGGCAGAGATAGAGAGAAATGATATACGTAGAGAGAAGGATCGATAGATACAATGGTCAGGGAGCCGGTCTGTCCCGATTAGGGCCTCAGTTTGCGATGCGGGGTCCGTGAGTGCCGTGTCACGAGCCGGAGGGCCGTGATAGTGTCATCCGTTGGTGAGGGCCGTTCATGAGGGCCAACGTACCACCGAGACGATCGAGAAAAGCGCGAGTCAAGGTCACGGGTATGCTCATCAAGGAGACGTCGCTCAGGTATCACGATTTCGCTGCGCTGCGTTCGATATCTGTTGCATTTAAGGGTATAAAAGTGTTTCTTCGAAATTTTATCTATATATGCATCGATATGTACAATGTAATTAAACATTGATATAATTTTGAGGTCGAAATTATATTGTGCGGACAAGTCGATATTTTATTATATTTTTATTTTTAAAAGATAATGGAAAAGACATTCTCGTGTTAAAAATTTATCGCATTCAAAGAAAATTATAGTAGTAGCAACTATAAAGACACTGTATAATATAAATTTTATATATGCAGAATTAATTTATGTAATTTGATAAGATATTTTATGTTATTAATAGTAGCGCAACAAAAAAAAAACTATAAAACACTTTATTCAACTATATGTACACGCGTGCAGACATAATTACCTTTAGTTGCTATTACATTTTTTTCTCTGAGCGTATAATGAAAAAAACAGAAAGAAAGTTAAACAAAATATACTACCTATATAAAGGATATGGATCAGATGATGGAGAACGAAATGATAAACGATAGAATTGATGTTTTTCGCCGACAGAAATCTCGGAAGTGTAATTTCCATCGTAATATGCGGAAAGCAATGAAAAAAAGAGAGGCCAGCGAGTTGGAATTTTTCAAGCACAAAGTTCAAAAGGATTGCGCGAAGAGTCCCCGAGTTTTGAATAAGAGGTGTACTTTGACAATGGCAATTGAATTCAAATGAAATGCCAACGACGCTTTCACAGAACGTGAAGAATTTCTTGGAAAATCATGCCTATATAGAGATCATGCATAACATGTGATAATTTGCCTTCGTGAATATTCGAAAGATATTTAGATTCGCAAATGTGAATCTTTAGTAAAAATTTTAACAATTCAAAGAGATATTCGTGGAATAGAAAATGCAATACAACTGTTTTTTTTTTTTTACACTCCTCCATTTTAGAAACGAAAGCAGTTGGTTGAATCAAACGTAAATTTAATAAAAGTAAATGACGTTGTATTGCACAGAACATTGATCAATCTATACGAACTTTACCGTCCTCTCTAAAGAAATTAAAATTGCAAAAGAACCAGGTCAGCGTCGTATCAAAGTCCGTTGAAAAGAATTTTAATGATGTAATAAATCCGACCGAGAAAAGTTACGAAAAAAAGGGAGAAGATGCTGAGGGACGTCGATGGATAGAAGGTAGGAGAGATCTCCACCAAAGGGTGGATGCGCCGGGTTCTCAAGCCCTTCGCAACGAGGGACGGCACTCGACCACTGAATCAACCCTCTCTCAGTTCCCTATCCGTTTTTTCCCTCGGCCAACGACGACACCCTCTCTCGCTCCAACGCTTCACAACGCTACGTGATTATTTCAAAAAGCTCGGAGATACGAGACGAGCTTCTGTCCTCCTATATCGCTGCTGTCGTGTCATGCTAAAGCCACATTGCTGCGAAATATTTTTACGCTGTTCTGCGTACACCTTGTATATAAAAGGTTCTGCCTTTTCAATATCGGGGTCAACGATATGCTGGATGGTTTGTTTTCTAAAATATAGCGGGACAATACTTTATCCCGTAAAACATCGAAAGCACCAAAGCGTATACAATTTCGATAACTGATAATGGTTGCGATGATGAACAAATCTTGGTTTACGCAGACCTTTTTCAAAGTTGTTTTGATTAAAATTTGATGATATTTACGACACCGAATTAGAATAGCATATGATATATTAGAATACAAAAGAATACAAATATTTTTGCACTGATAATGTTAACAATCGGCTAGAATATTTGTGACAATGCCCTACTATTAAGTCCTATCAATATGAAACTTAATGAAATAAAATTTTTTGCCAAATATTTCTGTTACGATAAATATACTAAACGTTTACTTATTCCGAAAGAATTTTTAATCATTTGCACAAATTTTTACATACTCGTGAAATATAGAAAACGCACACGTGCAAGAAGGATAAAAATCTCGTTTTATCACACATCAGATTAAATAGATCGGTTACTATTATTAGATAAATGACTCGTGTTAGAAAGTCAACGCTACGTCATCTAATGATACTCACAAAGCCATCAGCACTAGTCGGTCTCTTCCTGCAGCCAGTGTCAATGTAATGTGTCAAACATTATGGCACCGCGTTGACCTTAAATCAGGCGGGCGCGCGTGTGGATTTATATAAAAAAGTGCATATGCATATCTCTATCTTTCTGTATCGCGTGAGTGTGTATATATATATATATATATAATATCTATTTCTTTTTTTAATATCTTTAAACCGCAATATACTTGGTAGCAACGAATATGAGTTAATTAACCGACACGACTAATTAAAAAAGAATAAAATATGATTATGAGAAAATGTGAATATGGAATTAAAATAAATGCATTCGTTGCTGTCGCAAGATTGTTCTTGCTTCTACTATTAAAAAAATGATTAAGACTTATATGGAGCTTATCGATCATGCAATTAATATCACTAATTAATTAATATCACTAATTGATTGGTCGCGCAACTTTTTCATTACACAAAATGAATAAAAGTACAAAGCTAGAGATATTTTACACACGCATGTAAATGTTATACACTTGAAAGCAAATTTTATCTATTTTATTTAAGCATTAAAATATGCCTCTTGTTGCAAAAATACCCTTAATTTTCTTTGTAAATTTAAAACATATATTCGTATATTCTATATAATTATATTATAATAAATATACTGAATATAATTGTTAATTTGTCTAAACTCACGTTTAATATAGTTATTGCATCTGTTTGTATATTCGTTTTTTTTTTTTTTAAAGTGATAATTCTCACATAAAGTTAGACGGATAAAATAATCTACAAAATGAATCGAAAATCTCAAGGAATCTCAAGTTAGACTAGAATTTTTATCTATTATATTTTTTTATAAACGTAAAATTATTTAATATAAAATATATTCTTTTCAATGAAGAAATACATAGAAGAGAATGTTAAGGACGTCATAATTTCATATAATTAAAGCTGAACAGAGAAAATAATAATGAGATACTAATAGATACGAGATGTTAACAGACACGTTCTATACAGTTGGCCAGGACTGCCGGTCGCGCTACCGTCACCAGCATCACCATCCGCGGTAATCGTCTCGCCGGAAACGCTGTCTAGACACAGCAGCAGCTCACCTTCTCGCGTTCACCGGCCACCCCAGTTTGCGTTGGCCCTACCATGCTCCTCGCAACCGATTCCGGCGGTCTGCTATCCGGCATCGACCTTTCTCGAGGTCACCGACGAGCGGAAGTGGAAGAACCTTGGCTGGTGAGTAGCGGATCGAACCTTTCTCCATTGCATTGAGGTTGATGTACCTTCTCTTTCAACGTTGTGTGTCTAATCAAAGCTAATTTCCAATATTATACGTGATTATCAACGTTTTTTTAGCCTTTGTATGTCGCTAAAATTAAATATACATATGACATTATTACGATGCATGTAATTATATCATACGCATGCGCGTGCAATAATCTCGTGTGTAGCAACGGTGCTTAGGTAACGTCATTAATATTAATTGAATCATTAAATCCAGAAATTGATAGTTTATTAATTATGTGTGCGGATTTATGGTATTATTTACTAATATATTCGATTTTGTAGCAATAAAAGTAACGGAGCGATTTTAAAGCTGCAATTGCAACGTTACTTTTATTTATAGAATTATTAATTCGATGAAATATAACTGTAGATATCGATATGATTGTGCATAATAAAATTGCGCGATAAGCTTTGTGAAGTTAAAATGAATCTTTTATCTTTTCTCATATAGTCCGATTTTGTCCCTTAATCGTATATTTCGCCATCAGGATTTGCGACTTTTAATTCGCTTTCGTTCTCTCTGATGTACGCGAAGGGGGAATACCGATCGCCACGGAAATTTCACGTGATCCTCCAGGTTATCCTGACCGACGTCTGCACCGCAATTACCGGCACTTTATATGAATCAAACACACGCGTACAGGCGACCACACGATTACTCGTAATTGAGCCAATTCTTACGGGGGTGGATGTATTTGCGGCCAATGGTACCTCTGCTGTAACGTTACACGATGATAGACATCTAACGATTCATCATTCGCGCGATTGTCCTCAATCTCCCGTTTTCAATGATTTCTTCGAGAAAAGATGTTTTCTATCTAGGTCAGGGCCGAGAAAGGATCTTAAACACAGGCAGATTTTGTGACGTGAAAAAATTATAGCAATTATTTTTATTGTCGATCGAAATTAATAAAACTAAGTTGTGGCGAGATGCGTAAATTAATCGGATATACGTACGTATATAAAGAGAATTGTTAAGTTCACCTGATGCGGTTCGTCGATTTTAATTTCTTTTCGCTGATAAGGGTTTATAAAATACCTCGTCAGTACATTTCAAATAGAGATCCGTTTGATAGCTGGCAAACTGAATACGTGATTTCTCAAAGTATGACCGGAGATGGATCTATTTCCTCGAGCGAGGATTTAATCCGCGCGCAACGTGAATCCACGTTTCGTTCAGCTTCAATTTCCGTTTTTGATGCAGCGACGCCCTGGCGACCACTTTGAGCGCGCTGTACGGGAAACTTCTGGTTGTGATGGGGATCGCCTTTCCCATGGCGGAAGTAATATCCACGTACATACCGCCGTCTTTCTACGAGGCTTTCTACCTCTACCTCTACTTCGGCAGCATGATCTTCCTCGTGTACATGTACGCCATGCTGTTCGGGGACAGCAAGACGAAATCAAGTGAGTCGAAACGTAAAAGATTTAGTACCCGATCACAATCCTCGTCCGGGATCTATCGTGATAAATATTTCCGACTCGTAGAAAATATCGATTCGGCTGTTACGAGCACTCTGTGAATTCACGCGTATACGAATGATTTTGCTCAAGTATACATAGATACAGATTTGAAAATAATTTCGTTTATATAGCCCATTCCACCAATCTTGATTTCACTTATTTTTTATCTATTATATACCTATCCGACATAATTATTTTGGTAGTCCAACAAAATTATTTTCAAGTCTATAGCTAAAAATTTTTAGATACTTTAGCAAAACCGTCTTTCGGCCGTGTAGAAGTAGATAAAGCTTGCAGACCATCGCTTTGGCAATCGCAGCCTTACAAACCGATCAATCCACATATTCACGCGCACGGTGACGCAACGTTATATATGTATATCATTAGGATGACCTCGCTTTCATTTGATTCTCGTCAAAATTCCTCTCTCGGTCGGTAGCGATCGTCAAAATGAGAACGAATAAGGCGATACCGAATGGAACGATTGTTGCTGCGTAACAACCGATTGCAATTAACCGGTTCTCGTTCTATAATAAATCGTAAATTCGCGGAATAGAGAAGCAGAAAGACGTGTGCGATCTGGACTCGTCGAGATCGTCGAGCGGCGCCGGCGGCGACAGTGACGCGCCTGAGAGCGGATGCCCGTACGTGAATCCGGTACGTCCGGTCCAGCACTACGGTAGCTTCTATCTACGAATGGGTGCCGTGGCGTTCGGCATCGGCTCAATGATCTACTCCGGCTTGGAATTCGGCCAGTACTTTGAGTTGGAGCAAAACACCAAGTGTCACAACATCATGCTGGCTCTCACACCTGCCACGAGAATGGCCTTCATCTTCATCCAAATGTACTTCATATTCCTAAACAATGAGGTGAGTGGCCACTGACGTCTACATTCTCATGATCTTTCTTTTATAATGCGACAAACTCTCTTCGTCGATATTTTAGTTTAATTTTTCAATATTACGTATCTTTATAACTAAATTTTGGATGAAAATCGTATTAAAGTAAAATTTATTTAAAAATAATTTAAAAAGTATAATAGTAAATAACAACAAAGTTTATAAAAAAACAATTATTATATATATATATATATATATTGTATATATATATATATACATATATCCAGCAAATAAACTGGTTTCAGCAAATAACTTCAATTGGTTTATTAGTATAGAGAAAATGACTGCATTTCTTGAGAATCGCTGCATATATTATATCGGAAAACTCGATGGTGTAACTCGGGAAATCCACTGACGGAAGTACCGAGCTAGACGCAAGCTCGTCGGTTACGAGGTTAATGAAACAGAAGGGTGAACAACCCTGAGAGCAATAGTAGACTATATCTAAACGCTCTAGTGCCCTATCGCTATAAAGTGCTATTCTTTTTACTTTTAATATTAACGTCGTTCTACCGATTTAAACTCTTATTTATGTAACATTTAAAAGCATTAATACAAAAAATTTCTATTTAAAAAATTGCTGATGAAAAGGATATGTACTTGCAGGTAACTTGCTTCTTTTCTTCTCTGTCGTTAATCAAATCAATCAAATGTATATCTGTGTAGCACCAACATAAAAACGAATGTTGGTAACGAAATTATAATATATTAAAAAGAAATATATATATATATATATTAAAAAATTTTGATATAAATGTGTAAATAGAGAAAGCAAAATTATACATTATTTTGATAGTAAAAAAAAATAACATTGCCTTGTATTCTAGCAGATGAAGGTTTATCGTCATCGCGTTATTGCACGTTTTGGACTAATGCATATGATCGGCACGAATCTATCAGTTTGGCTGAACGTTCTCGTGCAAGAAACAAAACACGAGATCCTCACGTTTTATAATCCGGAGAACAACTCCCTCAGAATTTCCCACAGATTAGGTAAACGCTACTGAACGTAATCTTCCATTACACAATTCTATACGACCTGATCTGATTTTTAAATTTTCAGGCTCGAAAGGACTTCATCTCGGTGGTCACATGCATTCTCATCACGGAGAACACGTGCGATTGCCGCGCGGTCTCAAAGGACCCCATCACATGTTCGAATGCAGAAGGACGAATATAATGGGATCGTTGGTACAAGACGCCAGTCCTTTCCTTTTTCCGTGCACGATAGAATACAGCTTGATCTGCGCGGCTATTTTATATGTAATGTGGAAAAACATATCGAAAGTCGGCTTCACGAAGCCTGCAACGCCGCCGGGCTCGCGTCATCACGCACATGCCTATAGGTATAGTAACGATACATTCGCCTACGCTGTAGCAATAATACACTGCACTTACACAAGTACGCGAATAACAACCCGAACTAATTCCGCTGGCGCGCGGCTTATCGGACGAGTCGATTGTGAATAATCTTCTAACGCAATGAAACGCATAACAAATGGCACTCTACGTCACAAATTCATGAAATGAAAAAACTTTCAATTATTCGCAGGAAATCGCCTCATCATTATAGCGTGGATTGCGCCCGCGCGCACAAGGGCCTCTTCGTGGGCATTTTGATTCTAGTGCTGACCATAATCTCCCTCATCCTCTTCTTCGTTCTCATTTCACGGCCCGAGCTGATCAGCCTCGCCGTAACTGAAGTGAACGTCTGCGAATTAACGCTCTACGGAATGTCGACCCTGGCGACGATGATCGGCATGTTCCAGATGCGTAAGCTGCGCTACGATGGCGGCAGAAATCTGGAGCTCGACAACATCCTCCTGGTGGCCGCTCAGACCGGCATGTTCATCTACTCTACGTTCACCATCATCGGCGGTCACTTCACCCTACAAAAACACACGGTCCTCGTGCTGGTCACCGCTCTGGCCAGCGTCGTCCAGACTACCTGCCAGACCATTTTCATTCTAGACTCGTCGAGGCGCACTGTCGCCACCGCCGAGCAGATACGCAGGAAGCCGGGCAGAGAAATCGTGACGTTTCTATTAGTGACGAATCTGGCTATGTGGGCGATCAACACGCTGGAGAAGTCACGGGCGGAGTCGCATCCGGTGCAATTGCACTTCTACGGCTTGTGGGCGTGGACGATTATCACCCATGTCTCAATGCCGCTGGCGATCTTCTACAGATTCCATAGCACCGTATGTCTATGCGAAGTGTGGAAGCGGGCCTATAAGGTGAAACCAACCTACATGTGACGCAAGGGGTCCCGTGAGGTCATATGGAAGACCGGTGGGATTCCGCAGCGGCCTAAAAGTCAACTGTCGAGGCTTGACGCCATTGCGGAAAACGATCCGGCGTATTTCATTTGATCGAAAAAGACATCGAGTCACAAAAATGATTTTAAAGGGTCAAAATCCGTTGGGCAACGTAATAATTAAGAAATAGGCATCGATATCTTTAAACGGAACAAAACTTTTCTAATCCGAGCATGATTAATGCATTAATTATTATACGTACATGACAATTAATTCATACGCACATAATCTGTATCGATTTCAGGGTATATTTCGGAAAGTTAACGGTACATAATGAATAGATTCGCGTGTTCTCGATACGTAAATTGATCACAAGATTAAAGAAGAAGACGTCGGCAGAAAGATACTCGTAATAAACAGTAGGTTACTTCGTCATTTATCGACGGTCAGTGTTCTAGCTAGCCTAGTGCGAATTTATTTCGTCGGTATAAATATTGGTGACTGCATAGTTTACGCAGCGCTATTGTATAAGTCTAACACAGTAGAACTATAACATACTGGGAACCATCGTCAAAACAAACGAGCCGGGGATTGTGCTTTTTCTTTATCTAACGTCCCAGATAGCAAAATGTTAAAGCTCATTCACACGATACAATTTTTTTTACTGGATCGGTCGTTTTGCCAAAAAAAAAAAAAAAAGAAACTGCATCGTGTGAACGAGCCCTTAGCAGTTTGTTGACAGATTGACAACAAATTCAGATTCTTATTGTAGATCCATAACTATCTGTGCATTAAACTCAAGATCTGTTGAAAAAATCTGCTGATATGCTGTACATCAGATTGATGACAGAAACCAAGCAACATCTGCGTGTACGGATACTCTGGTTGGTAAATTGACAACGGTGAAAACAAGAGCTTTAAATCTTACTCGGTTTCTGCAAGTTTCGCTGCGGCAAAGCAATAGGCTTTGTCCTATTTTTGGTGGCAGTTTAGCGATATCATTAGATATTAGAAATTCTGTGTGAATTTTGTTGCTTTTCTGTCAACAGTTAGTTTCTTCCCGCCCTTATAAGCTTTTCAGTATGTTAGAGTTTACTGGTCTAGTATATTATACTTTCTAAACACTGTTCTAAAATGGATTCGCCGAAAACAATCGTATAATTCGCGTCAAAAAAACAATTTTAATAAATTTCAAAAATGCGTATTGACTGTGACAGTCTATTACTGGTAAGCCGATTTATCAAAGTACGATATTATGTATGGTCTCCTCGATACCTACTCGACTAGTTTTTAGAGATTTCGACGTAAATAATCTCATTATCCCATTGATATATTTGTGAATAGCCTCTGACTTCACCGCGCTGAAAAATCGACATGAAGAGAAAAGATTTGCAAACCACACGAATGAGCTTAGCAAAATCGCAGTATTCACGCGATAAAGAGACATTACGTGCTGCATTGATGTCTATCGCTTGCTATTATCGCAGCCTTTGCCATAATCGATAATTCTACAGAGCAAAAATAACAGAACAAGAATCACTGTATACGTGAATTTCATTCGATAAAAGAGAAAGTGATAGCAGTGAATAAACGATTCCATTCGTATCTCATATCGATTCCGCAATATCATTCGAATTGATGAAATATAAGGAAAGCATTTATCTATTATATGAAAGAATATCTTGAGAAGTGAAACAATCAATTGTACTTTTCACAATCTGACAAGTTACACAGTAAAAATATTGTATTTTATATTGAAACCGGTCCTTATAAACTAATAAAATTTTCGTGTTACATACCCGAGTGTTTACTTAACGTAATGCGTTATTTAAAATATTTTGTGTTAAAAGATGTTCGATATTTCTTAGTTTTAAAATAACAATTTATAAGTAAATATTATAAAAATTATTAATATTTTGAAATATATATATATATATATACACACACACACAAGTAAATTTTAAGATAAATGAATAAAATATAGATATGCTAATTTATAATATATTATGAATACATATTAATTTTACCGAAAAAAAAAAATGCTTTCACAATTTTCTTCTAAGTTGTGCCAATAGTAATTTTTTGCGTTAATTTTTTGAATATGACATTATATTTGTGTAATATACTTTCTAACATATTTTTCTTGTTAAATTAATACAAAAATTTGAAGGGACCGTTTGGAACACATGAAATGTGTTATAAACTTAACAGAAATGTTGAGAAAATTTCACTGATATGATGAAGGATTCAATAATAAATATTAAATCCGATATCTCTGCTATGATACGTACATTCTAATTGTTCTCTTGTATTATAGATTTAAATGACAATTTTCTCAATTCAGTCGACCAAAATAATTTAATATAGAGGAACGTAATTAAGCATTATTTTTGTCACATGTTTGAATTAACATTCGCTCAAATATCTGAACCTATGATTGCGTAGGTGACAAAATGTTCATTCGTTAAAAGTAGAAAAGGCTAGATTTTTCTTAGAACCAATCGAAGCATTCGGCGTAGGTCTTCGATCCAATACGGGAACAATGAATCTTCTTCATTTGATAAACTTTTGTATTCATTCTGAGTAGACGAGCGAGAGTTGGAGAAAAAAACTCCCTTTTCCGCAAGACTGAAATGAATGTCAGAAGAATGATCAGAGCGTAAATTCTGATGTGCTATGAACCGATCGAATCGAATCCTCTAACTGTGTGTAACCTGAATGTTTGGTGCTCGTATAATTCAAGGCGCTTGGACACTCTCACGGATATCCGTCTTCCACGTAGTACAAACTGCAGTTTGAACAACAATTGTCGTGTACATGTAGATGACTCGAGAACCAAAATAGCGACAGGGAAAATAGATTACGAGTATGTTCAATAGCGCAAACAATAAATAGAACACTATTAAAATAAATAGGATACTATAGATTTTTTTATGATAAATAAAATAATAAAATTATCGACAATATTATTACATGAGACAATTACATAAATACAAAGGAGGAACAAATCTCGCAGGAATTAAAAATATTTTAATACTGACAATATATGAAAAAAGAATTAATCTACTTTCGGTTTTCTATTTAACAAACTCGAAATCTTTCTTAATTCTCTCGATTCGCACCACGAACTTGATATTTTCGAGCGACTTGCAATGTCCATATATAATTCAATAAAGAAAGAAACACCCATATAGATATTATTAAATACCCTGAAACAAAATTTAACTCGAAGAATAGTTTAGTCCTTCCATATTTAAAAAGAAATATACGCACAAGAAAATTTATAAATATAATTTTAGAAATATTATCGTAGAAAAATCTACTTGTAAAAACGGAAATAATTAGTATCACTGTTACGATCGTGATTTATAATACACGGACATTTTATTATCGACGTTGAATTGTATTATCAAATTAGAAACTTGTTTTACGTCAGGCTCAAAAAACTCAATGACCGCAGTATCAAATCGATAAGCGAGGAGTATCTATCGTATGATTTTCAAAAGTAGAGCGATAGAAATGAAAAAAGTGAAGACGTTTGAAATAAGAATACAGAGTACAATGGCTAATCATATCATTAAGCCTTGAATCCGTCAAGAAGAGTGCTGTCCGAGCTGATAAAGGGGATCAAGATCGATTACGATCGACATGCAAATTCGAAATTAGAAGCGACCTATAACTCGAATTTCTTTCATGCTCAACTGACAGATGTGAAGATGAGATTATAGAAGTGAAAATGAGCGAACGAATAAATTGACGTGTGTGGTCGTGCATATATGCGTGTGATTCGTGTGTATGTGTGCTTTGCGAATGATGCATGCCTGCACATGAAACAAGAACAAAGACAGAGAGAAAGAAGTCGAGATTTAATGGAAACGTAGGCGTTTATGAGTAATACGTGTGTTTCGTGCTAGAAGGCTTTGATATCGATTATCGCCGTTGCGAATTCTAGTTATCCGGTCGGTGCAGTCGATCTTTTGTAAGATATAGTTTCTTTAAGATGGCTGTAAATAAACGGTGGAGAATATACACAATAAAAAAAAGCGAATTCTCTCGGTGTTTAGCGCTAGTTGTGTCGACATGTTTCTTCCTATAACATATTTATGTATATGTATATATATATATATATATATAATATAAATATATACATACATACACATATTTATATATACAAGATATAAATATATTTATTATTACGTTGTTCTATTATATAATATTTATTATAATCTGACATAGGATTTACGCGCGACATGTTACGTTTATTGAGAATCCCGAGGACTCATGCCGAGATCCCATGTCCATTCTTTCCTTCACTTACTTCGTCTTACGCATGTAACCAGTCAGAATACTGCAAGAAGCGATATAAAAAATGCAAATTAGAAATTCTAAAAGTCGATATTAAATAATGCCTAAGCACGCCAATAGCAAATAAATAATGTTTTAGATTCAATCGTTACAGCCTAATTATATTTATATAATTAATGATCTCTCGCTCTCTACATCTTACTTCAAATGTTGCAAGAGAAAGCCTTTTGCAGTAGATTCGTCCTTTTCGCATAGACTTTTCTCGTGCACATTGTTAACGCGTTTACGATCTCGGCATGAATCCTGTCCATAAAAAGATAAAATCAGGGCGAAATCACGAAGAACGCAATTCACATTTGCGAGTGATATAAGAGGAGAGAGAGAGAGAGAGAGAGAGCAAAACGAGGAGGTCTCTCGCTATATCACATATCTGAACTGTACTTTTTCTATGTCCGCATAATCTAGTTCCTACGCAATGTTTGTACTCTTATACCCTTTATACTATTTGTACCTTATGAATTGCAATACACTCGTCCGCAATAATGAAACGTTCCTTTTTATTTATCACCATTCACGATTATTTTTTCCGAGAAAACCGCAATATTAATCTTCATTAAATTAAAAAGTATAGATAATTTCAAATTGACAAAAATGAAACAAGATTTAAATGTACGCAATTCAAGCCTACTTAAAATCGAACTTTCTATGTAATAGCTTGCTTCGTACTACAACAGCCAGCCATTAACAATGCAACGACGATAGGGAATAATTCAAATAGCAGAGAATCATAGCAGAGTCGACCTAAATACCCACGATTCCGAAGTTGATTCCGCGAACATGATCTCTCAATGTTGCAGAGACAAACCTTCCACGGATCCAAGGTCATCCGATGATCGACTTTAATTATAATTATATTTTCATATTATAAGTATTTGTTTCTATACTATTAAATTATTTCTGCTAATTAAATAAATACTATTTAATGTGTATATCCGCATAGAATACAAATTAACAGTATTACGATTTCCTACTTCACAACATAATTGTTATATACAATATATGTGTTATATTTTATATTATTACATTTATATTGTTGAGTGGGAACAATAACAAACAATGTAATGTTATTATGCGGATATAATTTATAATGTTAAACAGATTTAATATTAGAAATACACATTCTCTCATAAATTAATTTATAGATATTATTGTGGGTTGCTTACAAAATCATTATAATAAAGTATTAGTATCAATCGTAATACTAACAATAACATACTATCTGAAGTGTAAACTACTAATATATCTTTTACCGCATGTGATGAATAATTATTAAATTAACTGAATTAATTTTATATTTTAATATTTGAAAATGTACACGCGAGGAAGGATAACATATTGGATGTATTGTTGATAATTAACTGGATGTTGCGTTAATAGAGATGTTTTCCTGCGTACTCTTGAGACGTAATAAGCTAAACTGATAAATGGAATGTTTGCTTTTAATTACTCCATTTTAAGTAAACTCGACTAAAATGCTTCACATCATTTGTAAAAATATTGTACGAAAATTGCTTAATGCTGATTGTTTATTTTATTAACTTTTAATTATAACCAATATCACTAAAAGAACTTTAAATGTATGCGATATCATATAGTTTAATATTTTCGTTAAAGATCTTTAAATTTTCATTCCTGTGTCAACTTTGAAATTATACCAAATTATTGTACTAGCATATCACTAGTGTATCAATCGAAATCCTTGTTAAAAATCCTTTTGTGGAGGCTCTAAAGGGTTATGGAAAAACAGCATGAAGTCGAATCTCCGATAGAGGATGTACATACATGCGGACATATGTTGTACAACGAGCGTTTTAGTATCGTGGCGTATGAGAGGATCGTTGCATAACAGAGCGTGCGAACGATATGACCCTTAAGTAAGTGCTCGATTTAATAACCTAATGTTTGCCGGTTGCAGGTTGCTGCTCTCTCGCGTGGATGTGTGCTCGGTTCTAGATTTCCGAAGGTGCCTCGTCCGCGATCTGCCGATCGCCTTTTGCATAGAAAAAAAAAAAAACAAGACGAAAAAGCGACTGTTCTTTACGCGGACGCACGAAAATCGAAGATGTCTAAATGCACATTCAATAATATTATATGCAAATTATAAATACTGTCCTAAATGCATTTCTATGTGTTGTTGCATGTCTTTAGGATAATATTTATAATTCATTATTATTTCAAAATCATCTTCATAAGTAATATCTTTAATATAAAAAAATAATATATTTATAAACAATAAGATATGATTAAATAATAAAGAAAGAGATCCGGGTTCGACTCCCGGCCGAGGTAATATTTTTTGCAATATAAATTAATTATTTATAGATTATGTCGTTCAACATTATTAAGATCCAAAATGCTATAAGCATCAAAATTGTTAAATTGCCAGATAATTTAATTCGTGATATTATTGCGTTAGTTTCGTAGTGTGGCGTTTCAAGACCGAAAAATTGTTCGACACGCGGTTCAAAAGACTAAATAAGTAATATATAAATTCACACAGAATTATGGTATAATTAGCACCTAAGATCCAGCTCGACCTATAAAGACATTTTCTTATTGGTTGTGTTTCTCACATGTACGGTCCTATAAGATTTAATATTGTTTAAAAAATAAATAACGTAAAACAATTAATAAAATGCACTTATCAACAAAGTTAACTGCACATATATGCAAACTTAACTATTAATTTCATTTTTGATGATTAATAATTAAGAAAATAACAAGATAACAGATATGTCGCGCGATTGTATTAGGTATATCTCTATATTCTTCGTCACTAATTTAATAATATTCTCGATGTATCGCAGCTCTAAATGATCAATTTCTTTTCCTCTGTGACAATGAATAACCAATAATAGAACGAGATTATGACGATCATGAACGCTGTACTTCAATTATAATGTTCTATACTTGATAACAATAAAAATAGCCTGTCAGTGGATGTTATGTGGTAGATAGACTGCGCAAAAAGTTTACCCTACTTTCGCTTGCAAATTAACCTCGTTATAGAACATTACCGCGATTCTCTCGACGGGATAACAAAATAGATTAAAGACAAATAAGCGAATATTCATGTTTCGTGAAAACTAACCGAAGAAATAACGGTATTATGCGTTGTAAAGCATCGCGATTTTATTTCCATCCAGTCCGAAGGATGATCGTTCATGGGGGAAGTACTCGTAATTACGAGCTAAATCCACCCTTCGTCGTATTGCCGGGTTCCGGCCACTCGAAAGAGGGTGCATTTTAGTCAAACCCCGCGATACAGCCCCGTATCCATCGTAACATGGAGCCGTTTAAATCGTAATGTATAAAATCAATAGATTCGCCAGACTGCTTCTAAATTAGCTTAGGTTCCTCAACGGGATAATATATAAAAGGTATTTGTTAATTATATATCTCATAATAATATCTTTTTTTATTATTACATGTTATTTATATGTGAACAAGTTTTCGACGAGAACAACGCAGGTTATGATAACGTTAAAATATAAAGTAAATAGTGACTTTTAATAATTTTGGAGCCATTTTGATGTCTGATATGACTTTCCGTTACTCATACAGAACGAGTTTATTATATTGTTTTTATTAATTTCGCGATGGATAATGAGGAATGCAATAAAACTGTGATTTTTAAATCTACAATTTTTCGTCAGTTATGTAGCTAGCCCGTTTTATATTGCGTTTACAAGCATGATACCATCACAAAAAGAGGACAAAGAACCGTGCGCGGTTTGTCTCTTGAGTGCGCTCGCGTTAACCCTATACTATTCCACCTGTAATAACCCTGAAACCTCTGTCCTCTCCGTACACCGCCATCCGGCAAAGCGAGGCCTCGCTTCACGAGGCAGTTTTGACGATCTTGCTACTACCCCTATACGAGCGCCAAGCTTACCGCCGACATCAATATAGGCGCAACAGTACACTGTCGAAGGGGAACGTCCACGGGGTGGAAAAGCGGGAATCGCGGGAGTTAGGTATTGATCGCCTTTCCACATTGCATGGGGGTGGCTTCGCGCGCGCGGCGACCCCCATAACCAACTGAGCGTCGCCATTACACCACCATGGGCGGCCGCGCAGCGTCGCAGACGTACTAATAGTGAGAGACAAATCAGCCGGCCGGCACAAAGTCGCGGGGGACGCACACGCGAACGGGCATCAGGGCTACGCAATACAAGAGCGCGACACGAGAAAAGGAAAATACAAAGAGGTGTAGAGAGGGTGTAAAGACGAAGAAGTCGTCCGCCGGAAAGGACAGAAAGCAGCTTCCGGACAGGGCGCAAGCTCGGGATCTCCTTGTTTACATCCGCCTAGCGCTGACCAGCACGTTGCTTCCAAGTAGCGCTATCGACACGTCACATTCTATCCCGTCCAGCGAGGTTTCACATCTTTTCTAATCTCTTGCAAATCGGCAGCAAGGAATTCAAAGTACCTCCGCGCGAGAGGTTGTTTTCTTCAACGTTCTACCTTCACTCCGGTCCTCTGACTCGATCCGGTCTCCATGGCATAGAGCTTCAACTTCGTTTAATGAACGCGTGAGTATATCTGCCATGTGGAATTTCACCCACCGGGTGTTTTACAGTGCTCTCTTGGATTTTTGTGTCTTTTACATCGAAATTACGTGTTGCGCGCGCGACCATCTTTGAACGCGTGTGTCACGTGCACGTCGACTTCCGGAAAGCTTTGCTAATTTGAACAATGCAAGTGAAAACTCGATCGAAACATGATCGACGCAAATAAGTGAAGGCTTATCATCAAAGGCGATCGATCAAAACGGAACTCGATGCTTATAACTCTGCTGGTCAGTTCAATTTTTTTTTCACTTATTTGTGTTTGCCAATTTTTTCATAAGCTGCTACAAGTAATAGCGGAGTTTAATTAAGATCATAATCAATCTTGAATGTCGTGAGTACTGTAAAATATAATAGTATATGCGATATTAGAATTTGATGCCAAATACACGCGGTAGAAATTATAAAATTGCTATATCGGAATATTGATTAGAAGAAGTGTTATACGAAGCTTGGTGAATATGTAAAAGTTTGAATTCGTCGTGGTATAAAGTTCCAACATGCGTTGAGAAGAACAATAACAACAAACGCTCCTAAATCTTTATAATGTAATGTACAATTTCAATCATCATGCATTTAATGCGGCAGAAAGACATTAATATGAATTAAATTATATCAATATCCGAAATTCTAATGGTCAATGAGATTGATATTGTTTACGTTGCTACTGTTACATGATGCTTTTTGTAAATGTTCACTCACAGAATATATAAAATAATGTTACTTTCTACGCGCTGATTTCTCGGTCAATGACTTTCTAGCAAAACAATTCCACGCTAGCTATATCGATTTTTAAATTGGTTGCGTGTAGCAAACGCATGAAATAGCTTCTTACGGGATGAAATGCATTCACAGCCTACAAGTTTCAGAAAAGTCATCGCAAACATATGAAGCGATATATGCACAGTCACAAAAATAAAATTCAAAGAAATATGTGAAATACAAACATGAATAAACACAAAACGCCCAACATATAAATGATATAAAAAAAATCACAAATTACTTCAAGATATTAAATAATCATAATATAATTGATATATTTTAGTCATAATTTTGGACACCATTAAATGCTACAGTTAAAATTTATTGCGTTTGTCCCGTCTAATTTCCCATCTAAATTATGAATTTTTCATCATGGCGTATACGTTTTGAAAAATGGCTCTTGCGCTCGACTGCGTCAATTAATCTTGCGTAAACGAGAAAAATGTGCGCGACGTGTTTCAAACTATATGTGAAAGGGGAGCGGTTAACGAGCTGATAAATGCGCGGAGGCTTCGGTTCGACCGTGTCGCGAACCTTGAACTTATCGATCAGTCTGTATTTATATTGCAACGACCCAAAAATCGAGTCAAGGACCAGTGAAGAAAAACGAGAGGATCGTGTTTGGGTCCCAACGCTATACACGCGCACATGTGTGCATTACACCGGGTCGTGAACTGTGGTTCATGATTGGAAAAAGAGAAAAACATATTCAGTTTTGTCAAATATAAGTTCATCCTTCAGTCTTTTATTTGAGTTACAATTTCTGATAGAGAATATTCGTAGTGCAATTCGATCGAGAAATTGTCAAATAATTAGAGTCTTATTATTAAAGAAATATGTATAATTTTTTGGTGTGTTGTATCTAAAATGTTGTCGGAGAACGAGAGAAATCATATGATAGATGAAAAGTAAAAACACGTCTATTATTAGTAGTTTGACTTGTTTGAAGTTGCAATGGGTGTGTAGGGTATGTGTAGGACTCGAGGAAAGGTCTTTGTATATGTACTTTACCACCCTACAGCAATCTGTCTTCGTTTTTGATATGCTAGCACAAGATTGGTATAATATTAGACTTCAAAGAAATCTGATGGACAAGATAAATATCCCGATAAAAAAATTTTTAGTTTGCCAAAGCCTTGGAAAAAGGGTAAATAAAAACATAATTCATCAGTTAAAACGATAGTGCAAAAGATATTCGAAAAATTCAATCACACTTTTATATATATCCATGAATTAATATATATCAATCATATATCTTTAACACCGAGAACAGAAATAAGCTCAGGACTCTTTGGCATATATTATTAAATTACTTGTCTCGATCTCCAAGAATATTTACTACCGACTTGCAATTCGGAAAGAGAAAGGATCTCGACGGGAGCGTATCGCGCGACCATCACAGAACCACGATTATTCGCGCGGGAGACGCGAAACGCGACGTGAGTGCTTCGACGCGGCTCTCTGCTTAACCGTTACAAATAAATATCTTGTTCAAGACAATATTAGATTAATAAAAAAGTTTATAAGTGCGATGTTTGATTAAAGAAAATATTTAAATTGCAATAGTAAATTATTAGCTAGATGCGAATTTAATTGGAGTACTTACAGTGAAGAAATATTTTTTACAATATTTTATATTACTGTAAAAATGTACACAAATTCGTGATTGTAATTGAGAGTTGTGTTTCGGTTAATAACATTTTAGCATGAGAATGCGTTTTGGATATTGAAAGTTCTTTCCCTAATTGTGAGATAGTGGTTTACAATGGAGGTAAGATATTATAATAGTAAATCAATTTTTATGAGAGATTTATTATCATTAAAAAAAAAAATCTCTTTATTATTATATAATTTCTTTAGCAATAGTTTACTAAAAGTTTCGCTACTCGTCTATAAAAACATATTATTGTAAATATATAATATTACTATACATATATATATTCTACATAATAAAATAATTTAGTTTCATAACACCGTCATTTATTTGTTAAATAAATCTAATAGAAAACTTTCTTTATCTCTTTGTTTAGTTTTATCGACTTTTAAAATAAGTCAGTTTATATGAAGTTTTCAGTTTAGTCTTAATTTTAGTTTTTTTTATTTTGTTTTTTAAAATAAATTTCTAAAAAAAATCGCGTTTAATTAAAACAATATAAAACATGCTTTAAGTTGAAAGCAAGTCCGATGGAAATATTTCCATAAATGGCAAGGCGGAAAAGCTATGTTGTAATTACCTTAATTACAGCAATTATTATGCAGCGCAGTCGAGGTAATGTCAATCTTTTAGAATCGTGCTGCGCGCGGAAATGTTTTGTCTGTCTATATGTATCTTCGTGTATAAAAGAGAATATCTTTATTTTATTGCAATATATTTCAGTTGATTTTCTTCGACATAACATGTTTGCGCGTAATTTTAATGGCATTCACAGAATGTTACAGAAAATAACATTGCACGTTTTAAACACGATTGAAAATAATCTGTGTGAATCGAAGCGACTCTATCTAAAATGGAATTTTTAAAAATGATGAAACGAAAAAGAATTAAGGCGCAGGGTAACACTCAAATTGGGAAATTACCGACGGTATCAAAGAACGAGCCGTCATTGACCAACTCGACGGTGGGAACGCGGACTTTCACGGGGGAAGCGGCATATAGTGGGATCGGTCGATGGATAGTACCTACGTGGGCGTCGCGACGCCGGCGCCGATACGAAGCTCACAGGTGGTCGCCACGCAGTCTGGCCGTGTCGGGTGCCGTGCTGTGCCGCGGTAGCGCCTCGGCGAGCTACCGGCTTTTTCGAGGTCCACGACCGAGCGGGGACTGCGAATCGATCCTTGGCTACTTCCGGCTTCCGTTTGTTGTGACGCCCGCTCGCTCGCTCGCGCGCGCGGTTCACCCCGGCGAAAGCAATAACCTCGCCCCCGCGACCTTTGTGTGCGATTCGATTGTCTCTCATCCCGCGAGAGTCGCCGCGAGTATCTTCGCCATCGTGAGCTACCCCGCATGTAAACTTGCTGACTTCCGGCCACACGCGTGTCGACATCGCCCGAATGCGCTGGTGCAATTTCGCTGATATAGTGAGCTAATTTGCGATTAAACCTATTCTCGAGTAACTATGATAGTGAGATGAATGCGCTCTCGCACAACATTGCTCAACGATAACATTAATTGCCTTTTGTCATTCTCATAATTATTCAATTAACACATGATCCTCCAAATGTCAAAACCTTTAACAAAATGAATCTTTGAAATTTATTTAATTCGTTGACTAAAATGCATGAATTAATTAATTAATTTTAATAAACTAAAATGACATAACTCGTATAAAAAAAGAATGTGCGTGAGTGAATGCTAAATAATAACAATTCAAAGCAGATGTAACATAAAGAATATCATGCATTGAGTAGGAGACCTACTGTTGATTTCAGAGGACCAAATAATGTAAATGTTGAGAATTTTTTTATAGAAAACGTATTGGATAAAGATGCAATAATATAGCTAACTATTATAATAATAAATAGCGATCGTGACTTAAAGCTATTCTCATATCAATCGAAATATATTAATAATTTAGTGAATTATATTCGACTGAGAGCCGAAACATACATCAGGCAATATGCTTCAGCACTATAATCAATTGATATACTACTTTCAATAATAGGAAGAGTTACGAATCCAAGTATTTATAACAATTTTAATTTTTTGTTTCTGAAGCTTTATAGTATTTTCTTATATTTTCGTGAACTTTATTCATTGAGTCTCACCGACATACATATACGATGGAGAGATCTTCTAAAGTAAGCAAAGAGATATCTTTTGAAGTAACTTGTGCACGCTTACATTCGTGAAATATCGACTTTTAGTTTCGAATCAAATGCATTTACGAGTAGTTAAAAGTTAACTATGACTACCGAGTGATTTTGTTTAATCCATGGCGAGGCGAAAGGACCTTAAAGTGAATTGCAATTTATTAACGACCGTCCTTACACCGGAAGGATAAAGTAATCAGCCAGCAAGAACTTAGACTTTGGAACTTATTACTTCGTTACAAAGCTCAAAGACCAGGCTCGACGTTACGTATCAGCTCAAACGCTCGACGTCTTGATATCAGAAGCTTTCAAGTTCGGAACCTTATTTCCGAACTCCGATATTCTTCGGTGCTTCCTTTGTATAAAATAGGTCGCTCTCCTTAGATTCAGTCTCCTGCAGGAAACTGCTCCGTTTAGATTTTATCGAACATGGAAATAAAGTGAAACTATTGTCTTGAGTTATGTAATGGTATGCGAATTTTATATAATAGCACAACATTATAATATTTAAATATTGCATTGCCATGATTTATATTTTTATGTGAAATTTCGTATTCTTATACATATATGTATACATACACGCACATAGTGCAAATTCTTTAGAAAGAAAAGTTGGAGTTAAAAAAATTCCAAAAGGACACCCCCTTCGTGTCTCTTTGAACGATCGATCGAAAAGCCTTCTTCCGTACCATGTCAATAGGGAGACTTTTACCCTAGTTTGATTTCAATCAATTATAACTGCGTGTGACGTGACGTGCCGTCAAAAAAATTCAAATAGAATAATCCTATTAAATCACGGTGAGCGAACTGCACCAGTGCAGTGATAAAATTCGTCAAATCAAAAGACGTTCGAAAAAAGCGCTAGAAATATCGGTGTGAGTAGAGTATATATATATTTTGCAACTGTTAAAAGTTTTCTTCGCTCAGATTATTCCTCTATATCTAAAAATATATAATCCAATCAGTACGAAGAAAACTTCCAACAGTTGCAAAATAAACATTCTGCTAACGCGGCCATTGTTTAAAAGGAGGATGGAAATTTTCGAGGGTTTTTCGCGACCATTCGTTTTATTTGTATGTTTTCTTATGTATTTTTCTTCAGAAACCGAAAATAATTGTTATAATAACGCCAGACTAAAGAAAAAATTGGTATATCAAAATAAAATAAATAAACTCCTTATTCGCATCGTTATAAAATCACTGTCAGTGCCTCAATGATTTCATAATTCGAAGCGAATAACAATTTTATTCATTTTATTTCAACGTACCAATTTTTCCTATAGTGCAGCGTTATTATAATAATTATTTTCCGTTTCTGAAGAAAAATACATAAGAAAACATACAAATAAAACAAATGGTCGAAAAACCCTCGAAAATTTCTACCCTCCTTTTGTCATCTATATGTACTTAAAATTTATATCACTTGTGTACAAAAAGTAAAGTTATAATTTTGTTTGACTATTTAATAAAAATTTTAGTAATTGAACAAACTTTGTTCGTGAACACGTAGTCACTTGGAAATTACTGCACCATTCATGCTAGACCATAAGTTTCAACAAACGATCTGAGAATTGCCCTTGAGGTATTCTCGAATCAATTATCCCGTGTGTTTCTGTGAAAGATCGTTCAACCGCATCGCTCGCTGTCAGTGTGCTAGATCTTCAAAATTGGTTCTCTTACACGAACGTTGTCTAGAGACCTCGCGTCGTAGCAAAGCAGATCATGCGATTGGGTGGCAGAAATAATTTCGCGCTCGTCAATGTGCACGTGGGTGGTACACACATGCAAAAAGAGAAAAGAAATTTATACTTTGGAGAGAGAATGAAGGAAAAATTAAGACAAGATTGAGTCGCAAATGGATAGTTAAAGCTATCGTTCTTGGTGAAGTGCAGATTTGTGCGTGCGTGTGTACAGTTAATGATGGATGAAAATAGTAAGAGAGGGAGAAAAGAGCTTGCACGACGGAATAAGCTTGCAGTAGACATCGCGATGTCGCAACGTCACCTGAATGTGCGTTCAGTTAGTTAGGTCAGTTATCGAATTCTCGATCCTTGGACTTGTTCCATACGTATCGTCAATTACACGCTTGGGCTAGACATAACGTAAAGTCCGGTTTGTAACTGTTAATTATCAACGTCTAGTGTGATGCGATTATATTCAAACGCAATATGAGGTAAAATTTGGATATTACGAATATGGATATTATAACTGTGCGACGAATATGAAAAATAATATTGAAAAATATTAAAAGATTATTTTCTAAATAAATAAAAATATAAATATAGTTAATATATTAATTTTTCATTAGATAGTCGATAAAACTAAAATTTTCTCTCCCGTATGATTCGCATCATAAGATATCACGTCTAATATTACTACAGCACTATTTTACGTGCTTGCCTTGTTCTCGCACAAAGATAGACTGTAACGTAAGAGGAGAGATAGGTCAGTAACCGTTCCTAAACTCCTACTGCCCTTCCAGTGCTGCACCATGACGCATTTCTTTCACATTTCACTATAAAGGTACAAATCTGTTCAATTTAAATAAATTCATTCAAAATTAGTTAATAATTACCGATAATGATTCAACACTGAGATTGATGCGATTTTGCATAAATAATAATTTTGTAAAAATTGAATAAATATTTAACTTGATAAACCAATAAAAATTAAAATAGATCAATAATTATATATAAAAAAATATATATATATATCTTACGAATAAATATGTATGCGAATAAATTATCTTTGCAGAACTTAAAATCTAATAGGATCGTGTTAGACGTCACAGTTCTTCAGATTATGAATTTATATAATGGACTGTTCATTTTTATACACGGCAACTGAAAACACCATTTAGAACATTGTCTTCAGCTGTCGCATATAAATACGCGGAATCTATTACATAAATATTGTAAGTCCTGCAAAAATATCTCTTTGAGGTGCCCGTTCGTTTTTTTATCTCTCTCATCCAATTCTTCGGAGAGCATCCACGTGGAAAGATGTATATACACGTGACCAGGCGGCGGACACTCTAGCGCGCCAATCGCAGCTCCATGTTTGGCGATTCTATACTATGGAGAGAGAGAGAGCTAAGAAGCGAGTTAACGGCTGAAGCTTCCTTCTGAGACAGTACCGATCCGATCGCGTTTGCACTGTCGTTGTTGGCTTCTGTTTCAGCACACACTTTTTCACCAAGTTTTTACGCGAAAGCAAGTTCTCTTCTTGAGAATCACATATTAAAGTGTGCATCATGGGTACCGTGGCTTTAAGTAAGTTTAGTAAATTGCGATTCGGTGAAATAAATCAATAAGATAAAATGTGTAGGCTTAAAATCTTTCAAACATAAATTTAAATGATGTAGTATTTCACATTTGTAAATATAGAGTACATGTGAATAAAGAAATAAAAAAATGTCACGAGGCTCATTAATAATAATATTACAGAAATAAATAAATGATGAACATTTCTTGATTAAAGAACAAATGTCATTTAGCTTCTTTAAAAAAATATTTTTAGATTATTACTATACGCTATGAAAATTTTTCAGTGACCGTTTTTACTACAATAGAATAAGATGCACAAAATAAAATTTGTTGAAAATTTTATTTAAATGGATAATTTGTGGTAAAATCGAAATTATGGAGATGAGACGAATTATGCATATAAAATTCGGTTTTTGTTATATTCCAAGTATCTAATTTATATTACATAGGTAGAGTATGCGAAACAAGATTTCATTCCTATTTGTATAAATAAAATTGCTGACACTATGCTGCTGCGCATATTTTTATTAAATCATGTTTATTTAAATTTTTCACGATCAATAACATGTTTCCCACAAGTTTCATTCAGGACTTAGTATGTAGGTATATGGTCAGCCATAAAAATTGGAAATTTAATATATTTTCTCTAAAATTTATGAGAAGAAATGGAATAATCAATAAACTTATCTTTCGTAACAAAACAAGCGTGCAAAATATAAAAATTTAATTGTCTTTGTAAAATATAAGCAAGTTTTTCGATGACGTATTCTATATTTAAATACAGTAAATATCTGATAAATAATTTTTGCGCGTATTTTTAATGTAGTTTTATTTTTCCGTAGATCGTCAAAGAGACAAAACAGAAGAGTCTGAAGAGATGCAACGGTGTCCATACCTACATGAGATGAAAGAGCGTTTGCTCTCTCAGCCGACACCGACTGATAGCCTGGACATGGAACGACTTGACGGTGGTACTCCTGTTAAGGAGGCTAATCTACACAACGATTATCCGGCGCATACGAATCCAGGTGTGATACCTGAACCTCCAGAAATGCCACCTGATTCTTTGATCGGTACCGTTGTCAAGGTGAATAATCAAATATTAAGTATAATTTTTTTCCCATTGAAGCCGACTGACATATTGGTTTCTTTTTTTTATAAGAAAGAAGAAACGCGCGCGTATGCCGAACAGTTTTAATGAAGACGAGCCTTTACGCGTCATAATAAATTATATATGTTACATATATACAAAATGTCTCACACATTGAGAAAAAAATATTATCATAATACAAGTATAATTTATAATCACTTTCAGTGTCAACTATATATAATATTTTTTCGGTAAAACTATAAATCCAATTATTACTACTAACATTATAGTAGTAATAAAAATAGCACTCTTAACTATAATTATTTTACGATGTCATCATATAGTTACAAATATCAAACACTTTTCTCGCATAATCCGCACATTTGTTCAATCAGAATTTCTTTATATGTAGAAGTAGCCTTCGTCTAACCAAAATATCAGGATATATGGTATACTATTTAAATATTCATATTAATAAATGCTCAACTGACTAAAAAATTTACGATGAAAAAAAGTATATTGGTTTCCAGATACTCCGTATACTTACAAAATCCAATTAGATTGTAATGATATATAATTGTATTCATAACATAATTTCAAAGTACGTAATAATTCTGATAAAAGTTTTATTGGAAATGTTTAAATTTACTCTATGGTGATTTCAGCTGAATTCCGATGGCTATGGCTCGCACACATCGCCAGCGCACGCGAGGCAGCCTCTAGTTCCACAGAATTCGAATAACCCACCCTTGTGTTTCACTCCTACGTATTCTGGTCCAGCTAATGGCATGCTGCCAAAGAATGCGAAGTAAGTACATTCTGACAAATCCAAGTTCGTAAGGCCCTTAACTTCGTAAGATAGATACATCTTTATTTTGTACGCGCGTACGCGAAATAATATTTAAGATTTTCACAAATGTGTTTAACTTGATGGAAGGCACTTTTTTAATTTCATAATTAATTGATGGTATAATGATGGAATATATTATGATATATATAATTAAGGGAATATTCTTCTAGAAATATAATACTAAACGGTACTGCGAGATTAATTATTTATTTTGAGTAAATATTAAAAGCACTGCCTGTTGTGCTTTAAGTGCAGAATACTTTCAGAAATTGAATAATTGACGACTATCTTTCTCAGTGTTAAATTAGATTTCTATAAGGACACATTATTGTAATATAATTCTCTTTCGAGAATATTTGATGTATATATATGATAAAATTCGTTCTGCATTTTATCAACTTGAGATAAACATAAACATCCGGATCATACGTTTAACCCGAACATCATCACACCATGTGGAACACTGATATCTCAAGTGCATTGCTTATCATTAAAGAGTCTCTGGAAGCCTTCGGGCGACTTAAAATAGCTTTGAGGCTTACTTACTTCAAGGCGGTTACACGTTTTATTACAATCTCTGATACTTGCAGACGCCGAGCCCGTTCGCTTGGTGTTTTAGCACAAACAAGTAGCTTATATGTATAAATACCTACAGTCAATATATTCGTGTATTTCAAGCTTATAT
This sequence comes from Cyphomyrmex costatus, assembly GCF_001594065.2. Taxonomy (NCBI): domain Eukaryota; kingdom Metazoa; phylum Arthropoda; class Insecta; order Hymenoptera; family Formicidae; genus Cyphomyrmex; species Cyphomyrmex costatus. Next base: position 494,747 of record NW_017277190.1, on the reverse strand, counting down.
ATTTAGTCGGAATACATCGATCCATTATATAATTAGAGAAGTGTCATTAATTGCTTAATAATCATCTATAAAAAATTCTGTTAAAATCTGAGAGTAAAATGAAGCTGACGTAAAACGCAGGATATAAATATCTTTGTGTCAAACGTAGTTTCATATATAATATTTTGTGCAGGGGCTGCAAGTTACTCAATTAGCCGAATAAACATGATCACTTTTATTTCATTTATAAGAAACGATAAATTAATGACATATTGATTTTGTAAGAGATCATCGAATGTAATAACTGATGCATCAATTTACAGCTAGTCGGCTTAATGGTGCATTAATATGCGCGTTTAAAGAAAAATTTGGAGTGCTTGTTCGGACAGCGGTATGTAGATAAATTAGATCAACAGACATTCATCTGATAGATTAAAAATTAATTAATGCAAAATAATTAAGATGCATAAAATAAGATTCACTGAAAATTCATGATATAAATTCAGACTTATGTAGAAGATGAGAATATGTGTGAATTGTTTTATTGTATAAAAAAAAACTCGTAAAGTACATAGTTTTCTTTGAGTATAAGAGCTCAATTGTTAAGATGATTGCAAAATAATTTAAAGAGACAGTTAAGAATTGTATCAAGAGGAAATTATTGTTGATATTGTACAAGGTACTTTCTCGGCAAAGAAATCATTTTCCATTCCAAATAAATTTTGACATATTTTCGTTTTTGCGATATCTCTCATTCAGAGTTTAGTTCCAGAGACGCGGAATCGTGGCAGCACTGTCAACGGTCTCGAAATCAATACTGCTGTGCGTGAGTGTCTCGCCTGTCGCAATTCTTGAAACGCGATATTACAGCACGTAGAAAAATACTATACGACAGAGCTGTTGCGCCTGATTCAATTGCACAAACCGGGTTACCATGCGATTCTTAATTTCTCACTTAACACTTCTGTATACGCTCTCTCGTCACCTTTATTAATGCACATATAAAAGATAAAAGAATCAAAGTAATAATCCGCGAAACAAAAGTATCAGATAGCAAAGATGAGATAAATGTGAAATAACTCTTTATGATAATTCTTATATTTAAAAGCGAGTAGAGAAAGCAGCAGGTCTTATTACATTTGTACGCTTTTAAACTACGATAAATTAAATGGTATCCTTACTGATTAATACAATTATCGAGCCTCACGGTTGCCATTTTCTATTTTCTCTTCCTACATATAATAACATTAGACATTCACTATCGAAGGCGGAAGTGTTCTTTAAATCGATTCCTGTCAAAGTGTAATTCAAGAATAACTCGTAACGTACTTCAAATCTTGATCTTGAATCATCGATAAAGATCAGTAATCTAATCTATTGTCCTATTCAATTATTTTTTTATATTAACTCACTCTCGGTATGGCATAGACGGTTTTTATTTATTTATTTTTATTTTTTTCAAAAAATAATATTTCGAAATTTCTTTACTTTATTGTTTATAACTTTTTTTACGAATAAAAATATGCGTATTTGTTTAATATCATTATTTTTTAATATGGCATTTTAATTGAAAAAATGTGTTTCAATGTGTTCATTCTTATGAAAATTATAAGTGATCAAAGTCAACCAACAGATTAAAAATTAATGCAGAATAAAATGAATAAAATAAAATTCATAAACGGTAAAATTAAAACTATAATGATGACTTGAATTGTTCAAATGAATTGGTTAAAAATTTGCAAGTACTTAATTCATATTGTATAAATTGAGTATAACATACAGTGTGTTGCATTCATGAAAAAAACGGTACGGTATAGTATTGAAGGGCTATCGACATCAGTACGTTGCAAGCAAAATACATACGTTGCGCATTTACGAATTTTGCAATACTCATTTGTTGCTACATCGCATCGTCAAAATTTTTCCAATCATAGCGATGTCTCGTCTCCGCTCAACGTGCGTATACATGGCCGCGCAATAAATTCCGTCAAATTCTCGACCGACGGATCGGCCAATCGAGAAGCAATTGCAGCATTCCAGATTGACAATCGGTCAAGCTCCGTTTTCGCCGACTTGCGCACTTCCGTTTACCGTCATCGTAGATCGATCGGTTACGACAATCGGTATTACAGCATGTACCGAGACGCGCCCGCAATCGAGAAACTCCTCGCGCGACGCGATCATCTTTGACTCGAGCCGAGAACGCGGCAACGCCAAGAGGGTCGTACCAACGCGAATTTCGCGCGTGAGGAAGGTCAGTGACCCCGGTGGAAGCGTTATCGAGCGGGTCAGTGGGTCGCAGAACCACGGAGCATTTTGCCTCCCTCTTCTCGTCACCACCCACCCTGTAACCGCCCCACCTTCCCCCGCATACAACTATCTCGTGCCGGCCACCCACCACCCCTGCCCCTCGACATCTTCCTGTGGAAGAGCGGTTGACGGTGGCTGAACTAAATATGCGCTTGAAATCTCGACTTTGCAAAAATTCGTCTTTTACCTGGGCAGAATTCTCTAGCAGCGGATAATAGGTTTTCTTTCAAATGTGAATAAGAGAGAGCTTTACTAGAACTAAAAATACTGCACTTGACACAGATCCTATTTCAAGACTAAATTTGTTTTTTTTTTTTTTTAAGACGAGAGAGCGGGAGAGAGATTTTATAAACTCTGTAATGACGAGACTCTTTTTTTCATTCAGATGATGCAAAAATATTACACGAAGACTTGCAGTATATCTATGTGATGTATTAGTTCTATAAGTAAAGCATATTCATTTGAAATGCAAGCTATCTGCTGCTAAAGAATTCCGCCCAGGTAAAAGACAAATTTTTGCAAAGTCGAGATTTCAAGCTCAAATTTGATTATAATTCTATGTTTTATTTATATTCATTTTAATTGTGTGAAAATTTTGTGAAAATGTATTTTCATTAAAATCTATCAAAATCAATGGAAATTTTTTTGGACAATTTCCGATGTCTTTAAATTAAAGCGCGTTAAAAATTTCACGTCTATTTCACGCAAATAATGAGATGTCATTCAGACTTCTCGCATCTCTCGAATGATGGACTTGTCAATGAAGATAAATTGGGAAAGGGACGACGAGACGTATATGCGGAAAAATTCATTGCACACCAGCAGCGAATTTTCCGGGACAAAGAGACCTCCTGGGTAGCTCCTATCGACAGAAATCACGAAGATGCTCAATAAGCTTCGATGTCAAACAACAAGAAAATATCTACTCCGATATGCATCCTCCTTTAATCGGTGGTAGCATTTAAAAGTTAATGAAAGTAGTATATAAATATTTCAAGAATTTCTGCAATTTTAAATATAGATTTATATATTAAATATGAATGCAGAAGGTATCTATATGAAAAAGCAATCGTATCATATGTGATATAAAAGACTCTTGTGAATTGCAAAATTGCAAATAATTGATTTAAAAGGTTATCGCAGTCTCTGAACCTTATGAATAAAAAATATCAAGAAAGAAACAGATTTATATATCTATAAGAAAAATTTATATTAAATTTTTCGAAAGAGAAGAGATATTCAGAGGCATCCAAGCGAAGAAAAGCATCATAAAGAACAATTAGAGACGAGATTTAGAATGAGAACACGCGAAAATATGTTGCACCAGTTTACCTATATACAAATAAAATTAGTCCAGGAGAATAATCAGAGAAATGCAAGTAGTTTCATTTTATATACATATAAGAATACAGCTAATAATAAAAATATACTAACGCGATAATTGATATCACTGCTGTTTTGCATGAAAATATACTAGAATAAAAAATACTCTCTCGAGAAATTAGCCCCCTCCACAGCTGAGAAAGCTCTATTTTTTCTTTGCGCAAAACAAAATGATCCACCGTTAAACATCCGCGACGAATTCTTTATCGCCATTTTCCAAAGCACGTTTACGTCTGTAAAGAGGGATTTCAAGAAGTGGTCGACGACACGAAGGAAAAATCCACAAAGACGTAAAGACGCAGGACTACGCCGAGGCGGAGAACGTAGGGCGTATAAGCTAACGCGAGAGGATGGGGGACATCATTTCTCCGAGGAGGGAAACGGAGGACAGCCACAGAGAGAGAGAGAGAGAGAGAGAGAGGAGCATCCCGCGGCTCTATATAGACCAAAAGCTTTTGCGTTCGCATTGCGCTTGTGCGAGAAGCTGCCGTTGCCCGGGAAGAGACCTCCCGGCCAGCCTCAGTCTCCGGGATGCTGGGGGCGGCGATCGTGATTCTACCCCCATTCTCGTAGCGCTCCGATAACACAGCCCGACTGATTGCAGCGCGGTCCCGTTCGTTCCTCGGCGACCACTCTCAAATTAGCCCTCGTCTCTTGCTTCCGTTCATCTCGCTCGGCTCGGCGCGCGCGAGTAGAGGAGCCCGGGCTCCTCGCGTTGTCTCCCTTGAAACGGGTCCACCCTCTGTTGGCGCCGCCGTTGCCGCATCCGTCCCCTGTCTCCCTCTTTCTCTCTCTCTCTCTCTCTCTCTCCGGGGATCCCAATCCGCCTTCCGTCCCTTCTCCGCGTCCACGCTTCACACCCTTTTCCGAAGCCGGGGCGCAGTCACCGCGAGAGCCTTCAGCCAACCGTCTCTGGCAGGTGAGTCTCTCCTGTCATCTGTCGTCGCGGGTGCGTCGCGACGCTCAAAGTGGTGGTCGTTGTCGGTCAGCGGAGCGTACAGTGCACTAGGACCCTGAGAGATTCAGCCGCGTTCGTGTGTACACAGAATTTTCCATTAGCTCGTTCAACCAAGTACGCGGGATCAGAGACCTACGTATTAGACCTTAGGGATCTCTACGTCTCTCTCTCTTGTTTTTGTTCTATCTCTCTCCGCCATTCAATTGTCTCTTGGTATTGCTCACACATTCTTTCCAATTCGAAGCGTGAGCCTCACTGCCTTGCTGTTCTTCCGCAATTCATTTCTGCATAGACGATTCTGCCGACACTTTACAAACGGAAATGCTACAGAGCATTTACTCACCTTTTCCTTCTTTCCTGCTTTCGTAGAAGAAAAATTAAACGATATTATTTCAAGATTTTATTGTCATAACTGAACTTAAGAGAGAGAGAGAGAGAGAGAGAGTATACAAATATCAAATATATTTTATATACATCTCATGTCATATTTCATGTATATCATACGTAATGTATTACCGATCATATTACGTAGTACTCTAATGTCTCACGAGAAAGGGTGTGCTCCATTTTTACGCTTCAGCAAAGAGAGCCCTAATGGAACAAAGAACCAAAGCGCAGGCGCTTCTGAGAAAAAGAAGATTTAGAGAGATGTAGTTGAATTGGATTATTCGAGATCGTAAAGATAATTCACGATAATCAATTAGTTAATAAACAACGATTTAATATTGAACTCGATTAATACCGAGGCGTGCACCAAAATGGCCGCACAGGTACCAGCGCTTCCGAAACACGACCACCACGTAGGGGGCACTTGAGCTCGCGCTAGGGGGTATTAGATCGATTTGTTACGAGATCGTTGAGTACCTTTTGACGATCGTTAGGAGCTCGTGAAACAAGACGAAATCCACGATGGTGGGTGGTGGCGACTGTAAGGTTGCTACCGTAGAGGTAGAGGCGGCCTCCGGAGGCGACAACACGGCGACACTTCCGGTTACCAGGCCCCTCAATCCGCAAAATTCACCGCCGAATGCACAGGACAACGCCGAGAAGAACAACGCCGCGAACAAAGAAATGGAACTGAAGAATGTGCGATCTACCCCGGCGAAAAAGTAAGGCGCACGCTGTGACGAACAAATAAAAAGATTTTTATTTAAGGATGTATCAGGTTTATTGAAAATGACTAGACATTTTTATTTTCTGTATAAAAATAAATGTACCACATATGGAACAGTTCATTATTCATATTTAACAATACAATTTATAGCTTAAATGAAAATTTCTTCATTTTTTTATTTTAATTTTTGAAAACATTTATTTCTTGTGTTGAAATAATTTTTTATTTATAATTTAAATTATTACCAGATTTTGTTACACTATGCGCGTTTAAATATAATATAGAAAAATATTTTCATATTTTTTTATCTCGTTAAAAAATATGTGTAATACATCCTTAAGAATAGCTTCTCATTTCTTTCGAAGTCGCAAATTTAGCATTTAATAAGTACCTATAGTAGGTGAAACAGTTTTTGCATGCGTCTTTCGGAATAATTTGACACGAAGAAGAAGATATTGTAAAGCGCTTCTCGCTATCGCAAAAAAATATACATTTGTTATTCATACCAATAAGTTGAATGAAGCAATATTTTTTTTATTTTAGTAAAACTATTTCAGAAAGAATGGGTGCAACTATTCTTATCATTCATTACAGTTTGCTAATTTTGATCTTGGTAATTTTTCTAGAGCATTATTAAGAACTCTGGATGTTTTTCTGTGTAAGAATGAAATCTAGGTCAAGTATAAACGCCATTTAGTCCGGTCGCGGTGCGCATGCTAATGAAGCATAATTATTTAACGACATGTTAATTACGTGCTTGTAAATTTATAATCCTACAGTCTGGCGTGACTTATAATATACGTGCAACACTGATTCTAATCACAACCAAAGCATAATAAAATCCAATTTATTCAAAACTAATATAGACTCGAATTTTTTTGTTTGACGCCTCAACAGCGTCTTTAAAACTTGTAACAAAAACTACTATACGGAAAGAACAATTTTGTTGAAAGAAAGATTTACAATTTTACTGAATATAGATCTGAAAATAATTTCGTTGGACCATGAAATAAATTTTTGTGGAAACTCAAGTCGATTACTAAAATCACGATTTTAAATATCAATATTTTTTTACAGTATTACTCATCGCTTTTTAGTTTTTGATACAATTATTTTGATAGCCCAACAAAATTATTTTAGATTTATATGCAGCAAAATCGTCGCTCTTTTCCGGAAAATTTCTAATTAATAAAAGTATATATTTTTTATCATTACATATTATTGCAATTGATGTTTGCAAAAAAATTAATATTTTCTGTTGTGTTTAATAGACGCTTAAACATGATATCTACAATTTTCGAGAACAAGTTATTTCTTGATGCGCAATATTAATTTCCTTATACTTATATTGCGTATAAAAGCTCCAAATTTCATACATATACAGAAATATATCTGACTACACAAAAACATTGGTCTCCGAAGCGTGAAAGACAACAAGGTGTCAAGTAACCACAAGATAAACGTAATGCTACGCGAATAAAAAAATAAAAATAGATAGTGAAATGAAGGATATAAATATAAATTATAAAAATATGCGCAGTAAAGAAAATTGATTAATCGTCTACGCAGAATGGCACGGTATTTTAATACTGGTATATATACTTTAAATAAAATATATGCAGTAAGATATTTTACACGGGAAAATTTATGAAAGTAATCTTTTTAAGCAATTACAATAAAATTTGTAATGTTTTTGTATATTTAAATAACTTATATTAAGTTTGCTTAATCTTTTTTATTAGTCACAAAAGGAGAGACAGTGTTGGCCACATCTTCACATCCGGCTTACTAGAAAATAGATATATGTAGTAACAGAGGATCTGAAATGGAAACGAGATAGTCTAGTTTGGTTTGCATTTCTATTTACGACGTAGTTCGTTAACCCGTATGCAGCGCTGGATATGCGTCGTTCGTCTATCTATGTATTGTGCATAATGCACCATAAAAATTACGCAATTATTCTTTTTATTAAATTATTTAGTTGAAAAAAAAAAAAAAAAACAAAAAAGTTCTATTTTTACGAATTAAATCCTACAAATTACAAAATTGCAATTACTAAATCTCATTTTATGTAAAACAATACTGCGTTATTTACTTTCTTGCATTATGTTTATGTATGTATATGAAAAGAACGATTTTTACTGAAATATTTATCTATAGATAGACACAGATTTGCAAATAATTTCGTTGGTCTGTCAAATTAATTATGTAAGAACATGATGAGTAATGCTACAAAAAGTTTCGACATTCATTGTAACCAATTTGAATGTCCTACATAATTATTTTTAATCCGATAAAATTATTTTTGGATCTGTATCTAGCTAAACTTTTGGATGCTTCAGTAAAACTGCGTCCTTTCTATATGTATTGTTTCAAATGTTTACTAAGAAGGAAAATATGTGTCTATATGTGCATGTTTGTATGTGCGCATATAATGAGTGGCGTAAAAGGTTTCACAGACGTGTCGACACAAAAACTATATAGAACCGCGGATAAATCAGACAGTTCGTGTGCTACTTTTCAATTGACTAATATTGATTTGACGACAAGTGTAGCCATATGCGACGAAGCAATAGGTGGATCTCGGATTACACAGCCGCAGTCGCAATTGCATTAACGTGGTCTCAAGCCGATGCCACCGGCAGTCTACGCGTTGCGCCCGCCACAAAACAGTGCCGCCACAAATCTCACGCGAGCGCAATTCGTTCTAAATTTAATTAACACGGAAATTGAAATTTCTATTTGTATTGTGACGCGATTTATATCGAGGAGATGCAGTGATCTGCAGTAACACTTTTACAAAATTGTGTTTTGACATAGTAGTGTCGCGATATTGTGCCGCAGTGATTTTACGAAATTCGTGGTAATGCGAAAGTGCAGTTGAACGGTTTCTGCAGTGTAATGATACAATTAATTCGCGAGAGCTCTCTAAGAAATTTATTTCAACTATTACAATTGTTAAAAGTTCTATCGTTCTCTCACGATGCAAAAAGAAATCAATTGGTAAAAGAGCCCTTATAGTGATTAAAGAGAATCGATGGAAACTCGATTATCGCCAATCATAAAATTATTACAGTTGGCTTCTCTCGTGTTGACAGGCAAAGTAAATAGGCCGGAAATAGACGTTTGAAGAGATACGGTCTTTTGTAGGACAGATATAAGAATTTATCGATTAGAGAGATGTGTAAATACCGGTTTTCTATACAATTTATCTAACGCTTATGTAATTCTTCACTCATAATTTTATATACTATTACAATATATGTGTAGCGTAATTGATTCTTGGTTTAAACCGCGATTTCTAACACGCTCAATACGAATACTCGTGTGATTCTCGGACTTAATGCCGCAAAACGCTTGAAAGGACTTGAGAAAGGATAGAGCCTTGAAAGGGATTGAGGTGAGGTGAGGTTGAGCCCATAAGAGGGCGAGGAAACAGGGAGGAGCACCGGCACCGAAAGTAGGTACTTCGAGATATCGACCAGTCAGTCTGGACCGTTCCACGTTCGCGCTGTTTCCATTTTCTCGTTCGCTCCTTGTTCGCAAAAGGCTGACTGCGATACTGCTTCTTTCTCGTCAAGCAAAAAGATTGCGAGACACTTTTCTTCGATGTTACTACCATTTTTAGCTTTCGAGAGAGCGTAATTAGCTAACTTGTCCTCAATTGCATAAAATCTGTCGCCACAGACCCAAGATGCGAGATTCATAGAATCGAAATAATATTCCATATTAAGAAGATACAGCCATCCCAATGTAATATTTTTTCAAACTTGTGGAAATTGCGTATTCCATGATTCAGTATCGTTAATAAAGACCTTGATATCGAATGGTATCCAAGGCGAGAAACTCATCCATTGTCATTGAGACATTCTATCTGCCAACCTAGTTGTGGCGAACAATAGCCGCGAAGTCTGCCTGATCAATCCAATTAGGAACGGTTAGTTACACGATTCCTCATCTAATTAATATCGAGGAACTAAATTCGCACATTGTAATTAACACGACTAAAACGTCGACGTAATAAATAAATGTCTTAAACAAGATATACAATAATAGTTAAATGGTTAGGTACTTATAGATGTTTCGATATATTTGTAACAAATTTTCTTTTAGTAGAAATGTTGAAAAAACTGTAATTTACAAGAAAAACTCACAAAGTGTTAGGTTCTGATTTTAATCTTTCATCTGCAATCTGAGTTTTCTTTTTCGGTATAAACGAAATTTCGCTCTCAAATTTTTCTCCGAAATCAAATTGAGTTTCTTTTCCTTAAATATTTTATAATATTTATTCGGTAATGTAACAGAGATGTTGAAAAGAAACTAGAGAATTAATAAAACTTTATATACAGGTAGATTACATAAATTATCATAAATGAATTTAGAAAATATCAGATGATGCAAAAAATGAATTTAAAGAGTAAAATCATGTTTTATGAAACATTTTTAAATATAACAAAAAAGCTAAGGATCACTTTACTTGTAAGAGATGATTTCAACCTTCAAAATTTTTCCTCACCAACAAATATTTTCTAAAATCTATTTATGTCATCTATATGCATTGAGAAGTTTCATTAACTTTCAACTACAACTATTGCACATAATTCTTCGTCCTGTTTGAAATGCAGAGTGCAAGTATTTAGAAACTCATGAGACTATAAATCACATATACAGATTGTACAATTGTCGAAAAATTTTCTCTGTAGATACAAACGATACATTGCTGTAGTCAAGAGTTAAAATGAGGATTTGACACTCCGCGAGGTGCCCTTAATAGAATTTAATTTAAAAAATACCAAATGTTAAACAATAAAAAGCAACGAGCCATAATTTTCGCTGAATAATTAAGTCTCTAACTCGGTCGCGCTAGAAGCAGTGATCACATGAATGATCCTCCCCTCCGTAATTCCTTGTTACCCTTTATGTAATAAATTATGACAGAAGCGACTGCCTTAAATAAAAACTGCGATTCACGCTCTCGTAAGACGGAAAATATCACCGCCTCTGCTCTAACGTGTATCCGGGGAGAAAAGAAAATCCCTGACGCGAGTGTACAGGCTCGTGTGGGACACAATAAAGTCTACACCCCAACCCATGAAATGCCACGGTGACAAAGGACGGTTAAGCCCTTCTCAACGTAGACGCATCGTGTACAACATGCATGCATACATACATACGTGTCGTCGCGTGGCGCGCGGGCGTCATTGCATGCATTGCATCGCGCAGAGCCAGCAAAGCGGAGTGGAGCGAAGCGATGCGGCGCGGCGCAGCCCTTCCTGCGTGCGCGGCCCCGTTTTCCCGTGGAAAAGCCTCATTTCCCGCGCGATTGATTCCCGGTGTGAGATCACACCGAGTTTGCGACCGGCATTATATATAGACTATCGATTGCGCCGCCTAACCTTTGAGCGAGAAAAAGAGCGTAACGATGAAGCGCGAATAAGACGTACGTCCGAGATGTTCGAGCGGCAGTCATGCTCGTCGATTAAAAGCGAATGCACCAGGTCAACTGTTATTGAAGATCGCAAGCTTCGCTGCGTTTCGATTAATCGTGCCATTCGAATCAAGTTCGTACCAAGATCAAACAGTGGCTCGACCGAAATTAACAAAACTATTATACTCATTTTTCAAATATCGAGTGTTCAGATCTTGTTGCTCTACAAATGTCAATTTAATTGTATTATTCTCCATTAATGAACGGTGTATTGCCGAATGGGTTTGTGTGTCAGTGCATTCTTTATCAAGTAGAGATTCCGACTTAAAAAAATTTTGATTGCCAATAGTTTAAATAAACAGTTATATCATAATAGTCAATTGATTGCTCGAGTGTTCGATTGACAATTTTTTGTTATTACCTCTTTGATTATCAAAAAAGAAGTTATGACACGCGTATAGGCTCAATAGAACATCCAGGACACGGTGGTTATATTTGGTAAAAACAATGAAAATTCAATGAGCCCGAATGACATTATGGGTATAAAAGGCGAAAACAGAAATAGCATATTTGTGCGAATCGGCTTGCACGAACAACGAGCGCAACAATCGACGTTCGTTGTTAATCGAAGTAGGACACGATGCAAATGACGTGTCAAACAACGATAATAAATAGCTAATAACAATTAAATTAATAGCAACTAATTAATTAAAACAATACCAATTAATAATGTAAAACATTTATCTGAACACAATGATTGCGCAATACTAAAAGATTCCGTGTGAGGAGCTACATCATAAACGAAAGAAGATAAAATTTTTAATTTAAACAATTATAATCTGAATAGCGTGTGCAGAGAATTTTTAATAAAAATCATCATGGAAGTCGAAGTTGTACCTTTCGTCGATAATAACGTAGGCATCAGAAAGGACCCTCTGCCACGACGGGGTAGCAGAGTGCAAATTGTTAAAAAAAAAGGGTGAGATCATTATTCGAACATGACACTTTGATACGACAAAATAATCTTTTATTTTATTTGTCTTTTATTTGTCGATGTAACTGATTCTTATACAATGTAGTTTGACTCTCATATTTCATATTATTATGATTGACACTAGATAACGCCCATATCGTTTCTGATTTCAGAACGTCACTCTTCATCATCATGAGCTTCATCTATTCGAAGCTGCTCGTAGTCGTGTGCATCGCTTACGTGATAAGCGAAGTAGTGACGCATAAATTGCCGTTGTACTATTACGAAGGATTCTTTACATACCTTTACGGCATGAGTATCCTGTTCTTGCTCTATGTCTTCTGTTTCCTCCTTCAAGAGAGTGCTTGCTGCGCGAGAGGAAGCGATACGCCGCCACCACCTCCGCGACCGCCCAAAGCTGGCTGGGCTCCTAAAGAACCCAAAGACAAGAATAAGAAAAAGGATAAGAAAGAAAAAGATCAGAAGCAGGATAAGAAGAAGAAAGATGCATCGACTCAGGTTCTCTAAAAATATTAACTTTTCACATGAAATTTCTAATCTTTCGCGAGGAATTATTGATGTAATGTTTTTTTGCAAATTAATATATCTTAATTATATTATTGGCATCATTGTTTTTAGGATACAACCGATGTTGAAGCTGCCGTTCCTACGCGAGTCTTGCGAAAACGAAAGACTTCGCAAAGTGATCACAGCCATGGGAGCTTTTTCCTCAGAATTGGTGCAATAGGTACAAGTCCATAATTTTCTGTTAGACAATTGTTTTTTAATCATTTTTGCATCAATTGTGGACAATTGATGCAAATAATATCATTAAATTGATTAAGGGGGCATATACGTTTGGAGCCTCAAAAAAAGGCATTCTTTTTTATAAGCTTTTAGTCAAAAAAAAAGACAAATCGGTGGATCCGTCTTCAAGTTATCATTGTTACCGACTTTAAAAACATGGTTTTGAGAAAAACGCATTTAAAATTTTGAAACAACTTTACTGTATTGAAGTAAAACTGAATTAATTACACGTCATCGTCAATTCTATACAGGAAATCTTCCTGCTCAAAATTTGCCTCCACTTGATAATTTGTAGTGAAGCGGTGACTTATACGGGCTTTCCTTGTTATGTAAAAGTCCGACTCTTCTACCGGCGCGGTGTTTCAGAAAGGGCACGCCTGCCTGTGCACTGCCTGACAAAATGTGTTGTAACTTCTTAACTTATTGGAATTTTAAGAAACGATTAATATTCTTGAAGGTGTCGAAAAATGCATATAAAAAAATCGATTTTTTGAAACCGACAAACGTATATGCCCTCTTAAATGTATTTTATTAGCGTTTGGACTTGGTACTATGGTGCACAACGGTTTGGAATTCGGTACGTTCTTCGAGGTACCACCTACATCACCCTGTTATCAAATTCTGCAAGGCGTCAATCCGGTGTTGCAAATGATCTTCACTTTTATGCAGATGTACTTTATCTTCATGAACTCTCGAGTACGTATTTGAAATTGTAAAATAAACTAATAAAAACGACAAGAGATGCAAATTATGATATTCTCTTTGCAGTTGAACATTCATCGCTTTAAAGTCGTCGCTCGCTTCGGTTTGATGCACGTGGTCGCGACAAATCTCTGCGTATGGATACGCACGTTGGTTCTAGAGAGTCTCAAGGAGATTACTCAGTATAAAAAAAAACTAGGCCAATTTGAGGAGGGATTTCTCAGTAAGCAATCTGTATTTATAGACTTAATCGGTACCGTCACTTTAAACCATTGAAGCAATGGTACGTCAAGTACTGACGATTATACGCTGTCGACATTTGCAGAGACCCTCAAACAGCAGTCAATGCGAAATTCAGAGACGACGATAATGGGAACCGAGTCGCGCGATATGGCGCAATTACGCGAGTTTCCTTTTACGAGATCAACAACCGTTGCGTCGACCGTCAGCAGCACAGTTGTGACAGTCGGCACTGCTCTGGGTCGTGTAATGACAACGACAGCGAGATCAATAGCGGACGCGTTTACCTCACCGTCTACAACATCCACCTCAACCACTTGGACGAGCCCGTCGACTACTTCCTTCGCGTTGCCTAATCTGACAACCACCACGGCGACGACTTTGTCCACTCTATTGACCACGTTCACACCGTCGACTACCAGTACCACCACCCCTACTACCACCACCACCGAGAAGGTCACCACTGTCCCGACTACAACGAGCACGAGCACTACCACAACTCTCACACCGTCCACTACCACGTTATGGTCGCAGATGATAGAACTACTAAACACCGCACCACAGAGTGACATAGACAACCAAGTATGAACTATATTTCATTACATATGAATAAATGGGCAAGTCAATATTATTAAGGCACAGTGAGAAGTTTGTTATTTCCTTTCTCTCTTTTAGGTACCGCAACTCTTTGATATGAGCAATTTGACGAATAGCAGTGAATATTGGAATCCGAACTTAAGTATCTACGCGGAAGCCCTAACGGAGAATCGTTCGGTGTCCAATTCATGCGGACGCATTAATATCATGGGAACCATTGTCCAGGACGCGGCGCCATATCTATTTCCGTTCATAATCGAATACAGTTTGATTGGAGCAGCAGTGATCTATGTGATGTGGAAACATATCGGCCGACATCCGCGTTGGCCTCATCTGGCAGCGGCTGATCTTGAACGTCGTCTGGAGGCTATGCTAACTCGAAGAGCTGTTGCTCTTGCTCATGCAGGTAGTTTTTCTTTCCACATAATAATCTTTTTTTTATCTGCCTTGCTAGAAATAAAAACACAATTTATTCCATTTGTTTGAGAATCGAGTTATCATAAAAGATATTATCAGATCAAACTAGGGTCGACTGCGTTGGAGCAAGCAAAGGTCTCTTCTTTGGTCTACTTCTTCTGGTCGGTTCCCTGATATGCCTGATACTGTTCTTCGTGCTGATCCATCATCCAGAGTTTGGATTGCTTGCGATTTATCTCGCTGACGTGTCTCACTGCGTCATAATGGCGTTATCAATTATCGCAATAATCATCGGCTTCATTCGCGTGCAGAACCTCAAGTTCAAGGCCGAGGAGCAAAGCGACCTCAACGACATTCTCCTGCGCGTCTCTGCTTTTGGTCTCTTCGTCTACGCCGTCTTCAGTGTAATCGCCGGTTCCCTGGCGGCCTTCACGCATGAGCCGAATTTGCTGGTGATGGTGACGGGAATACTTTCAGTCGTCCAAGTGATCCTTCAGATGCTCTTCATCGCAGATGTGTCGCGCAGGCGAGTTCATCTGCCAGAACACGATCGCAGCAAGCCCGGCAGACAGGTGGTTACTTTCCTGCTGATTTGCAACGTGAGCATGTGGGTGATCTACACTTTCGAGACCCGGAAAGTTGACGCCAATCCGGTGCAGCTTGACTTCTACGGATTCCTCGCTTGGGCTATTGTGCAGAGGGTCACCTTGCCACTGTGCATCTTCCACAGGTTCCACAGCGCTGTGACGCTGGCTGAGATCTGGAAAACTAGCTACAAGGCGCGTCTGGAGTAGACGAGCGGGAAGTCCCGTCATAGTCAATCGTCCGGAGTGGTCGTCGGTTGGAACGAAAGAGCGAGCACAAGCAGGTCAGGATGTTCGACGACCTCGATCACATACATCGATTTCAGGTCTCGAGAAAAAAGGTGAGGAGAGAGAGAAAAAGAGAAAGAAAGAAGTGGGAGGAAGGTCGACGGACGGAAAAATTGCAAAATGACGGATCAGCCGGAATAAACGAACGTATACGGGGTGTCTGACACGCTCGTCGCACGAAGAAATCTTTGGATGATATCCAAGTCGTTGATAATTGTTAAACAGTTCCAAGAATTCAAGTTGGAAGTTGAAGATATATCTCGTTGAGAAACCCTTTATCGACATCTGAAGAGGCACTTCAGTGATACAATCAAGATCGATCTAAGATCCTCGAAGAGGAGCTTTCGCGTAAAGTGGAGCCAGATATGATCGTGCCGAAAACTATTTCTTTGTCTCCTGTTTTATGTATACGTTGTATTTTTACCCCTTTGTTTTTTTTTTTTTTTTTTTTTTTTACGTTGTTAGCGATCAATAGAGACAACAGGGAGAAGGATGGATCAACCTGGACGATCGACAAACATCTTGTCAATCGGACAGGCTTTCGTCAGTCTTGGCGTAAACGAAGGACAAAACAACAAAAATGTTAGCGCATACGCATTTCCCGTCACCGCGTTTCTCACCTTACACGATCTCTATATACTGCCACTAAATTTTCTACTTTTATATGTATAACGTTATATGTACCGTATATGTACCCTCGCCCCATTGTGCATTATCGAGAGCATTGTCGACAATTCGGTTCACTCGCGGGGATTTAAATTGTTCGATATATTTCCTGAAATTTTTCTTATTTCATTCATTACGCGGATATGTCGGATCGCTGTGATATATACTTTTGTGAAAACTTGAGTCGGCGTTGGCGACGAATCTCCTTCTATTCGTACGTTAACGTATCTTTAAGTAAATACTTAAATATTTTTATAAGTCATCGATATATTTAGCGGATGAGATTAGCCTCTAAGTTTATCGTGTTTGGTTTACGCTCTCCGATATAGGTACGTATATCTTACGAGGCGTTAATTAATTTGATATCAGAATTCGTCGTATTAGCTGACTGTTGAAGCAAACGGCGTTCGTTTCCGTATTTTATCGAAATAATTTCACGATCGTAAAAGATAATGTGAGCGGAGCTCTTAAATTTATTCATCACAAAATGTATACACGACGTGTAACATAATAATCGCAAGTGAAACGAGCGAAATGTGGTTGCATTTTTCGCGGTCGAAGTTTAACTGCGCAGAAAAGACGCGAAGAGCAGGGTATAATTTCGCGACGTTGTTTGCTTAACGAAAGCAAATCGAACGACGTTTCGCGAAAGATCCTCTTGTTCTCAAAATATACTTTGTTCAAATCGCGAGTGCTTCCTCGCATTCAAGAGCGCGCAATTATAACGAGAGATCCGTCCCTTCAAAAGGGACATTTGCAAACGCAAGATCTCCATCGTCGTATCCCATTGCGTGCCGCAGAGTACAAAATTGTTTTTGAAATTTTACGAATCCCTTTATCGACACTTTTTCAACATTCGTTCACTTTGAATGAACACGCCAACGACATCGTGTACCTTTGTCGTATCTTCATCGCGAGTAGTTGGCACACGGAGAGGCGCACATTTAAAGAACAACACCTTCTACGAGGAGTCAATGAGGAAGGAGACCCGTGTTCGAAGCCAACACGAGCGTTTATTGTGTATAGAGAGAGTATTTTGTTTCAGACTTGCCGACGAGTACTCTGAATGGCATATACACGAAAAGCTTTCACGAACGTAGACGGAAGTTACGCTCTATGATGTAAATTGTGTGACTAAAACGTATAACGTAACAGCAGCGCGAAGGAAGTCATTGACGACTTTTGCGTTGAAAAAGGCTTATTTTCGGCGAAAAGCAATTCGTACGTATTTGTCCTTTCAATTATTTATTCTCGCAGGCGGTACAATATTTAAACGTCAAAGATTTCCATTGTGAATGGCTTAATTCTTTGAGGGGCGACGGTGCAGCTTGTGTACTTGACGTATATAAGTCACAGTATAATGTATTTTAATTAGGTGCCACGACATTTGTGCGTTTCTATGTTGGTGCGATGTGGTTTAATTTGTCAACTACAGTGCCTAAGTTTTACTCTAATACTGCTTCTCTCTTTCGGTGATCCTGCACAAAATACGCTGACTTTCTCAGCCCCTGAAAGAGTTAAGGGATAGAATTTCTGGGGGAGGGATAGAAAAGAAACAAAGACTATAATCGGTTCACGCGAATAGAGGAGCAACTCGCACTCATGAAATATAAGAAATAATTATTCTCATCATTATTGATTAGTGTTTAAGCCTATCTCCAAGAGATATCGATCTTTCGCATTTACTTCGCTATTGATATCGTATGTAGATCGTTGAAAAGAGATAACGTTCATCGTATAGAGACTATACTTTGTGAATTCCTCCACAATCCTTGTGAAAATACTCCCTTCTCCTGAGAAATAAAGCACATATTAAATTTTATTTAATAAAATTTATAGATATGCGTCGTAAATTTTATTACGTAAAATTTTATCGCGCAATGAAAAAACAATAATACACAAGACATATTCGGCATCTTGGCAGAAATCATAATTATACACCAGTCGACGTCTTTAGCTTTTGAATTTCAATTATTAGAAATAATATAAATAGTAAGTAACGCGCTCTCTCCGTGCGCGAAATATGAAAGAAATATTGTTGCACCACAAGCTAAAATACTCATTAAGTCGATTAAATATAATTTTATATATATTATGAAGACTTGTACTAATTTCGATGTGCGCAACTGTAGCCGGAGTGTTGCGTGTGACATGTAAATAATAATTATTCTTTTGTCAGTAAATCATTTATTCAGCGGAGTGTCTATGAAACGAATGTCATTACATTGCCAACAGAATATATAATTCAACAAATTTTCAATATTTTTTCAACTGTTATTCTAATTACAAAGCGCTACTAAAAGTATATAAGCTGATTTTCTACAATTATACGTGTGGCAAAAGTACGCAATGCATTTTAACTTATTGTTTAGAAAAAAATATAAATATATACCAATATAAAGATGAATGAACTTCTATAAATCAAAACACTCTCATGGATATTGCAGTCATTATTAGTCTAATTAGAAAATTAGATTTAATCAGAAGAAGTAGATGAATCAGCTTGTATGCGCAATAATGTTAATTATAGCTAAATTAATGTGTTTTAAAAATAAATGTTTTAAAATTGTATTAAGTTGTTAATTGTAAAAACACGTAGTCACAAATTGTGTGAGATGAATTTTAATTATTTGTAGAGACTTGTGAGTCTTTTCGTTTTGTCAACACTCTGCACATAATTACGTCATAGAAGGGATAAAACCACGGCAACAGTATTCATTGCGAGAATTAAATTAATTAACAAGGCACTGCCACACCGGACCAACAAAGCCGAAACGAATGACAGAAGAGATTCTGAGAGGGGCAGAGGAAAGATACGCGCAAACGCAGAAAGAGAACTAACAATCCCTAATTGATGATTTTCCGTAAAAAGAAAAGAAGATATATATGAAACCTTCCACGTTTAAAGATGTGAACGAGTGCGTAGTTCCAATATACGTATGCGTGATGTGTGCGCGTGTGTGTGTGTGTGTGTGTGTGTGTGAGAGAACGAGTGAGAAAAAGATAGAAGAAAGAAGACGGAAGAACACGTTTTTCTTCGGCAAACAACGTCTCTTTGTATACTTTAACCCGTGCTGTAAGGAGAAAAACCCACGATTCTCTTGTATATGTACATCAATATCTCGATAGTAGCCGTAAGCCTAACTAGTGAGTCGCGGATTTGCGATAGGGCCAATGAAACAAATGCAATTGAGATTAATTTAATTTAATTGCAAATTATGCGCGATTGTGTTAATTAATTTCTTTTTTTATATATGGTATATTCATAAAATTATTTATACCAATTTGCACAAACGCTATTCTATTTATTATATATACGTTTTGATTATAAATCTAATGTATGTACATATACTACTCGACATTGTGCAAGTAACCGAGATTTTTATTTTACAGCGTGCACACACGATTTTATTCCAATTATGTTTCAAACTTAGTGAGAATGCATTCCATTTTGACGCACATGATGTATCATTTAATCCTTGTTTAATATTCAGAATGAATAATAAGGATAAAATGATATATCATGCGTCAAATGAAACGCACTCATTTTCAGCAACTTTCGTATCTATACTTTAACAACTTGACAAAGTCGCGAATCCTCAAGAAACAGATGAAGAGAGAACAAAAGAAATTTGCATGCGTGCCGGAAGCAAATCCGCGACGCATTATTATTTAACATAATGTAGTGAGTTTTCGATGTCTTCGAGTATAATTACAGTTTGTACACGTATACACGCAGTTTTAAGCAACAGAATGTACACACAAATACATAACACACATACACTTGCGCGCACGCGCAAGTACATCACTCATGGATTTACCAGAGGCACATCGAGGAGGAAGCGAGGACAATGGAAGGCACAGAACAGAAGAAGTTAACGTTTCATCGGAACAGGCGACAATGACAGGCGGAACACAAAAAAAATAAAATAAAATAAAATACAGTAAAAGTATAAATTACATGTTGTGGTGTAAGCAGTTCTTCGAATGTCGAGTAGCGACGAATACGTCTGTAAATTCATCAATTCGCTCATTCATCGATTCCTATTTTCATTATATACCGTTAAAACCAGTTTCATTGTGACCCGAGTTACATCGGTACGTCATCGTTGCCGCATCATTTGTAACGATACACAATTATATTGGTTAATAAAAGTTATCTAGACGTAACATGTGTCTATTTTATTTCTACCCGATACAGGTATTTGTTATATGTATAACCAAATATAATACATGTATAAAATATATTCGTGTATGCTTCTCTATATAAATCTCTGTAAAATCTTTATATATATATA
Source organism: Cyphomyrmex costatus (assembly GCF_001594065.2). NCBI lineage: Eukaryota > Metazoa > Arthropoda > Insecta > Hymenoptera > Formicidae > Cyphomyrmex > Cyphomyrmex costatus. The sequence continues at coordinate 474,003 of NW_017277190.1, read as the reverse complement.
TATATCTAAGAAAAATATTTTTCTTTATAGCTATATATTATTATTATTTGAATTAAAGTTTTTGTTTGCTACATGTCGTCGCGGCTCTTTGCCTCTTTTTTTATTTATATTATTTTACACTTACAGAGCCTTGTATTAATTAGTATTTATATATACATATATTAGATATTTTTTATTTAATTAAAAAATAGACCTTTTTTACACATTTTACAACACACACACACACATTCTTCTTTCCATTCATGTTTCTTCATCACAGTCATGTCTTGAGACATTTTTGTAACTATAATTAAATTAAATTGTTTTGAAATATGATTCTCTGTCTTCCAAGATATTTTAATGTTGTTTATATCCAATTCTAAATATAAATATTAAATAACTTGTACATAAAATATTTAATGCAGAATTTAGAATAACAAAAAGATTTCAAACATCTTTTAATTCGCAAATTTTATAATGGATAATTCACAAAAAATCGTCGTAGAAAAATATTCTAATTTTTATATAAGGTAGAACATATTTTATGTAAACTAAACAAAATGCGAATCAACAGTCAATAATAATATTTATGAAACAGATTCATGTATCTACTGTAGATATATTGTGCTTCAAATACAATTTTATCAAGACATTAAGTAACGTTTACACGTAAAATTTAAACTTGGAAATATTTTCAATTCAATGACGTTGCTAATAAATAAAAACATGTTGACTGAATTCTGTAGATTATTAGTGGAAAAATGTGTGTACCTTTTGTAATGCAATTAAATTTCACGTTCACCACAAGATGGTGGTTAGGTTGCTTCTGTTAGTTTCAACAACAGTATACAACGACTACTTATTTTTGAGTTTCAGTTTTCATTAATATATTAATACTTTGTATTTGCTATTTGTAACAGGATGTTATCTAAACTCTCACGCAAAACGCAACGCTAGTGCTTAGATCTAAGGTACATCTTGTGAATAATCAACCTGGATTGTAATTATTAGGTCGGTTGAATTAATGACTGTTGCATTATTAATTTGGATCGTATTATGCTTAAGTAACCTGCGCGTACAAAGTATGTTAAGGACATCATTCAAATGAAATCCGGCATGTTTTCTCGGCATTTATCTATATCGAAACATACTTGTGACAAATATTATTAAATAAAATAATAGCGACTTTTACCTATATAAATATGGAAAAAATACATTTTTATTAGTATAACAAATTTCTTCTACTATTATACCATTATTACACAGAACCAATTTTATTGAAATATATCTAAACATTTTTTTTTAGTTAGATCTGAAATAATTTTGTTGAACCAAAAAATAGTTGTGTAGAAAACTTGAACATAATGAACAACAAAATTGCAAAAAAATTGTATTCTATCTTGGGCGTAATTATTTTGATAGTTTAACGTAATTATTTTCAAATCTATATAGCTAAATTTTTACTTCCTGTTTTTTCTGCGTACGAAAGAATGGTTGAAGAAAGAGTTAATGCAACTATGTAAAACTCGACTTGTGTAAAGAATTGCGGAATGAAATAAGCCGGACGTGAGTCAGGAACCGTAATTAACGAAATATTCGAGCACCAGTTCAAGTGACTAGAGTATAACGCAACGCAAAAGTGAGCCGAGTGAGCGACGGGAAGACGGAAGGCGCGCGCAACGTTGAACGAGAGAAATTACAAATGAGAGGTGGAAAAACGGTGCGGCGGCCGGACCGAAAGAAAGGTACACAAATGCATATGTATGGTAAGCGCGTATCGACGTCGCCAGAAGTGTTCGTTGGCTGGCATTGTGAACGACCGGTAAACAATTAGTCGCGCCGTATGGCGATGAATCATTATTAAAGACGACGATGACGAGCCCGACTGTCCTCAGGCACTCCGTCGTGCCGGTCATTCGAGCGGGCCTGGTTAACATACGACATTAATTTGCGTAAGGTGTGTTTTGGGGTGCTACTTGAAAAGGCAGCAGCGGATGTGGGTGCGCAATAGAAAAGAGATGAGAGCGGGAAAGGAGGAGAAGAGCACTGGCGAGGCTTCGCCGGGTCTCATTTGCTTTTCAATGCGCTGCTTCCCTTCGTCTTCTTCTCATTGTGCGACATGGCCATTGTCGTGCCTCTGTACACGGTATATTACCTGTGCTCATCCGTATTCGTGTCGGCGTGGGTGGCGACCGCGCACGGCAGCCGCGTTAAAAGGCTGATTCCTAAAACATCTCTCAGATACCTGCGTCCGTGTCTTTCGAGGATAATCGCCCGAAATTATTTGTCTCTGATGTTCATCGCGTTGTTACGACTGTCGCGGGTGAAATCCGTGTTCACGGATCGTTACGCGAGACAAACGCGCGAGAAATATCGAGGAGATTTGTATGATAGGTACATCTTCCAGGCCTTATATGTGTAAAAGTAAAAATCGTTGGCGTGCTGCAAATTTTAAACTTTAGACTTTTATGTCCGACCTGTCAACTACTCAACATTGCAAAGTTGATGCCATGGCTGCTTCGCTACACGATATACTCTTCTAATCTTCAGCTATGCGCGTTTTCTCGCGGGACTCTGCTTGTTTGACTACGATCCATCATAGAGATAACAGGGCTCCTGGGAGTAATCTCGTGCTTTCAAAGCCCGCGCGATAACATTCTACAGGCGGTAGATTTCTCCTCATCAGTATACGCGCGACGTCAAAAATCGCAAGTCTTCCGCGGATGCCCGGCGGCACTTTCTATCTCTGTATAGAAGCAACGTAATAATTCTGTATATAATGGCGGTCGGCCGGGCGGCGGGTGCGAATCGAATCGAGTCGAGAGGCCCCGCGGGCGGCTTAGCGCAGTCGTGCGAAGGTGAGAGAGACCACAGGCTGTTTGTACCGCTTAGGCTAATGAGGTACAGATGGCGATATTCTTGTGCGCCGTAAGGCGAATTTCGGAGGGTGAGACGAGGCGGAGAAAGACACACACGCACGCGGCGGGACAGGATCGAATCGGTCGGCGCAAGGTGGCTATAAGAAGGCGGACTGGCGCGAGCGAAAGGGGTTGCCCTCGTTTGATCTGATCCTTATCTCGGCCAGCCGGTCGGTCCCGGCTACCGCTAGCGATCGCTATCTCGACTATCTCGACGCACCCTCCTTTTAACCCGGTGTGTTACGGTGAAACCTGCGGTGATGGTTGAGTGCACACGCTCGCCTTTTCGGCCGGGCGCGCAGATGCGTCGCGGCGCAGTGCTTGCATACCGGCGCGGATACATCGATCCTTGTCCGATAATACGACGCCCCTGCTAACTGATGTCCGGTCGTTTTACGGTGCTGTGTGTATTGTACACGCTAAGATTTGCTACACGTTAGTGACGGCACGGCGGAAAGCCATCGAAACAACCGCCTTATATCGCACCTTTCACTGCCAATTTCAAATACCTTATGTAACTCGAAAATCATGTTTTTCTAATTACTTTTGAAATAAGGGAGGATGTCTTTTTATCAGCCAAATTTTATTTTATAATATATCTTTAAGCAAGTGTCTTTGCGTTGGATGTATACAAGTTACATACTGTTCTCAATAATCAGTACTAATTCTGATGATGCATCTGAAAGATCGATTCACGATTATATCGTCCCGCATACGCAGTGAATAATTATCATTTGAAGCACATCACAGCTAAAAGGTTAATTACTTGTTAATGCAAGATGTTATCTCTCGACGAAGAAAATTTTCGTTAACGCGTTGTAACATATAAAAGCCCGCAAATATTCAGACGCGACTCGTAAATATTCGTAGGGCAGGAACGCCTGAAATCGGCGCGAAATGAGAGCAAGCTGGAGCGGACAGCCGCGATTTCACACCGCGCGGTCGTGATTCGTGATTTCACGGCAGCTGCTCGCGCGGCAGGAAGTAAGACATCATACGTGTGCGCTGGCACTAACTTTCTTGCATAATGTGAAATCGGGGACGGAACGCGTCGACCGCTCGTCTTTAAGACCGACAATCGCTAAAGAACAATGAAACGATGAATCGTTCTTCGGCAGCCGGCTCGGTTGGTGCACACTGTATAGGAAACGGATTCCTTCAAAGATAAGAAAGATTCTTTTCTACGAAAAACTGGATATTTTTTATATAGATTTAATATCGAATCACAGGTGAAGCAGATTGAAAATATTTTCTTCCCAAAGGAGTAAGGAAACGAGACAATTGCATAAATATGGAAAAATTTACCCTTAGTAAAATGTGCCCTTTTTAGCTATCTTTTTAATCTTTAAACTTTTTTTAGACATTTGTGAGATCGCAAATCATTAGAAGACACAGAGTAAAATCTATAAGTTTTGAGAGAAAAATTATACGAGTATAAAATAGACAACATTTTAAATATTTTTAAGATAGAATCTTTGACAATTAATATATCCTTCTGTTGTGTCATTTTCCATCATTGCGTTTTTAATCTTTGCTTCTCTTGATACTTCTCTTTCTCATATAAGTGAAACTTAAACCAATAAAAATAAATTAAATAAGAGAAAGAATGTTACTTTCGATTAAAGGGGATGTTTACATTTAAATTTTGCAAATAGGTATACATTTTTCAGTTCTATAAACTGCATGGCGATTTGGTTTGTCGAACTTGAAATGCCATCAGAAACTATTAAGTTAAATTTGAATTTACATACATATATTACTTGTTTTAAAATTGTTTTTAATTAGTTGATAATAGCCAATTGAATTTTTCTAAAATATCTTTCTAAAATTTAAAGAATATTCTGTTATGAATAAATATATTGAAAATATCTATATAACGTATTGTTTATTTTGTACGATTTTTATCTTAATGGCCACACTATGTATGTTATGTAAATTCTTTAAAATCTCTTCGAATTAATGACTAGAAAAATATAAGATTTCGATCGTGATCATGACTTGCGTGGCATGCATATACGTCACAGCCTCGTCGTAGGTAAGTCAAAGGCGATAATAGTCTTGGTTGTTGTTTGTACTCATTCTGAAAGGGGAAAGGGCTTCCGCTAGGGGCGGAATAAGTGCATCCTTAATTACCTTCAAACCGATAAAAGGATAATAGGAGCATCTTCCCTCTATTTCCGCTGGCCGGTTGCCACGCTCCTGTCTACGGATCCCAATTTTTTAATAGTCGTCATTATGGCTTTCTCGATATAGACGGGCGCCGGAGATGTAATCCGTGGGCATCAAACTGGAACGTTTGCGTTCGGTATAATACGGACAGGATGCTAATTTGATTATTAGTCGGATTGCGGCAGTTACGAATCGCAGAACTGCTAAATTACGGTAATCATCGTTTCCCGACAGCGCGCGCTTTCTTATCGCGGGAAACACCGCCGCGCGCCGCAATTACAAGCGTTTATCTTTAGAGTAACGCTAGTATATACGCGCTGTATCTAACAGAAACTTAATTTATTATTTACCATGTTCAAGATAAATAAACTACACCAATAAAACCTAAAAATATTTGTCTTTCGTGTTAAAAAAAAAAGTTTGGAAATTCTTGTATTTTATATCTTATAAAAGTGGGATATTCATACAGTATTACTCGTAAAACAAGTGGTAAGTACATTTCATGAAAAGTTTACAAATAAAAAATCAATTTAAAAATAAAATTGACAAAATATAATAAGGGAAGAAAATTATGATCTGAAACGAATGAAGATTGTAATCTTGTCATATTTTGTCAATTTTACAATTCGCTGTTAGAAAAAATTCTCTACCACATCATGAAAATCATAATTTTTTTTCTTCTTTGACGTCGTTGGCACAACAAAATTGTGATGTGATAATCAGATTTCGCCAACGAATTTGTGCTCAGCAAGCAAAATACATCGGAAATGATTATTTACACTCGTATATTACAAAATAAAGATCAAATTTTATCGCGGACAATGTAATTATGTATTGTAGAACACCTAAGCCGATTGCTGGAATGTTGCTAGAATTGCTCGAATCTTTTTGTAGCATTACTTTATTGTCATGCTTGAACGTCATAATTTATCTTAATAATCCAACAAAATTATTTTTAGATCTGTGTTTAAATTTTTGAATACTTTCACAAAATCTTTGTTTTCGCGTGTAAACAAAATCTCTAATTAATTAATAAGAAAAACAATCATATGAAAATATATGATTGTTAACAATCATGTATGCATATTTCTGGACTCATATATCTCGAGACTTTTTACGGGCAGCACGAAATGATGTAAGTGGATATACATAAAGTAGGTGGACTGCACTTATTTGCAACCCCGCACAAGCGTGGCAGCGCAGGCTCGTATTTACGTTAAATTACGGGTAGGCACGCGTGCAAGTACCATTAGTTTTCTCTCGTGCGTATGTGCCGCCATGACTGGGCAAAGCATCAACGTTTCATACGTTTATGTAAATACCACAATCAAAAGAGCGCCGCAGTGGTTGGCGATTGCTGAGCGTGCGGCAATATAACTGCGCGAAAAATCGTGAATATGACAGTTGCTAGCAAAAGTTGAATGAGCGGCGTTTTTCAAAGCCGCCACTTGAATCACACACTGTTGTTTCCTGTATGATGTTGTATAAAGTTAATTTTTACTATTGAAATCTTTTCCTATTAAAACGAGAGTTAATTTTTCTATCAAAGCGTCTATATTGAAACAATATTTTTATGAAATTTTCTGCAATTTAGCAATGTTTTTATTAATCTTAAAGTAGACGGTAACAATATTTTCTATTCACGTATAGCGTTAATAGAATTATCTTAAAAACTTTGAAAAAGAAAAATAAAACAAATACAATTATAATAGTAAAATGTGTTTGGGTTTTGTAATGCTCTGAACACCCCACTTACCTACTTAAAGGTTAAAAAGAAATAGAGCAAAATACATAAAAATTTGTATTGCGGTAAGGAGAAAGTTAAAGGGCCGTAAGTCCAAAAACGACGCACGTACCGCGAATGTATGTATTCTTACGTCCATGCATCCGTGGTTTCTCGCGAGTTCCGTGGACTACCTATCGGTCTTCTCACGCTTTCTCTTCTTGCGGTCTAGGGAAGACGAGGGAGATGTCGCGGTAGCTATAAGGGAGAAAGAAAGAGAGGAAAAGAAAGATCGTGAAACCGCACCAGATAGATACGCACAGAGGATATACCGAGAGACGCAGGAGGAAGAGACTTCACCATCGGTGGGATACAGACTCGAGGGGGGTGCGGCGGCGAGAGAGAAGAATTGAAAGAAGTTATGAAAATAAGGCGAAGCCGGAAGGGGGCGTACGATATGCGCATGCGACGATCGACACGCAAGACAGGCGCTCTAATTTTAGATCTTGTCACTCTGACGCCAGCTGGCGTGTTCCTCCCCGCCTATTACACGCGTTTACGCACACACTATAGCTGCAGCGAGCGCAGCGCAATGCACGCACCGCACCGCGCCACACCGCGCGGCGCCGCCGTGCCGAACTGCCCTGCACTGCCCTGCACATCCGACGTGACTGCACCATCAGCACGGATGCGAAACGCGTGAGAGATGGATGCTTACCCGGCTATTACACGCGAGTCCACCGCGTGTGCGTGAAGAGTCGCATCGTAATCCCGTGATCACCTTTATATGCCCACCAGACATGCTACAGCTTGATCCCGACCGATTCCGCGGAATTAATTTACTTCTCCAAATTTCACCACTCAGAGAAGAAAAGCATTTTTTTAGTAGTGGCAATTTACCTGTATAAGTTTTATGTGTAACGTACACAATTGAATAAACTATTTTATTGAATGCTTACGAATTTAGTTACAATAATTATAAAGTATAGTTTATTCAATTACGTACATTAATTCCGCATGTAAAACTTGTAACGGTTGCTACCTATACACATAGTTCCTACTACTATGTCTTTCTTTTTGTGTAAAATGTAAAATTACGTCGGTATTTAATTCTTGTATACGACTTGTAGATAAGGAAACTTGTGTGAATTATAACGACAGATTCGAAAGAAAAATCGTGTATTACATTTCGATTATGAAGCAACCATTCATCGTGAAAAAGTTACAAGACGTGGGGTTAAAGCAAGTGAGGGCAAGTATATCGCTCTGTCCTTCGATTTAGACCAAGTAAACATCAATTCGCCACAAGTCGTTTAAACGCTAATTGCAAATCAAACAAGGAACTTGACATCTTCGATGAAATAATCACGCAGTAACGGTAGAGGAGAAAATATGCGATTTCCATCTCCGAGACATTAAAATAATTACTATTATTATACATCACGCTGGACAGTTGGACGGGACTTGCAATAAGAAATCCCGGATTGATCTAAAAGTCTGCGCAATTTACCGGTATGCACGATATTTTTCCTCCCTGTGTCGAGGAAGTATACGCGTGTGTATGATTGCCAGTTGAACATGCGGGTTTAGCGTCATCCGTCTTGCCATGAGAAGTGTCGTGATACCAGTATAATTCATTTTCTATATAAGTCGCACATTTCCTCGTCGTCGTAGGAAGCACGTACGCGCGCGCATTCCAAGTTGCTATAATAATCAACGTCTGACACAATACGAAAAATAATAAAGATTTATTATCGATACACTCCAGGCCAAAAGTTTGGATACCCTGCTCATTAAACGGTGCTTAAACGGATCTTTTCGCTTCTATAGTAGCCTGAACTTTGGGTGCTACAAGATTCTTGGACATCCTTGTCACAAGAAACACTAAATAAACTTGTTGCCAGAACTTGCCACGACTTGTAAATTCGATCCTGAAAGCTAAGGGTGGTTTTTTCGATGAAAAAAAGTTTAAGATTGAACTCTGTAAATATTTCTTCTTTTGTTAATTAGTTATACTATAGTATAATATAAGCTATTAATTCAGTCCTCTACATTTTTTTCTTCCAATTTTAATCACTCCACTGAATTTCATTTAATTTCACGTGCAAGTAAAAATGTTCTCTTCCCACATGAAGCTTAATGTGTTTTTTATATTTACTTAGGAAATACGTAGGTAGCTATTTAAGAAAGGTTGTCTTGTAATTCAAACCTAACGCTCATGTGCACCTGTCGGATCCGGTCCGGACTTGGCAGAGCGAGCTCAATCTTCCGTATCCGGGAAAGCGTGTTGCGTGCAAGGTTCTTACGCAAATCGTAAACGGTCACAGGGGGAAAAATCGAACGGATGACAAAGAGGAAGACGAAGCGAACCGCCAAAGAAAAGGCCATAATTTCCGAGGTGGCATATCATGACGGCGATGCACATGCAGGCTAGGTCAGTCTGATCGCGATAAATTGTGTGTGCAAAACGGGGAAGAAAAGCCGGGGCATCGTACTCCGCGCCGCGGATGTACCTTATACGAGCGTGTATCTAACGGGCGCGCCGATGAGAGAACGGAGGGACGGATGATATCTTCAGGTTCCGTGGCAATCGCGAATGGAAAGAAGGCGCACTCATTGGACCTTCACTTCCTCTCATTGTTCTCTATCGTCTCCTTTCCTCACGCTGCAGCGAAGGCAGCTTTCTCAGCTCGCCTTAATTCGCCCAGAGAAGGAGGAGGAGGAGGAGAAGGAGAGGAGTGGTAACAGTGTAACATCCGATTAGCTTATTATGCAAAGATCGACGTTGATAAATTCGACGCTTCGGCCGCTCGAAATACGCGGTTGCGGGCAATTCCGCTAGTCGCCCCTCTGCGTTACGCTACCAACACGCTTCCGACAGATATTCCACGAGAGATGAAACGATATTTCTTACCTAGCAGTTGCCAACTACCAAGTGACATTAATAATATACTTCCGGAGACATAATTGGTTCGATTAGAAGCACTCTCTGAGATATCGTTTCTATGAGAACCAAAAAAGTACGCGGAATTGTTCTTTTTTTTTAATCAAAAGTGAAATCCTATTAAAATTTACTTACGTATCTTTAATATAACAATTATTCTGACGTAAGGGGTAATCATTTTAATAATATATATAATTATCAAAACCACACGAATCTTCTCTAAAAATAGTATACGATTTAACACCGATACTACATAGTGTCTTCCATATGTAAATCGATTTTCTTTCTTCAATATTTTATGAAGCATCAAAATCGTAATAGGTAATGGACTGTTAAATTTTTATCGAGAACAACCAGATTCGTTTAAAGAATAACAGGTGTAGATATATGCAATATGGTTGTTAACGATCCAAGGTTTTTCAAATAATGACCAGGTGTATACTCTCAGGTGGCAAAAACCAGGTGAATCAAGGCTGCGTGTGAAAGTTCGCAAAGGAAAAACAATGTAGACAGATTGTATGTTTCATTGTAACATGATTATTCAATGACTGTATTATTACTTTATTAATTCAACAATAGCTCTATGTATTAAAAAAAACTTCAAAATTATTAATAGCTCTTTGTATTTCCATTGGATATAGACAAATACTCTCCTCCCTCCTTCCCCTACCGAACATACGTATAAGTATACAGCTATAAAGTCAATCACTTATTTTCGCTTCGATCGACTAGCGAGATAATCGCGAAGATCGAGAAGAAATAGGGCGAAACGAGTTTCGTTTCGCATTCCTAGAAATCTTGGGGGAACAATCGATTCTCAGGCTGTTCGGAGCCGCCCACCGCTTAGAAAGGTTGTAAAAAGCAAGAGAGAGAGAGAGAAATCCCCGCGTACGATACAACGTCCGATTATCTCGCGACGCAAAGATCCTGCCGATAAATTCGCGGAGCGTCGCCGCAGCTGGTTGAACGCGCGCGAACCGCCTCGATCGCGATCTCGCCACCACCGCCTTAACGGTAACATCTGGCCGCGGTTTCGGCACTTAGCGTCAACCGTGGACCGCAGATATTTTGGTGATGCGTGTTTGTCGGTAGGCAGGCATTCATTCGGCAGGTGGTGACCTACCTGTCTGCCCGCAGGCCGGAAGCGGAGGTGGAGAGATTCGGTGCCGAGAGATTTGGGACTATACGTCATCGTCGGGTTATCCTTTATCGGGAGAGAGTCAAATTACGGGTCTCCGGCACTATTTTTATTATGATTCCCCTGGATAGCCGCACGTGATAAAAATGAGCGCGTATATAAGAAAGGTGTATACGATCTTCGTAATCGTAATCACAATTGAACGGATACGTGCGTGCGGATAATGGAGGTTTTTGTAATTTTGTAATGAGAGATACACGTTGGAGCTAAATTTAAAATTAACTTTCACAGTTATTGATTCACTGTTTTTTGTTTTTATTTTTGCCTGTTTTGTTTAATTTTGACTATGATAATAAGATCAATATTATCTATGATCCGTACATCCGGGGATTAGTCTTAATTTCTTAGCGATGTCATGCATTATATTCACGTTAATAGTACGAAAACTGTACCGTCTATTGTCAGACAGATTATCCTCCGTGTTACTTCCTGGGATTATTTCTGAACTGGTAGTTTGTAACGAGGAAGATACAATGAGACAGTTGGTAATTAATAATACTGCTGTTTTTGGGTCATCTCGGTTTTAGAATGCGATAAAACACTCGAAATTTTAATAATTTTAATTCAAAAACATACTAAAGAAATTTACTATTAAACAATTGATATTCATAGTTAAAATTTTATTGATCTGTATATACTATAATGCTATAGCAAGTTCACTGAACGGCATATATATCTTACAAATAAATACAAATAAATACATACTTTACAAAAAAATTGTTCTTTTTGTTTGCATACTTGAATACATTAAAAATTAAAATTATTACAGTATTGTAACCATTTTTTCTTACTCTTACATATGTGTGGTTCGTTAAAGTTACTCATCAAACATTGTCGAAACATCGGATTAAATTTTTATTATTACTCGTGAATGTTTGTTATGATATTTTAACTCATACATCCCATCTATCTGCATAGTATTAGTCATTATGCACGCAAGCTGCGTAATCGCATAAATAATCATGATTGACGTATGCGGTGCAGTCGTCAAGACGTATTATTTAAAGCTGCGTTTTGTTTCATGCGCGATATCGATAAGCTAGATTATAGAGTAGAAAGAATTATAAACCAATTAAAAATATTTTGCTTCTTCGATACAAGCAATATTAACCAAGTTAACATTTTGCAAGATATACGAGAACATTGCGTGCGAACAAACTTTCATTAAACAGGTCACTACGATGTTAGAGATGCATATTAAAGATCGAGAAATATTAATTATAAATACGAAATGCAAATACAAGATTGTCCATAAAAGAAGTTGTCAAAAATATGGCGAATAGCTAAAATGGTGCTTTACCGTGATTATTCGATCTATCATTCTATCGTATATAATGAAATTTAAAACTACATATTTATTTGCAATAAAATTCAAGAGGAATTAAACTCTATATTTTATATTACACGATATATAAAATTATAAATATATTCTATTTAAACAATTCAATAAGAAATAGACTCTCGAAAATTTTAAATAACAAGGGCTAATGAGAGTAAAAACGCTGTTCTTAGTGCGATTTTATACAAACTGTATTATAATCAAATACGGCACCAATGGAATACAATGCAAAATTATATTATACGTTTCTATTCACCTATAACTTTATGCAATGTATCGTGCAAAAATATATAGTAATATGGACATAAGAAACACAAACATATAATGATAAAGAAATATAGAGTTCTATCTCGAATGCTGTTACGCGAATAAATAGTTTGGAATTTATAATGGTTTAGTAAAAACTATTCTTTCAATTGAAAACAGAAAATGTGTTTGGTTCCTAGTAACAAGGAATTTTTTACGAATTTTAAACTTTACAAGAAAAAGTGAAACGTTTCAGAAATCTTTAAACAATTTAACGTACCAAATGTATTGGTAACTCACTCAGTTACGCAATGACATCTGACGTTTTGAAAATTGATTTGGAATTAAAGGGAATCTGTCGAACGATGAAGAAACAGGTGCTCCGTACAGTTTCAGTAGTTATTTCACTTGTGTATGCACAGCGTATGCACCGTTTGTCCATCTGTCTCATTTCTTTCCTTTATCCATCTATCAATTTCGTCCGGGTTCTCTTAACCGTCCTCTCTGCTGTCTTTCTATTTTTCTCCATCTCTTTCTCGGTCACGCACTCACTCTCGGTGGCGCTTCAACTGTAATGAAGAGAGGACGTGCGCTGCCAAGAGACAAAAAGAGAGGGCTGAAGACGGTAGGAGAGAGAAGCCTGAAGTCGAGTTAAACGAACACCTGTGCCAACTGGGGCGCAACAGGAGCACAGACGGGTTGGGCGGGTGGACAAAACAGGTGGGCCACACTGTCGGGATTCTCGAGACCGCGAGTTAGTCCTCGGGGCACATGGCGCGCGAGCGAACGAGCAAGTCTTTAATTCATGAATTCTCATTGCGGCGCGGCGCGGCGCGGCGCGGCGCCTTCACCGCGTATATCCGGTGCGTGCTCTCTCTGTCGCTGCTGTATGCGTTCTCGCGCAACGGAAAGCTGTTTCGCACGTAATACGTGAGCCCGGCTGACTCGCCAATTCGATCGAACGTATCCTGTTTGATTTGCGAATTGGTTAAGCCCATAATTGTGGCGACCGGACGTATTATTACGCAACAACGTCGTAAATTGGCGGCATGTTTGCGCACGCGCCTTCCATAAACAGTTTTCTTTTTGGGCTAAAATAGTATGCGTGAAGCGAGTGCGGAGATTCTTCATAATCGTGATTCTTTGCTCTACTGTATAATCTACAGCTAGATACTCATCTAAAAATAATAATTTTGCTCTCTCTCTCTCTCTCTCTCTCTCTCTCTCTCTCTCTCTCTCTCTCTCTCTATTATATCAAAATTATACTATATGTATATATAACACTCAGCTCATTGCTAGAATATCAAAATACATAAGTATGCGTCGTATTTGAGTTTCTTACTTTCAACGAGCTTAAATTTTTTAATATGTCCATAGGTATACATTATAGATATCAAAACAATAACCTAATCTTTTGAGATAAATAATATTTTTAATTTTCAGGTGTGTGTCAAAATGTACATTAATAGGGGAGAATGTCCTAAATCGGACCAAACCGGACCTTTTTAATTTAAATAAATATGGGTAAACTGCAGATTTGCGTGCATATGACAGCAGTTTGGCAGTACTCTATCATAACGTTTAGACGCAAATATGTATTTTCGACTATCATGCAAACATTTTTTTAAAAAAAGAAAATCCTTGTAAATCATTTAAAAGATGTTAAAATTTTGAACGGTAATTGATATAAGATAATTAAAGAGTGTAAAATTTAAAAATATCAAGAGTTTTGTGATTACTTTTGCGGTTCATTGTAAAATTTGTTCCAATCGTTCGAAAGAACCCGTGTCCAAATCGGACTTGTACAAAAAATACTAAAAACCCACGAGTAAGCCGGCTAATTCATCGAAGAAAGAAGGTTCGCCACAACCTGGTAGCACACACTGCGATTATCACTAGCAACTCTTACGCACAAAATACAATTCTATCGAACGAAACAACGATACGTAAACGTATGTAACGATGATATGTGCAGTTATGCGAACGCGTAAATAAGAATGACGAAGAGAATGGAAGCGATATGTTCCAACTGAAACAAATGTCTCTCTACGAGAAGAAGGGATAAGTGCGTGCAACAGATGTTTGATAATTAAATGCAATCAACCGACGACAGGATGTGGCGCGAACTAATTCAGCATGGCCGCGTGCCTTTTTGCGTGCCTACCCGTTTGCTTCAATGTATGTAATCTGGAGGCGTCCGACGCTGTTGAATAAGCTACTCGCATGATGAACGCCGATCAGGAAACGCAACAGTGCAGCCTTCGATTTTCAGAATACTAATTTCTTTCGCGGAAATCGCTGCACTCCGAGTCACGGACGACACGATCGACGCTCGGTGAAGTGTGCACGATGTGGACTCTCTCGGTTATTTAAAAAGTTTCGCAAATAGTAAGCTGAAAGCGGCGCTAGACAGACACTTTTTCCTATCGTTTCTAAATGCGATAAATTATTCATTCTGTTTCGATTCATTTTTCTTTGTCGAATTCATTTCTATGGAAAGATATAATTATACAGCACATTTTTTTGGTGTTTTAATAAAACCGACTATTCTCCCTCGTATTTTTTTTATCATCAATACATCATATGCGACTTTAGGCTTCTGTTTAAATTAACCGATATTATTCTGTTAACGACGGCAAACAGTTTGTTTGGACATACCGATGCATATTCTTGAAAGAAAGGGGACCATGAGCGAGACATCGATCGCCACCTTTACAAAAAGAATCAACAGCGGGTGGAATTGATCAGCTACCGTGTTCCTGCATCTGCTCCTCCTTAGTCAGCCTTTATTATGAGTTAGGAATACAAAAAGTTTCTCCACGCGCATTAGTTCCACGTATCCGATCTTCACGGTGCATATATTGACGAGCGATAATGATCCGATCCAACCTCGTTTCAAAAAGCTTATCCCTTTTACGTCCATCAAAATATATTCACCGAAAAAGTATTTCTCTCTCTCCTTCTCAACTGTCTTGCATCTTACACAATTGTACACATATTTTTAAAATGCAAAAGTTTTGCCAAATTGTATAACTATTCATTAAAAAATTAAATATTATAACAAAAAGAGAAGTTTTGCTAAAATATATAAAAATTTTCTAGATACAAATCTGAAAATAACTTTATTAGACTAAATAATAATAGATATATGGAAGCGTTGTGTTGCAAAAAATTTGAATACCTATTCTAGCAACTAGGGAGTGTTATTTTAATAATACAAACAAAATTAGTTTCTAATCTACAGCTAGTTAAATTTTAGGATACTTGAGTAAAACTGCAGTTCTGTCCTGATATAAATATCGAAACAGAAATATTATAGCAAAACAGTATTAAATAAAAATAAAATGTATATATTAAAATGTGAAAAAGCTAATTGATATTAGAATTAGATACATCGTGAATTTGAAGTAAAACGTTTGTGAGACTTACTTTTATCGAGGAATAAAAAAGAATAGATTTATCGCGCCGTATCTCTCTCTCTCTCTCTCTCTCTTTTTCACGGTACATGCACACACGTCAAAAGAACATCGGGTCTCATCGCCGCGTGATCTTTGCATCTTTACGCACCCACGTGCACCTTCTTATCCTAAGCGGCGCAACGTGCGTGGCACGCACGATAGGACCGGCGAGGCATTATTAATATGCATGTTTATATCTATATATCGAAAAAGGGTTGTGCGCCCGCGGTACGGCGAAGAGGCCCGATAGATTCCTCACGATAAGCCGGTGGACTGGCCCACCAAATTCATATGCATGAACCCTTATTATATAGTATTAGCTATGCGCACAGGTGGTTGCCTTGGCTAGATACGATACGGTGGTCCGTTTAATGTATATAACACTATGTATCCTTAAAGAGTATAAGTAGATGATTTCGAATGACTGCGTCACACACGTTATCATAAGCTGCGACGATGTTCGAATTTGTTGTGAGCGCAGGTAATGAGACTTATATCTTCGGCACTTGGATTTAATGTGGGAAAAAACGCGTAAAAATATTACAAAATATTTAAATAAAAAATTGTAGAAATTGTTTATAAAGAATTGTATACTCTCTTATAAGAACTTATATATTATTTATGAAAAAACTTTACTACTGTTTGTAAAAGAAAACTTTCGCAACATATCATTGACTTAATTCTTGTGTCATTTATTAGCGCTTAGTTCAAATTTAAAATCCTTAATTTCCTTTCGGTAAAGTTTTTTATACAATATAATTTGTTTCTAAGTTTTACTGAATTTACAAGAAAAAGTTATCCGCGTGCGAATATCGCTTTTTATAGATCTTCATAGACCTTTTATAGACATAAATAAAGATACATCAGATCTTAAAATTTCGTATAAAATTTCAAGATCTGATGCATCTTCATTTATGTTTGTGTAACTTCATGAAATATCGACAAGACTGTTTTTTAAAGTATCGGTTTGAAAAGTAAAGATTTCAAGCTTTAACAAGTTTTTTTAAACATCTCGCTACAATGATTTTTTACTAGTTTATATTAGGTACGTTTAGCATTGTTGAAACTTATTTTGCTGACTTTTAACATTGTATCCTTGCAATTTTAAAATGTTTATTCGGCTCGTAGCCCTTTCCATTCAATATTTATTTAAAAACAACGATTATTTCTTAAAATAAGGCTCATCAATAATCATTCGTTACTGTAGTCTACTAACAGCCGGATTTGATCTTAGTTTAATATTATTCGAACTCCTTAGACGTGAAGAAAAATATCGAGAAACTGGCTTAACTTGCTCAATAGTTTCGAATTGTATCTCAAGAAATATTTCATTGACACTCGTTTCTATTAGTGTAATTAAATTTTGACCATGATTCAACTAATTCTTCATTTTTTCTAATTTTAAAAATTAGAAAAAGAAGTGACATGAATATATCTCGTGAAATATAAAACGAATAAAAGTATCGAGAATATACTATAATATGAAATTTCTGTGAATTTCATCGTCTGGAATTATCGTTTCACGTGTAAGACCACACCGCGCTGTCAGTAATCGCCATATAGAGGGCCTCGTTACAACGCGAACAAAAGGCGAAGAAAACGGCCGCGGCGAAGGAGCGGAAGAGCGTGTGATTACGTGCGATCAATACGCGCGGCTGCATTCTGCAGACCGCGTTTCTCGAGTTGAGCAATCGACTTTAGCCGCGCCGTTCGTTGCGTTCCCATCCGGTCGCATCGACGCGATATTGCGCGCACTCAAAGTTTCTCGAGTCCCGCCTCGTTTACGTGTGCATTACACGCGCGATGCATTCACAGGTGTATCGAGGGAAAGCGACGGCGATGGCGGAGGAAGACGGACCCTCACCGACTTCTCTCTTCTTTCATTTTTCTTTTTCTTTTTTTTTTTTTTTTTCCGGAATGAAAGCAATCCCTTTGTCCCTCTCGTTCCGGTGGTCCGTGCGGTCTTTAATTCTCGCGTGCACACCGCGCGCGTCTCAGGGTCACTCTTGGGAAAGAGGACGAAGTGTACGGACATACGAGCGAAACGAAGGAAGAATGAACGCGTTTATACGTGACGATTCTCGTTTTCGTTTTCAGAAATTAGCATGCATGAAATGCGAGCCGATCGCGGTTTGAGAACGGTCAGGGCAGGTCTGCGAACGAACATAAGCATATGCTTGCTAAATGCCTCAATTCAACATGTTTTCTTTTTCCTATTTATAACAAAATGTCTCTATTATAGTTTTCTAGTTGAATCTTTTAATAATAAAAGTAATAATTTAATAAAAAACTAAATTATGTATGGCGTGCTTTAAGAAGTCAAAAAGAAATTAATTTTTTACAATAAATTTTTACTGTAATCTACCTTTTACAACACATATAAGATTCTAGAATCAATAGTTATCTTTTATCCGCAATTTTGTTGAGCGACTTAGAAATAATTTCTTTTTTTAAGTAAAGAAAGTATCAAGTAGTTACAAATAATTGTAAACCATTTGTTGTATTATTTTACATCTTTGTGACTAAATTGTATATTTAAGTTTTATTTAAATAATTAGAAATATATTTCTTGTTTAAAAAAATGACGCAACTCAGAAAACGTGATTTTTAAGCGATTAACATGAATAATAAACATTACTCTATTAAAATTATTATATGTATATAATCATTTTATTTCGAAAATTTAATTTTAAAGGAGTCTCTTTATCACTCGAAAACTATACAAATAATATACCGGTATTTGTGTAAGAAACATCCTAGAATAAAATTGAATAACTTTCTTTAGATGAATATCAGATTGTCGTTCAATTATCGTATGTGCCGAAGCAATATAGAAAGAATCGCAAACAGCGCTAGGATTCGATCTCGTCCGGAAATACGCGGCGCAGATTTCGTTTACGCGATAAGAACAACGTTACCACGATATCTCGCCGGAGCGTTAGAAATCGCAATTTTCATAGGTCGACGTTGAGAATGGGGAGACTTGGTTGCCAACCAATTAGCTGACTTTCACATGGGGCTGTACGTGAATGTAGCGAATTCTCGCGCTAGTAGGAGGAGCGACGTCGCTGATACGCGTCCGATGTACTTAGAACACCGCTACGACGCCATTTACGCGAGGCACGTAATTAGCCGCGCTCTCTTTACCCGCTCGAAATTACTTACAATGTAGCCTACCGCGTAGAACTATCGGATGGATGATCAAGTGCCGCCATTTAACGCTGTAACAATCCTTTTCCCTGCATTAAGCGAGTTCATTTCTGCGCGAAGGATGTGGCTAATAATAGTCCGCTGTTAAGAGAGGAGACCTTCCGCCTGACAAACGACTTGAATATTATAATTCCAGAATGAATTTTTTGCGACAATATGAACACGACATGTCACTCTTGGAATTACTTCGCATTATGCGATAATTGTTCACAGCCATTGTAAAATGTCATTACAACGTGTGTTTTAATGAAAGCTTATTTTGAACTGTAACTCGTGAATGTTGAGACTACGTAAACAAGTATAATACATCAAAATGTATTAAGTCTTGGCAGGGTGTTTGGAAATTTAACCGGCAAATTTTCAAAGATTGTTGGTAGCACCAAAAGGATTATTTTTTGCAAATGGACCTAAGATCGAAAGGGTGCAGTCGTTTCATCGCTATCGCAGATAGAGTATTCGAAAAAGATTGGACCTCGAATTCTCTTAAATAATATAAGTTTTATAAGAAATTGTTTCAGACAAAGTTGTACGTTTACAGACCTTGAGTGATGTCACCAAGATCAAGTCGAGATTGCTTTAGGTAAGATCGGTGGCTGATTCAGCCATTTTGATTCGTTTATTTCCAACCAAAATTCCCTAACCGATCCAACCAGATATTTTTCTCACTAGTCAGTACACTATACATATAGAAAGACAATTTTGCTAAACAAAAAACATCTTTGCTAGGTTTGAAAAAATAATTGTTGACTTATATTAAAATAATTTTGTTAAAAATTAAAAAAATAATAAGCAATTTTGCAAACAACTTTGACATCCTTAATTAGTTTAAATTTCTAATATAATATAATTATATCAATAATCCAATACTTATTTGATCTGTACGTGTCAACAATATATATACCTTTCGGCAAAATCTTTCTTTCCGTGTATCAAACGATAAATATATAAATTAAAATTTATTACCATACGTATACATAGAAAGAATAGTTTAATTATAACTATACAGATCAGAAAATAATTTTGTTAGACTATTCAAATATAATTATGTAGAACGTTCATTATCGATTCCTGAAATATAAAAATGTATCGCAGCATTGCTTATTATTATCACACTTGAGTTTTTTTTACGTATAAATATCTTATTCCAATAAAATTATTTTCAAGCCTGTTAGCAAATTAAAATCTTTTAGCATAATCGTTCTTTTCGTGTATAGATGTGTAGAAAATTTTTTTGCAGCGTTTGATGGTTCTCAACAAAATTATTTTCAGATCTCATCTATATACAATATTTAAAACAATCATTCTTACCGTACCTATATACAATATACACAATTCTCATTACTCTATCCCTGTGAAATTGTCGATTCATTAATCCCATTTCTTGGACAACCAATCCTTATCTTGTGTCGAAGATCTACGTCGCGCAAAACGTTTTTTTTATCATCGACTATGAGAGGCAACGAGATGGCGAACCTCAATTTTCTCGTCTCTCATCTTTCAACAGAAAAGCAAAACCGCGCGAAATCGTCAAGTATGCCACGGTGATAATCGAATATGTCCCTTTATCCGCGCGTATGCGTGAAATCAACGGAAACGTTATCGCTACCAACAAAAGTAACAAGAATCAGGAAGAGAGACCAAGAGAGAGAAAGAGATCCCTGATCCGCGGTCAGCGTATGCAGCGTAGCCGCGTCTACGGCCGGCCAATCGGTCGTAGTATTGCCCCACTGGCACCAACTCCGCCTACAAAAAGTCCACTCCCATTCACAAGCACGCTACCAGCCACGCCGCGATCGTGTTGTACGTGGAGGACGGGAGCGACGAGTCCGCGGAGCGAGCAGCGCGAGCGCACCCAACGAGCCCCCGGCAAAATCAATAGACCAATGGCTACTGGAACGCGTGCGTAATTATCGCTCGTGACGGACATTGCCTCTCTCGGTCCTCCGTCTTCTCACATGGTGGGGGAAGGTCGCGCACCCTCTCCTCTCCTCTCGTACGATCTCTCCCCCGCTTCACCCGCGGCATCGCTTTTCCGACCCGGCGCGGCGCACGGCAAGGTTTCGAGCGCGAATACGTGCGAGCAGCAATTTAGCCGAATCATTCCCGTCGCATGATTTATCACCGTCAGCCGTGCTGCGACGGTGATAATGGTAGCCTCGTGATAGTGCTCATGACGCGGGTGGTGGCACCCATACGGCGATACTTTATATACGCGACGTGGGGGCGACCCGAATAAGTGGCGGTGTAAAGTGCCCGCGATATATCTTCCAGATGCGTGAGTGACTTGGTCGTGTGTTCTCCCGTCGGAGGTAATCGCGATAATCTTATTTTTTACGTACCACGTACGAAATGCTCTTGCGTTGAGTTCTGCGTCGATATATACATATACACACGTGCGCTACTTTCATTGGTGACTGAGTTTTTATACGATGATCGATAATGTCAAGTTTTCCGTCGACCCTTTCGAATATCTCTTTCATATCTCTGTAGGCGCGCCAACATCTTTTTTCAGAAAATCTGAACGGTATTGTTGCAAAAATAAATTGCTCAACTAAATAAAAAATCAAGCAGAACAAATAAGCAAATACAAACTTCTAATAAAAGTATAGGATTTATTCATCCTTTAACTCTCATGAAGCTTTTTCTTGTCGTATAATACTTGAATACATCTTTCATCAACGAAATTAAAGAATATAAGGTGCAAAAGGATGGTAATAACATCGTTTCTTGCTTTACCTTATCTATAGACATTTTTTTATAAGAAGATATTATAAATTTCATGAGTGTTCTTTAACAATAAAATAGAAAATTCTATACGGAAAGAACGATTTCATTACTAGCTGAGATCTAAAAATAATTTTTTGTTGGCTTATTAAAATAACTGTAAGACACTAAAACGTTGATGGCAATGCTGCAAAAAATTTTGACAATTCTAGCGATCAATCCTAATAATTATTTTGATGGTCCAGATAAAATTATTGTATTTTTAGTCTGTCTAATTAAAGTTTTAAATACTTTAGCAAAATCGTTCTTGATCTGTTCGATGATACATTAATTTTTCATTTCAGTCAGCGAATTCATTATCATTTGATTCCTTCATTCCGCACAAGTTTGAGAACAATAAAAGTTAATACGTTGATGCAGTAATTAATAGTTGTTTTCAACAGATGCCTGACTCGTTATTTTTTCGCACGACACACGACTACGCATATTCACGTCGCACGAATGATAATAACAGTCACGAATGTTTTGCTACTTTTGCAACAATGTAGCACATGTTGCGTTAATTCGCGGTGAGTAATCGCGCGGCTTGTAATTTTGTCGGGGACACGCGGGCTCTGATGATTTTATACTTTTCCTTCCTTTGTTCTTTGTTCGAACGTAACGATTAAACGATTCTGCAAAAATTCTAACGTAACGCAAAATAGGAGCATAAAATTGCCAGTCGTTGCGAATTAACATAAATCTCTCGATGCCGAACGATTTACCGGCGGGAAACCGCTATCGTCTCTCGGTTAGATAACTTTATATTATGCGAATTGGTGAAATAAGAATTAATTTATTTAGCTGCTTAGACAATTAATCTTATTAATTAGTTTATAACCATTATTAGTAGCATTTGCACATTATGTATCGAATGAGTCTCCAATTTTGTGTAGGTAGACACATACTCGTTCGAAGACCGAATATTTGATAATATTCATTGAGATATACTTAGTTGTTTTAATCTAAATTAAGATTCTACACGAAAAGACCGGTTTTATATAACGCAGCATCCAAAAATTTAGTTAAATACAGAGATCTGCAAATAATCTTATTGGACTATCAAAATAATATAATTCTTGTGAAAATAATGTTCAATTCTAAAGACCGTTAATGTAACAACATAACTAATACGAATACGAAGCCTATGACAGTCTAGCTTAGTTGCTTATATATAATTTCGCGTGAATTTATATATTCTGATATATGTAGTCTTTCTAAATTGCGCGCCGAACAATTGTCGGTCTTGAAACGCGACTCTAATAAACTATCGCAATACTATCACGGATTAAATTGAGTAACAATTTAATAATTATTTGATGCTCTTTTGGCATCTTATATCGATGTTATCTATCAAAATAATTATACCGAACGTTCAAACAGGTTGAACTTTGGTATTCTTACGTAATTATTTCGATTGTGAAATATTATAATTAAAACTATTTTCAGATTTGTATCCAACTAAATTTTTAAATATACGTCAGCAAAATTATTCTTTCTACCAAATATAGTTGTATCAAGTATAGTAATTATTATTGTTAAAAAAGCAATCTGTAAGTTGTTAATTTTTGCTCAAATAATCTATTTTAGGTTTAGCTTTTTATTTTCTGATTAACTTGTGATTAGGCTCAATCTGATGGTTACTCCAATGGGCTTCATCTAATGATATCGTAGATGAAATCTATATAGAGTGAAACAGTAGATTAAATTTAACCACAAGTTAACCAGATAAGGAAAAATTGAATCTCAAAATAATAATACATAAACACTGACCGTTGAAATTTGCGTGACGTCTTGAATTATTTTTTCCATACAATATAAATTTTTCACGGAACGTCCTGAAAATGTCCATAAAACATCTTCCGTTCTAAGAACTTTTCCAAACTATGCCTTGGATAAAATGTACTTTATGTTTATGGTTACGATAAAGTGGAATTCTCCTTAAATTCAATACGATATTTTCAAACATAAACTTTCAAGTTTCCGGCAGATCTCAAATCCATTCAATCCGTCGAAACGTGCGATGCATTGTAGCGTTAATTATAGAAAGAAGAGACCCGTTTGCATGGCACGTACCGGTTACATCCTCATGTATATGTATACAGGGTGTCCGTAACGACTGGGACCAAAAACCTGTACGGTGTGTTAATGAAGTCGAGTAGTAGATTGAAGTCAAAAGACTGCAACATTCTTTCAGAAAAAAGAATTTCCGGACATTTATTAGTATGTAATAAATGCGATATTATCAATTATTAGGTACAATAAAAACTATATGTTTGAAAATTCTTTCTTTTTTGAAAGAATGCAGGCTTCCATTTGTCAAATTAATTATTTCGAATATTCCTACTGTATTAAAAATAGCAAATTGTTATTAAAAAAATAGTAGTAAATACACACAAACATTCCGCTTGTAAATCTTTGAACGTTTAATAAAATATTTTTGGATAAAAGTTTGTTTAAACCTTTTCCATATTTGGTCCCTGATCATTGTAGACATCTGTATATATAATTGTTTATAAAAGTGTTTTAAATAATTTTGAGAATGTTATTTATTAAAATTAAGTGATAAACAGGCAATATAATATCGAGGAAGTTACAAGTTTCATGGGGAAACGCCTTCTTATTAGAAACTATAATTAAATATATTGCGCTATTATTTAGAGAGCAGTGGAGTGTGTATATAAAATGGTCTTGCTGTTCTTAAATTACTATTATCAGCATCTGTCTCTTCCCATTAACAATTATCTGCACTAACCGCCATAAGTGCCATTATTGACACAACTATCTTTCACATATACTGCATAGGACATACTCGTAATATACGTTAAGCAGCTATAGCATATGAATTATAGGTATAATGTAACTATTATTTATATGCGTCTTGAAATCGATCGATATTTGCCCGATTGTTCTCCATTTATATCAATTTCAAAGAACTGATGTAACGATGTGCTAACGATACGTAAATAAATGACAATTACGAAACTGTTATATATTTTATATCTATTAGAGTTCTAGTTAATTCAACCAAACATTTTTCTTATAATCTCGAGAATAATTTATTTAATATAATAGATTTTCGCCATAAAACTTCTCTGCATTGTATCCTACTTACAGACAATTATTTCGCACCCTAATTTCATGAGGTTAAGTCAGATCGTATATCGATTATCCCCGAGGGTCCAATAGTAAAATTGTATTAGGACAGTCTTGGCAACGATCGACAGGAAGAATCATACCGGTTAGAGAGAAGAACGGAAGGCCGCTGCTTAAAAGCGTGGGCGACGCGGTAGTGAGTGCACCAGATCGGTGGGCGGCTACCAGATCGCCCAATTGGTCGATCGACTCGGTAATGGTTGGTGGGCGTTGGGTAAGCTCAGATGCGCGGCCAGCAATGCGCACTTGGCTGGCTTTATCGGCTCTCTTTCTTCTTACCATACATCCCCACGATGTGTTCGTTCCCCACCTGGTCTGTATATCGCATTCGACTAGATATGCCATGGGATCTCTCCTGCCCCCGCGTTCGGTATCCACCCTTTACGATCAGACCTGGATATAATCAGCAGCGTCTTCGAAAGTTTGAACCGCGGCCACTTTCTTTCCCCCATATCCACCTCCCCTCCGCGGCACGTCCACCGCGACGCGGCGATGCCTTAAATCTTGATCTCTTCTTCTCAGCGGATAGAAGCATGGAAGAGCGGAGTCTTTTGCGGGAAGAGTATAAGGTGGGGGTAAGGCTAGTCTGGGCGCGCTTCGAGCGGAGCGCACGGCGGCGGTAGGCAATCTGCTCGAATACGGCGGAGAGCGAGCAGGTTGCCTCGCGTAACGCACTCGTGTCTGGCCGTCCAAAGATAGTGCGTGGAGAGAAGGGTGCTTTCAAGAGAGTACACCGCGCTGTCGAAGCGAAGCCGTGTCGCGCGTTGTAGAAGCTCCGATAACAGGAACCCTCTATAAAAAGAGACGAATTGAAAAACCTATATTCCTCTCGCTCGAGCACGACAGCTTCGGCAAGTCGATCGCGTGACAAGAGAAATGGTGCATCGATGAGGAGCAGTAGAACTGTCGAAGGGATATAGAAATAAGAGAAGAAGAATAATTTTCGTGCCACAAAGTTCACACATTTCCCTCTTTTACGATTTCTTTTCTATACCTATAGGGATAGTGCGCAAAGAATCTGGTGATCTGGTGTGTCGAAAGGAAAAAGATGAACGGGGTACGAGGGGAGAAATCGGTCGCGTATATGGAGCGAGTCACGTCACATTAAATCTTGATCTCACCTCGGCAAGTCGCGGGAGGGGGTAGGTCTGGGTGCGCTTCGAAACCCCGAGCGGAAGGCAATCCGCTCGAATCCGGCGGAGCGCGAGCAAGCTACCCCGGTAGCTATACCGCGTAGTAGCCCTCGTTGCCTGTCATTGGAGAAGGGAGCCCTCGTAGGCGGAAGAAACGAGAGGGCGATCGACACGCGAGAAAGAGCACCAGGAGAGGGAAGAGGACCAGGTGGAGGAGAAGAAAGAAGAGGAGGAGGAGAAGGAGAGAAGAAGGAGGAGAACGAGCTTGATCGAAGGCGCCTGCGCTTCAGTATTCCGCGCCTTCGTTTCCTCGGCTTCGACTAGGCTGTCGCGACGGCCGACGTAAAAGCTCGCGACGCGATGCGTCACGATCGTCATCGCGCGATCGTAGGACAAGTTATTCCGCTCTGCTAATCAGTTCCGTAGCGATTCGGTCGTCGATTTTGCGTCTTATGGGACGCGAGTCCGCGTGCTGTCAGAAGGATGATAGTGGCTGTCCACGTGATGACAGTTTAGTGTGGACTGCAGTTTTGAATGAAGATAAGTTCAAGTTTTTTGAAAACAAATGGGAACTGCAGATATTCGACGAGGATATAAGACGGGAATGCGTTGAATTTCCGTATCGGACTCTGTTGATGCGTACGTAAACAGTGCAGTATATATTCGAATTTTGGACAATGGCGAAACATACGACCTTAACTACGATATATCATTTCCACAGGCCGAGAAATGCTCGTCAAGCGGTATTGCTCAATAACGCATAAGAGAATATTATCTTAATCGCTATCCTTCGAACGAGAGTAATGCCAGATGATACGTTAATCAGCAGGAGGCATTCAGTATTCGTGTAGGAAAAGTCCGTTGACGGCGAAAAACGGAAGTGATTCGAAGACAGACATTCGCAGAAGTGGAGGAAGAACGGGAGGAGGGAGGAGCCGTTGCTGAGCGTGGAGGGGGCGGAGGTGAGATCGTCTGGTGATGATGATCGGTGGCGGCGTCGCGACCCCTCCTGGTACTGCCAAGTCGGCGGCTGCGATCGACAGCGAAATGGTACAGGTCGACGGCATTGGCAGTGGTAGTGTCAGTGGCAGTGCTAGTGGTAGTGGTAGCCCAGCAACGGGCGCAATTACCACGCGTCTCACGAACAATGGCAGTAGCGGTACCAATAACAATAATAATAACGGAGAGATTAGTATCAACAATAATGACGGACATGGAGTCGCGAATTGCACCGGTACGACCGCCTCAAGCGCAAGCGACAAGTTCTGCTGCCAGGACGAAGACGTTCCCGCCAGCACTGGTGTTGCCCGACCTTGGGAACCACCGTCACCGACCTTCTCCCAGACGAGATCGCACCTGCTGCAGGTACATCCACCGCACCATCACCATCCGGCGGCGCATCATCAGTTGAATGTACCTGCTTCCCTGATCGATGGTGAGTATAGAAATGCGAAGTCGAATCGAATCCGATTATTCTCGTCGAATTCGATTTAACGTTCCATTTAAGTTCCCGCGCTCCTTTTTCGTTGTTTTCTTTTCACACGATTTAGTTCTCCATTAACAAGTATCAAATAAATCATTATTTAGAATAAGCACAGTCTCATATATACAAATCGTTTAAAGATACACGGAGAGAACGGTTTTACTGAAAGAACTAAATTTTTGCTGGATTGGATCATCCAAATAATTATGTCGAAAACTAAAAAATAAAGAGTGCAAAAGAGTGTGATATTCTAGCAATCAGTTTAAATTTTTAATAAAATTACTTCGATGATCCAACGACGAAATTATTTTCAGATTCGTATCCATCAGTAAATTTTAGCCAAATTCTTTCCGTGTATAAACACTTGAGATCCTCAGCTATATCCTAAACTCATTATAATAATTGATTCGCGCGGAATGTTCAATATGATAAGATAAATGTTTTCATTCAACAATATTAAAGAATTTTCTAAAAACTGTAAATGTGATTATATAACAAGTAAAGAATAAAATCTTTAACGCTCAAGTAGGTACTCTGGTACTTTCTCAGATAATTCGCTGAATTTATATACCTAGTATTACGTACTTAGTTATTTAAACTGCGCATCGAAATGATTTTTCGGTCTCAAAATGCAATTTGACTAAACAACTGTAGCAATATCATAAATTAAATTAACTAATAATTTAACAATTTGCTCATAAACATCTTAGAAAGATCTTAATGATGCTATTTTCATTGAGCATTTTCATGTTGCAATTAAATATAACTACCATATACGCGTTGTAACAAATTTTAATTAATACTCACTAAACGCGACATAGAGATGTGTTCTGTTATAGAAATATTTTTATATACGTTCTGATTTCGCTTTCTTTCTTGGATACTGAGATAAGACGTGTGTACATATACATGTGTAAGCAAAGGAAACCCAATTAATTTCGTTGCGTCATGATAAATCGATAATACGTCACGTATCATTATTTACAATTGTGTGTTTCATGGGCTTTATTATACCAAAATTGTACAATACGGCAATATTGAAATTTCAAATTGTTATTTCATGAAAAGACCGAATATCCGAAACACCTGAATATACTTTAACGACTATTAAAAATAGAGACAATAATTAATGGAACGAAATAACGAAGCAAAAAACGTGGGAATTTTTTAAAACTTATGATAATAAAATAATTTTTCTTGGAAAATTCGCTTATTATCGATTTTGTCAAGGTTTTTTGACATGTGTGATAGCATCGTATGCTTTTGAAATAAAATTTGACTATTTCGATAAATACAAAATTAAACAAATTAAAAAAATCCTCTGATTAACTATATTTTGTTTTATGTACATACATTTCACATAATAGTATGTTATTAATTTATTATTAACGTTATATTGAACAACTAATAAACCTATAATTTACAAATATAATAACAGTAACACACAATTTAATCACTCTATGTTCCAGACAACGTAAAAGTTAAATATGTGACGCATACGACGATCGACAAATGAGTATAGCGATTATATCTTGTTTTGATGAGAGATAACCAAATAACTAATTAAATTATGAATCGCCTCACGATCTTTCACCGCGCGAACCTTTCGATGCGAGATGGTAACAGTTAACATTGGACACCTGTACAGGCAAACACCTGTACAGAACTTGTCGTGTAATAACCAACGGATTAATGGAAGGATTTTTCGCTTTTAAAAAAATCTCAGGAAGATTGCAGAATCTTGATCGCAATTTTGAAATGTTATATAATGTTCAACTTGTGTAAATCGTAAAAATAGAAGAGTACAATATCCATATATACGAAATAATTTTTGTTTCAGAGATATTTCAGAATTGTCACGATTTTAATCGTCTCATCATAAAATTCATATTATATCAAATAAATCAGTTTACAAAATTTCAAACAGTTTCAAAATATTATGTAGAAAAAGAACATTTTGCTAAAGTAATTAAAAATTTATCTAGATACAGATCTGAAAATAATATTATTCAATTATCGAAATAATTATATAGAAAGTTTGATGATACTGCAAAAAGTATCTTTTAATTTCTAACAATCAACTTTAATATGTCTTATAGTTATAATTTTGATGATCCAAACAAAATTATTTTCAGATCTGCATCTAGCTAAATTTTTAACAAATATTAAAGAATAGATACAATATTCAAATATAAACAAAGTTTTTTTTTTTGCGTAAAATACTCTAAACAAACACGATGCGTTCTGTCGCGGATCATTATCAATGATTATTGTCGCCTCTTTTTAGCCGCTAATTGAGTTGTCAAAAAACGAGTGTAATGCGGCGGACTGTTTACTTGCTCTCTGCGATGCACGAATGTCTGCTGCAGCGTGAAATGCTCCCTATAGTTGCTTGCCTCAGCTTGCCTCGTAAAACCGTTGATAAAAGTATAAAAGGAAGTGCTCGATTGGGATATGCGCCTACGACGACATGTTCAACTACCGCGCGTTCGCGGATTTTTTCACGATTTGCACTTGCCAGACGGAGCACGGGGGCTACCAAGTATCGCACTCATTCGGAACCGGTTTCAATGCGTTGGCAACGCGAGTACTTTTCTTCGGATCGGCGAACGTATTACTCTCGTTTAACGCTCAATACCCGTCCATCCCGCGGGTACTCTCGATTCTCTCGCGTTCATGGAGCACTTCGTTCCAGAACCATGAGATTTTACGACCACACCCAGATCGTTTCGAGGCAGATACCATGTACGTAACGTCTTCGCGAGCGAGCGAGCAGAAAGAAAGAGAAAAAGACAAGACAGGACAAAAGAAAATGTGTTTCAGGTGTTCTGATAGCACATTATGACACTTGACCATATCAACTGTCATATGAAAGATACTAATATAATACATAAATAACCAAGTCATATCTAATGATTGCATTGAAAGAGTAACATTCTTTTCCGACCATGTAGCGTTCATCATCAAAATCATAAACGCAATAAGAATTATATTAGTCTGCGAACTATTATAAATAAGTTGTCTCTATTTAGAAAGAATGAAGTAGTTTAAATCATCATGTTTAAATCGACTGTTTGAAATGCAATCTGTTGGCGAATTAAAAGTTATATAAATGAATCCGATAGTTTGACAAGCTCCTGCTTGTTTTGCGTGCGCTAATCCTGCTTAAGATTCGATACGATTTCATGTTGTTTCCGACGTTCAACTCGATACTTGGTAGCAGACGATGCCACGGGATTGGGATTTTACGATCGTACACACCCAGAGTGTTTTGAAACAGGTATACCTCGCGGCTAATAGCTGTCTTCGCGCGGCACTTTGTTACCAATCGTCCGATCAAAGATATATGCACTAATTACGCGTAGAATATACTATACTTGCTAACCAGGTTACAAGGAATTCGCTAAGAATTTCCTTTTTGGCAGTATTCATTCTTCGACACTAATTTTGTTCAAGTATCCATAAAAATTTAACTAGACTTGTCTAGTAAATTATAAATAATAACATCCATTTTATGGCACGGGGGGGGTGATAAGATACTTCTTTCTTGATGAACCAACAAAATTATTTTCAGACTTGTATTCATATAAATTTTTAGACCTATGTTACGCGGAAGTTGCTTAATGTGCAATGTCAACATTGCTCGGGTAATGCCAACAGTGCCTATTATATACGGATTTGGTACATAAGAAGTACAAAATTGTTCTTTCCGTGTAAACTTCATGTTTATTACTTTCTAAATTTATCTAAAACATATAATGTCAAAAAGTATGGATATTTTTATTTGTAGATGAGTCCCTTCTCAATTCTTTCTTGGGTGTACCATCTCGTCATGGACTCCATCAATCAACGAGTTATTACGTAAAATGCTTGTCTGTATCATGTGTATATCAATTATTATCGACTATGTATAATTGACTTTTAACACGATTTCTGTACAAATTACAGTCCGATAATATATGATTTTTTTTGCGAGATGTCGTCCTTGAGTGTAAACTATCTATGTGTTTAAACCTTTTTGCGCGTGTAAAAAAATGCAAAATAAATATACGCTCCAATTTTACTTACACACAAAGTTTGATTTCTACTCGATTAAAATTATTATAAGGTAAATATCTTGAAAATTTAGACTACATATGTATTTATATGTATTTAGCTTGAGCTCAACATCGGAAACAACGTAAATTATCGTATCGTATTTTAAGAAGGATTAGCACTTTCCGCACACAAAAACAAGCAGGAGCTACTATGTAAAATTATCGGATTTATTTATAACTTTTATAATAATTCGTAAACAATATTATCAGATTGCATTTCAAAAAATCAATTTAAATATAGCTTAAGTTATGCCATTCGTTAGACTCTATATTCGATTCATTTTCTATATGACATGAACTTGACACTGCATGCATTCATTTCCCTTTGAACATTTATTTTGAATGATTCAAGTGTGTTTTATCTTTGTGTGACAAACGAACGGTCTGCATTTAAGAGTTAACTTAATTCGTGCATCATCAGCAAACACTCGTAATGCGACGCGATTTTACTTGAAACCATCTGAGCAGACTTGGTCCAGATGATAAAACCACTCATCGGAAGCGCAAAGTGAATGATCGCACCAAGTCGCCGAGTCCGCAGAAAGAGAATCGACCTTCCAGTTTTTCTCTCTATTATCTATTACTGTCGTGTCAAGCGATCGGTCTTTACCGGCGGCGATTTCGAATGTATGGACGAATATACCGTGAGGCCTGATGCCAGAACTCGTTCAGAACCGGTTCCCGCTTGGTGTCGATGCAACGATGGGACGCATTTCTTTCTGTGCATCGGCTACTTTCGTTTTCACGACACCTCCGATCGCTTTGACACGAAACGAGCGCGGAATGCGCGCCCGATGTGCCATTCGAAGCGAATGGGACAGGCGCGAGACTCGCGGGATTTGCACAAGTTTTATTCGACGTTTCGAGTATAACCGTCGCAAACGAGATTCCTTGGAAAATAACTTTAGTAGCATTTCAATCTTGCAACAACAAAAAAATCCCCGGGAATTTTACGAATATAATTGACATGAAATTGTAGTAACAATACTTTTAAATGGTAATAAGACTAAAAAGATCGTAAAAATGTGAATATGTAAAATGTATTTACTATGTCCGACGTTTAACAATGTGTAAAGTACACGGATAAAATGATTTTGCTCAAGTATTAAAAATTTTTGCTAGAGATATACAGATCTGAAAATATGTAAGTGATTAAGAAAATGAGTAGAACACAGACCCTAACCATGTCTGAACCATAGTCAAAGGAGTCACTCTAGATGTTAAGTCGAGTTTCATCTGCGCTGCTCTCGATCGGTAAGGATTACGAAATTTTTCCGTATACACGATTGAAATGCGGAATTTAAACTTGCGACCTGTCGATTTCCTGTCGAATCCATCGTTTTCATACGGAGTCACATGACATCGCGACATTATAATAAATTCGTCCAAAAAATATCACACGTCAATTTTCCTTGTCCAAATTACAGAGTTAATCTAAATATGCTGATGAGGAGCTATTAATAATTCAACTATATTATCGTCATAAATTGTGCGAAAGCGACCGTTCGATTACAAATTGCAAATGATCTGCGCAAGATGCATTTACCGAACTGATTGGCAATACACTTAGCTCATAAAGGACTAATTAATTAGACGTTCTCACTATGTAAACGAACTGCCGCGAATTCACGCTGAGTTCACTCGTTGAAACCAATTAAAACAACGCGATACAAATGAGGCTCGGCGGACCTGTTTTCTACCAACACTCAGAATTTAATTTCATCCGATGGTCTCTCCTCCCGCGATCGCCGTACTCCTTATGTAAGATCTACTGGATAAAAAGCTATTGCGCTCCTCGTTTACCAAATGACAGGTATTACACGCTCTTTATATTGCCATATATCGTTCGATCGTAAATTGGCATCTGGGCGACTCTCCGCACTAAACGTTGTTAAGATTAGTCGACAGTGCGATTACGAGGAAGCTGAACCTATAATAAGCACATCATAATTTTGATCGCAGACACTGCCGGTACAGTAATTAACATCTATCTCACATTTAATTCATATTATCTTTAAGCTTGCGTCGATTTACGCTTGAACCCTCATTTCGCCTTGTCGCCATTTTATTGGCTATGCTGTGTAATTACGTTTTCTTTCCACGAAGATTATTTCTTACGAGTCAATTTTCCACTTAGCATATTCTTCGCTTTCTTGGTATCATTTTTGTCCTTTTGGCTTATTATTATTTAAAAATACTGTCGCTACATTTTCACTAAGAACAAAAAAATCTATAAATGAAACATCCGGTGGTTTTCAGATCAAGTTGTATCAATAATCAGAAGTTGCGCAGATCGTGTGTCACGGTTATTTAACTCGTAACAGGAAAATATTTTTTGTAATGCTATAAAAGAACGTACGCGGGCTTATTATAATTGTTTGTTGCAATTTTTGCAAATTTATTATTTGTTGCAAAAAATTGCAACACTTGAATTTTTCATTCTTTTAAAATGAAATTTCACTCTTCAAGAAACTTAGAGAGTTGATTGGATTTTGCATGTTAATGATCATGTAAAAGCAACGATAATCATTGAAAATTGAAATCACATTGATAAACACTTGAAACCAAAGTAATGTATGATACTATTAAAAAGATGCTGTACGAGGTAATATCGATGCGAATATAAATATATAAATTAATTATTAACCATAATTTGAATGACAGGTACCTATCTCTTGACTGCGCTTTTAACATTCTTTAAAACCGTATCAATAACAGGATCGCGAGATCACGTTTAGCAACTTAAAGTGCCTGAACGTGAAGTTATTTGACCGTGACCACTTTCGTCACAGCGATTACGCAGCCGATTGTTAATTTAACGAAGCATTCAATTGACTTTGGGGATCCTAAAAAGGATCTTTGTGAGAAAAGTAGATCCATCTCAGACCTGTAAAATCATCAATCTCTCGAATCTTGTTAATCAGTGTACGAAAATAATTCAGAGTCAAAAAGATGTGTTATACAATAATATTGTGACCTGTAAAATCATCAATCTCTCGAATCTTGTTAATCAGTGTACGAAAATAATTCAGAGTCAAGAAGATGTGTTATACAATAATCTCGAAACACAGAACGATATTTCGTCCTACAGCAATTAGAGTCGTTATTATACGTATTACAATGAAATATTTCTTTGATTGCAGGTGTGAATTTACAAAATTGTACGGCCGGTCCTTTCGCTAGCGGCAATAACGGCAACGCATCGCGGCAACGTCTAATCGAATTGTCACATGGATTAGGAGCACTCAGGCATTACAACGATCTCGCCAATCACGTGTTGTCATTAAACCAACAGGGCGCAGTCGTTACAAAACTTTTAGGTTTGTAAAGTATATTTTTACGATTTACCGCGAGCTGCCTTACGCGAGGAGAATCGCGTTCATGATACGCTCGATATATATTATACCCGACGTTGTTTTTTTTCTTTTTCTTATCGTTGACGATAAGAATATGCAAATTATTGGCTGACATTCCAAACACGAGAACTTACGTAGGGAAACTACTCCGTTGACATATCGCTATTATGTTCGTCAACCACTATAGGTACCTATCGCGAGTATCGAGCGCCACGCACGCATTATGTACGTACGTAATTTCGATACGAAAGTCAAGGCAGAAATCATCCATTTATATTCTACGTTCCGAGAATATCATCGATCCTTCGGAAATGAGAGAAAAATAGATATTGTGGAGAAGATGCATAAGAGAAGATTTTCCAAAGTCGAGAACTATTAGATATAAAAGGTTTTTATCATATATTTGTCAAATAAAGTTTTAAAATAATTCCTACTCATGAGAGAGAAACAATACTAACATAATATTTTCCTATCTAACTGGACGCTTTCTTTTCTCTTTATTTTTTAAAACAAGGGGATA
Organism: Cyphomyrmex costatus; assembly: GCF_001594065.2. Classification (NCBI taxonomy): domain Eukaryota; kingdom Metazoa; phylum Arthropoda; class Insecta; order Hymenoptera; family Formicidae; genus Cyphomyrmex; species Cyphomyrmex costatus. The sequence continues at coordinate 438,311 of NW_017277190.1, read as the reverse complement.
AGACTTATTTATATTTAAATCTTTTCTTCTATTTTCTTATATAGATCTTTCTCTCTCTTCTCCCCCCCCCCTTCCCTCTTCCTGTGTGTACCTCTTTTAATTCGAATATTGTACCTTTTCTCTGTGATTCACGCGGCAATTACCGGCGACCACAAACGATACCGCGTTAACGTTTCGAACGATTCCAAGCAAGGCAGAGGACAGCCTCAAACTTACAAAAGGCATGGTCAGACATAACGAGCGTTATGAAGAGCGCATCAGCCACTCGAAGCTCGTTAGCTCGCCAGAATTAACACGTAATAACTACTTCTTTCACGCATTAAATTTCAGCACCTCGGCACAACAAACTTGAATAATTCACCAATATGATTGCACCAGTCTCTCTACATTCCAGGAGATTAATACGAAGTTTCGATTCTTGCTGCTTTTTGAAATTTTATGAATTTGCCGTATCTGGCTTTAAATTAAATTACATCAACTTCAATGAAAGTGTCTCCCATCATGCCGTTTCCTTTCTAGTCAATATAAAGATTTACATCATTTACAACTCTCAAGAAAAAAATATATATCTCAGGGCCAAACGCTTATAAGAAATTGTAGCCTGAGCTTCCCGACATTTGCGTTCTCCGTGACTATTCGTGTTGCTGTTCGTACCGTGTATCTTCGACCGTCACGAGTTAAATGCAGATCGAGGTGCTTTCGAGATGAGTACGCAAGTGCGGTTTTGCATGCGAGAACGCGGTGAAACTTGCGGAGATTTAGACTCTAAACGAAAACGAGAATTGTTGGGTACGAACGAACGGAAAGCCCGGATCGCATTCGAGGAAAGGCCAGAAAGAAGAAGAAAAGGTACGGAAGAGGAGGAGAAGGAGGAGGAAAGGGCAAAAGAAGAGGAAGAAGAATCGCGCGCCGAGGCAAACAATAAAAAAATGGAGACGAGCCACCGAGCATCACTGTGGAACGCTCAAGTTTCTCGTAGAGAGACCTCATGCCTATAGGTAGGCCTCGCGGTCCTCGTTAACTTTACGAGCCGCTCGTAAAAATACCGTTCGTGGCGCGCCGGTAATGTCTTCATCTCACTGGATACGGGCTCCTTAGACGTCCGAGGTGAATATAATGTACCATAATCGGCCGACCAATTACTTAACGACAGTGAACAATTAATCCCCTCGGCGTGAGCGAGTGGCCCCTTTTACGCAATTCAAGAAGCTAGGAGACAAGTGGCGTTATACCTAACTATGGTCGCCGACATAAACGACATAGATGTATTGCACATTCCCCTATTTTAGCATATGTGCTCTGTTAGAAAGAATTTAACTATATCAGCATCTCTCTCTCTCTCTCTCTCTCTTTAAAATATCGAGTTGAAGAAAGATATTATTAGAATTGAAGAGATGTGCTTTTTAATGAAGATGTTAAAAAATCAGGGGGAATGCGTTTTCTATTCTTTTATGTCTAAACCGATAGTGAGAGTTCCATATTATAACGTAGAAACGCATAGGCTATTCTTAGGACCATATAGCATGTAGAAAAACTTAAAGAGCACAAACGTAAGCGAATCATAGTTGAGAATATAAGGTCATAAAAAAAAAGTAATAAATTCAACATGTTCTCACTGCGCTTACGTCTTACTGTCTTCAAGTTTTTTTGTATGCTTTGGCCCTTATTGTGCATCTACGATTGTATACAACAGATATGAATTATATCGCGATCGTTTATTCATATTAATGATACTAAAAATACGATTCGATTATATCGATTTTCGTGTCTTGAGAGGTTGCGGCTTCAACTCCTCGCTATATACAAAGAGTTGATTCAAAGACGGATTGAGAGACTACGCGAGATAAATGCCGAAAATTTCAAGCGTGTGTTGTATAAGCTCAACACACGTCACTAGTGCGGATAACTGGACAGCGAGTGGACAATGCCGAAGGCGTTCCGCGGTTGTTTGCTCGTAGTTTCCATCGCGACGCTCTTACATACACGTTCGCCGTATAATTACACTAATCTCTCATTATCAATTCATAAAAGAGATCACCTCGGCCGCGAACGCACGCATGCGACGCGCCGTTGAATACAGCCTTCTCGGCCTGTAACCACGACGATCCATCTACTTGATACTCGCGCGAGTAACCCTAACCGGCTAACGAAATTGGCTTCGTGCGGTTTCTTTTATTAAAAACGCTCTGTCGGTTCTCAAAAATTTTATGTACGCACGCACGTGCACATAGAAGCAGCAAATCGAAGGAGTAAGCCGAATGGAGCAACAATGAAAAACTAAAGGGTGGGAAGAGATCGAGCGGTGGAAAGATAGATACGGGGAAAGACAGACGAGGAGCTAAAGGACGAAGAGAGGAAGAAACGTGGAGAAAGACCGGGATAGCAGGCAAGGAATTTGCTCGCGGCATGGATACCTATTAGGTGGATACATCGTTTATATACCCGGCACGCACTTGATCCGTGGGAGCGCACGCGATACCCTCTGCCGGGTTTAGCCATCATTATTGTTATTAATAATAGTACGTAACGACCGATAATTGCTCAAGTCTGCCTGCGCCTCTGGTTTCCATTACCTCTCACAATCTTCTCGGCATCGGATTGACGGATACCTCCCTCCCTCCCTCCGTCTCTCTCTTCCGTCGCTTCGGCAGTCCGCGCCGCGCGACACAGAACGCGAATGACGGATGATGCATGCATCTAAGTACGAACGACGCGTCCTTCCACGATGAATCCGCGCGTAATTGGGGTCGGGAGGCGAGTCTCGAAAGGGACCCTTTACGCCCGATGGTTGACGTTGATATTAGCACGCGAGCGTGACTTTCGTTTCTTCGCTTCTATCGTGTCGCTCGCGAGAAACGGGGCAAAAACAGCGGATACGCGGTATATCTTAAGCGCAACGTATACAACTTTGAATACCTACATATTATTAGTAATAGCGTAACATTGACAGAAAAGAGGAATTTTTTAATATAATGCACACGGAAAGAACGATTTTGTTGAAAACGTGTACAATTTGGAAGATAATTTTGATGGTCCAACAAAATTGTTTAAAAAATTTTTAATACTTTAACAGAAATTAATCTTCTTTCTGATTGCGATTGCAATGTATTCAAAACGTATCAATCGTCACTGTTTAATAAAGTTTTCATACACAATTATATAATTGATATTATATTATTGTATATTTTCGTTTCTACTCAATTATTTGTCATTAAATTATATCTTCAGTTTACAATATCTTTATTGTTGATTAATTTGTTCTCTTTGTGTAATAAGCTTGATTTTATTTTTTATCATAATCGACATAACAATGTGATAAATTATTTTAACTATAATATATGTATGTATTTTATAGTAATTTTATATATTATAAATTCACATTAAAATTTGATTCGTTAGAATAATGTACGTCTTTTACGGTATCAACAATATGCAATCGATGATATGCAGGTAACCTTTTCGTACTTATGATATGTATGCTTATGGAGCTGTGCGCGTCTTAGCATTCACTTGTAGGTACTAATTAATTCATGACTAATTGACTGCTGCGTTGCTCATTGTCTTTCCCACGAGTAGTAAATTATAACTTCGGTTTCTGTGGAATATATGACAGCGCAGTGAATCTAAATAGTAGACTTAAAATATATGTATTTATAACTGTGACCGATATTTTAATGTTTTATTTAAATTAAATGTCCCTATATAACTTTAGAAGAGAGGAGCAAGAGTAGGGTCGGTGGAGCACTCCATACATACAAATTTCTAAGTTATGGAATTCCATACATACCTATGTCAAACACTAAATTAATACTTAATAAACACCTCATAAACACTTAATTAATTAGTTTCACTAAATTAATTAAAGTACTATTAACAATTTCGGTTTCGTCGTGTTCTAACGAAGGGTCGTTTTATAGAGAGTTAAAGTTAATTTACGTTGTTAGAAACGAGCATAATAAAACACTATTCTAATACACTTTGTATGGAACAATATCCAAGGTGATCGAATGTTTACGTGAATGGAACAAATTACATTTAATATACCGTTCAATTATAATATATAATGTTACAATTATCACTCTTTTCACATCAATCATGCCTGTGAAAGATACATTCGGATTCCAAGGCGCGTGCATCGCGTGATTTTTGGGAATTACGGCGAGTTTCGCGAGTTTTGGCACGACCGAGTTGCCGAATAGGGCGCAAAATATAAATGTGCCATGTCGCGGCGCCATTTACGAGCGATTTTATCGAGGGCCAGGAGTTTTGCCAATGCATCGTGTCCTTGAAGCCCACTTTATCGTGTTTCAGGTACGTTGCGCCCACCGGGTCTGATCGGTGGCAGTAAGCCGAAAGTAGCGACACCGGCTGTCGTCGCTAAGATCGAACAATATAAAAGGGAGAATCCGACTATCTTCGCTTGGGAAATCCGGGAGAGGCTAATCTCCGAAGGTAAGATTAATAATTGCTGTAAGAATAATAATTGCCAAATTGGCACTTATTGGAATGATATTTTCGAGTCATATCCCTGCAAGATGACACCAGTCGAAATTTTTTTTAATATTATGTGCGGATAGTGTTTTAAATACATTGGCTTTCAATCAGTAAAAATAATACAAGATAAATAGAAAATAAAAATAATTATAAAAATGAGAAAAATAATATAAATCACAAAGGATAGTTTTTAGGACTATCTAACATAACACAACCTAAAATTAATATTTATATTACTTTTAAACTTAAAACTTGAAACACAAACACAAGTTATGATTAATTTATATTAACTTATGTTTAATCTGTAATAGTTTAAAATCTAAAACTATATAAGAAATTGCAAAATCTGGACTTGGAATAAATATAGTACAGTATATAATTATAATATCAATAAAACAGAAATAAATCTGTGAAAAATAAGATTTCGAAACATATAAATTATTCTAAATTATTACATTATATAAAAATTTAAAAAATTTCATAAGATTACCAAGATCTATACGTTTCAGTTACGGATTATACTTCTATAAACAATTATTTAAAAAATATTCAATTTTCTTTTCTCTCTCTCTCTCTCTCTCTCTCTTGACAAATGTTATATTTTTGATTTGTGTTACTTTTTTGAGGGGGATACGTGTTCAGAGAAAAGAGAGATAATGATTTACAAATCGATTATTTAACGGTGAATAAAGAATGAATACGCGGTAACGTAATATAATATTGCGAAGCGAAAGCGTTCAAAAGATTGATCAACTTGACTCACATTAACATTGATTAATTTTCGCAGTAGATATATCTCTTAGAACGCGCTTAGTCATAACGTTAAGTCTTTTGCTAGCGCGATGCATAAACTAGCGTGTTCCTTACTTAATTATGCTCGTCCTCTGTAAGCCATGCGAATGCACCGTCCATGATTACACGTATATGAGTAACGTATAATTTAACGAAAGAATTAAGAAACGCGTTTCTGCGACCTTACTTCTTGACACACATACCATTCTCGAAGCATTCGTGCTAACACGAATATCATTATAATGTAATAAGTAAACTGATATATCTTTTGCTGTAACTATAGATCTTATATAGATAAAAACTAACAAGACTGTTTGTACTTCTCTCTCTAGAAGAGTCCGGAAATATGCTTTACATATATTACATTGGATGTGTTTTTATTGAGATTTCCTACAAATACAAAGTTGAAGTGATATTTTGTGTATTCTTTTTTTGTAATTACTTGCATTTTATATTTTCATAAAGATTCTTATTTTTTTGTAATATTATATCACTTTTAATTAAACTATACAGCACCGACCTTGCTGCAGCAACGTTACAATGTTTAGTAATATTGTAACATTTTAAAGATTGCGACAAGGGCAAGTATTACAGTGCGATTACATGAAGCGCAGAAATGTGAAAACGCGGAAAACAAAATTAACTGCTTTAACAAAATTAACAGATTTCCGTGTTTCCGCACCCTTATATACTTGTTGCCAGTTTTATGCTGGGTAAAATCTACGATTGCAATTCAAAAAATTTGACATTAAATATCTAGCGTCAAAAGTTGCATTATGTTTATAACATTGTAACAATGACGAAGTTGTGAACAACTTTATAACGAGATCTTTATCGTATTCATGGCATTATGTGTTAACGGTATCTTCGCGACTCGCGTTGACCGCAATGTCGGTATTCACCTGTTTCAGGGGTTTGCAGTAACGCGACAGCGCCGTCGGTTAGCAGCATCAATCGGATATTGCGAAACCGCGCGGCTGAACGCGCGGCCGCGGAATTCGCGCGTGCCGCTGGTTATGGCCTGTATGCGGCCGCTGGACCGCATCCATATTTCAATTCGCATCAGCATCCGACGACCAGCCATCATCTACCGGCGGGCTGGCCGGCGCCGGGAGCAGCCGGACACCCGTGGATGCTACCGCCTCTTGCCACCGGTATATCCGGCGCGTCCGCTTTGCTTTTACCACCGTCCCTGAGTCCCGGTGCGGCTGCCGCCGCAGCCGCGTCTGCGTCCGCGGGCACTTCCGAACACGCACTTCATGCCGCCGACGCGATCGCTCGTGGATATTTGCAAGGTGAAAGAGACACGTCTTTAATGTGGCGCGAAATTCTGTTCGACAAACTACACTTAGTTCTATAAAAATATTTTGTATCTTTTTGCCAAAGATTAACAGAAACGAAGAGTGAGAAAAAAGAGAGAGAAAGTTTCATTCTGTGGTGAAAATTTTTTAAGAAAAATTGTGTTTATATCTGTTTATGAAGAGTTATGTCATACTGTTTATAAACAAATTTATTAATAGATAGTCACACCATTTGGAAGCACGATGCAAACACTTGGTGAATTTTTTGCTGACATATTCTTTTTTTCACAAACATCTTAATAGTTGTCAACATCTTATAAACAATTCCATGTTTAATTTTCAATCTCATAAACGCTCAATGAAACATCCATTCAAGACCATTAAGGCTCCTGAGTAGTCGCGGCGGCCATGTTGAAATCTTTTAAAATATATTATTTTATATTTCTTTTTTTTTTTGTAGAAAAATCAGAATATTTTTATATTAATCATGTATGTAAAACATATTCTAAATTTTCTCGATTTTGTATTTATTTAGAAGTTATAGAGTATATATGTATATTTTTTTAATTTTATTAAGTAGTTGAACAATATAGAAAATGTTAATTATTTTTGGGCTGCTGTATTCAGAAACGCACAGTCCATAGAAAACGTATTTCTATGAATGTACAGATGGCGACGGCGATGACGGAAGCTTAGATGGTTCGGAGCAGCCAAAGTTCCGGCGTAACCGCACGACATTCAGCCCGGAACAACTCGAGGAACTCGAAAAGGAATTCGAGAGATCGCATTACCCGTGTGTGTCGACGCGCGAACGTCTCGCCTCGAAAACGTCGCTCTCGGAAGCCCGCGTTCAGGTGAGGATTTACCAATAGATAAAGATAAAGAGCCGATGCGACGACGCAGGGTCTAATTCGACATTTACATTGGAGAAGACCCTGCGGACTACGGTCGCTTCGTTCCAGTCCGACTTGATCACGAGCGTTCTAACGACCTAACTCGTGACTCTTAGGTTTGGTTTTCCAACAGACGGGCAAAGTGGCGTCGTCACCAGCGCATGAACCTCTTAAAGCGCTCGCCACCACCGCCTCCACCACCACCACCACCGCCGCAGCCGCAGCCGCCGCCGCAGCAACCGCACTCCGCTACGTCCACTATCGGCCAGCGTACGTCCAGCTGCTCCATCGCCGGCATGGGCGGCGAAAGTAGCGCGTTTCGCGCGGTCGTCGCTAATTCCGTAACCAGGGACACCGGTCTCGATCGACCCGAGAGGATCGACAGGCACGAGTCAGTACCGAAGCAACCGGAAAGGAAACCTAGCGCCTTCCGGATGATCAGTCAACTAGTGGGTGACGACTCGTCCGGTCTTTCGAGACCGACCAGTCCCGTGTACGATCAGCGGCAATCATCTGGTCTTGGTCCGCGTCCAGGATCGGCGCATAGGATACGCTACGATCAAAACGAGGACGAAGACGAGGAGATCGACGTTCAGGACTCCGACCAGGACGTACCGTCATCGCCACCGGTCGCTTGGAGAGATCATTGGACTGACCAACAACCGTTGGAACTGACGAAGCATGATCGCTGAACGAGGTGTGATATCTTAGTTTTGATTTCGAGTGACGTGGATCCGAAGTGATGTTTTCGCAAAAAAAGAAAAAAAAATCAAGCGGTCGCATTACAGCTTTTATTGAATTGAAAAAATATTGGCTGGACACACACAAATCGCGTGGATCAGATAACTACTAGTGTTCAAAGTGTGTTGCTGCACAGTTTTTTTTAATCTATTGTTGACCGATAAGAGTGTAAAAGTGACGAAAATGTTTTTTTTTTAAGTGCGCCAAGTACAAAAAAATCACGAAAAATAGTAGATATTAGTAAACCGCAAAACATCGATCCGGAATCGACGTATCAGCACGCGAGTGATCAAGTGCTGCAGATAACGTGCTGCATCTTCAGCGGACTCGAATCGATAATTATCAACGTGTAACATCAGATGCGGCACCGTGTATGTGTTTATCTTATATTTCTTCTCTTCTCATTATTGTCGGGCTCGGCTCTTCTCTCTATTGGTTCAAGTTTTTAATATCTATGGAACTGCTTATTATATAATGAACATGAACGATTTCTTACGATCGCGAATGCGAATAAGTGTTGCGAACTGTATAATATTGAAACGCAACGTCGCGTCATCAATGTCATTGTAATTATTATTGTTGATTAGATAAGTGATCGATGCATATCGCGTGACAAAAGCAAACGCTGTTAGATCGCTCAAATCTACCTGGGAAGCCATTCGTGCGAGTAGGAAATAAAAATATATACCGCGAAGAAGGAATGAGTTTGTTCGAGCTCATTCGGAACTAGTCCTAGCGAATCTTTAATAAATTAGGAATATGCGTTAACTAGATATTTGAAATAGAAATAATCGGAAACACGGATAATTCTATATGAAACTGTGTTAAAATAATGTTTATTTAACTGAAACCGTTTGTAAATATCCACACACGCGGCGTCACAACCCAATTCTCTCTTGCAAACTCTTCCAAATTCTCCTTCTAACTATCCTCCGAAAAACAGTTTTTGGCGAGCCATCAAATATCCGCACAATAAAATATGTTATATTGAAATAAATTTACATAAATATACTCTCGTTTATTTAGCGAATCAATTTCCTTCCAATCCTAAATTGAATAATAAATGAATGACACAGTGAAATATAATATCCCAACTATTTATTACTCAAGAAACAAGATGTCATTTTGGCGTCAAAACGTTGACAAATAACGTCAGCTTGGATTTGTTAAAGTCGCATGCTCCTATTCACTTCCAACGTGCTTAGAGTGAGTAGAAACTATGGTAGGAGCACGTTGGCGTGTATTGGAGCATGCGACGTGAACAAAAACAATCTCTTTGTTTCTAAAATGGTTTTCAAAAATTACTTTAAACTTAAACACATAAATTTTACTTGAAATTTACCCAAACTTAAACATTGAAAACAATAAAGTATAAAAAAAATAATTGTTTGTTCTCTGAATTATATGTACATACATATTTATACGATATATAATCAATACGTCAAGTAATCGATATTGCAAGCTGCTTTAGGTGCCCTCTGATTTATGCTCTACGGCAATTATCTTCAGTGGAATATATTTCCGCATATCTCTTAACACGGTACAAGATATTCCGCTACGGATCGCGCACCTGAAGTCTCTTTCCGTGGTATATCTCTTATTAAACTGCTCGCGAATATCGTCTTCATGCCCGTTCAGCCGTGTACTTAAACTGCCGTTTTGTCAATAGCGAGAAGAAAAGGAACGAGCACGGTACAAGAAAGGTAAAATTATCTAGCCTGCTTAATGTTCCATAGTACATAGCACAAATTTGTCAGATAACGTTCAATTTCCTGTGGAAAAAATTTGGAAAATAATCCTGGATGATAATTTCTTCTTTTGCTCTTCGCGGATGCATACGGGCGTTATCTACCATGAAAGTATTCATACATCGCGTGTTTTCTCTCGCGCTTTGAGATTTCCATTAAATACCTATATTTAAATGCAGTAAAACTAAAATTCGCGGAGCAAGAACGTCAAGTCTACATTTAAAGAAAAACAATGTAAATAAATTTTACGTTATGTAGAATTAATGTAAATAGCTGATAAACTATTTTACAATTATAATAATATTAATTATAGAGAATATGAAAACATATATATAGTTTATTCAATTACATGAAAAGAACGGTTTTATTTAAGTATCCAAAATTGTAGGCTAGATGTGAGTCTGTCTAAAAATAATTTTGTTTGGGGATCATCAAAATAATGATTTTTATTTAACTTATTTGCAAAATAATTATTTAGGACGTTGAAATTAGTTGTTGTAGAATGTTAAAATTTTTTATAGCATTGTTGTCAGTGGCTGCGTTCAGTCGAAAAAAAAACAACTTATGCGACTGTTGCAAAATTTTTAATATAAATAATTATATACATTCACATCTAGTGACGAGTTGTTAACCTCAGGAGAAATTAGAAGACAAGACCAATCATATTAAAGAATTGTACAATAGTTACAAAGTTAATTTTCTGACAAGGAGTTTAAGTGGTTTTCATAATTATTTTGATGATATCCAACCAAGTTAATTTCAAATCTATATTTAGTATTAAAAATTTTAGATATTTCAGCAAAATATTTCTTTCCACGTACAGGAATACGACATTTAAAACTTGTATACAGTTGTCGCAACTATAATGTTTTTTATACTTGACCGCATAATCACTGCCATCAGGAGAAATCCATTTCCTCGACAACGGAGATCATTCTGAGACCAGTCGGAAGACGCGAGTTGTGCGTCTAACCTAAAGAATGCTCAAAGATAGAGGAGGGTGGGTGGAAGGAAAGGGGGAGAAAAAAGCGCGCGAACGAGGGAAGGCTCATCGACGATTAACTCGAATCTACGGTTTCGTCGGGCTCGCAAATAAGGAATCTGCGCGCGAAACTGGTTTTCTCCGGGCGACACTCTTCCTCCACGAGCAGAATCGCTTGTAGCCGTTGAGAGGACGAAAACATTGGATCCGCGCGACATTTCGGATATCGTGGCCCGCGTCAACGGTCAGCGCGAGCGGCGAATTTATGGACACGCTTCACGAGAGTCGAGGATATGCGCACGGCAGGACGAGGAAACGCGGAGCCAACGGACACGGGAGATCGAAGGAAGACCGGAGAGGCGAGACGAGAAACGAGAGACGTCGCCGAGCATGTAATACGAGCGGACTCGTTAATGGCGTTAACACGACGAATCGACGTACCTTTTCACGCTCATATCTCCTTTTGGTAGCCGGACTCTAAAACGGGAATTCTGTGCGATTCTACTAGCGCGTGAATGAAACGACTTGGACATTAGGATGATACGAAAAACGGGCCCCGCGCTTGCAAGTGGTATGTGCGGGAGCGACCATTATTTTACGCGTTCAAGTAATTTGAGCCGTCTGAAAGTGGACGGCTCAAACAGATGGAGGATGCCCAATAACGAAATCAGAGCCTGGATAAAGGATAGCGATCGTGCTAGTTTCTTTATTGAGAGAAGAGACCCACCCGTTTCCTGAACAACAGCAAACGATTCGAATTTAGAGAAAATTTGCTGGTCAATTTTTCTTTTCTAAAAATTAGCGAAAAAAAGTATCTAAAAATTTAGTTTTTACATACTTTTATTTATTATAAAAAATAACATAATTTAATTTACTTTTGTTATCAAATTAATTAAAATAACTAAATAAGAAATAAATATAAGATGTTTAAGCATAATTGGCGGTACTGCTAAAAGTTTCGACATTCCAGGAAGCAGATTGAGTGTCTTACATGATTATTTTGATGCTCTAACAAAATTCTTTTCAAATCTGTGTCTATATAGTTAATTTTGAGACACTTTAGTACACCGTTCTTTTCGTGCAACTTGGCAGCCTATTCAACTTCCGCACGCGCGATTCCATTCACCTGTCGTCGCTATACAAGCTAAAGAGATTCAACGCAAACACAGTCGGCAGAAGAGTGGCGAACGGATATCGGCATTGTAGCGCCAACAGACTCGCCGAAGGCGTTAATGCTGTCGGTGGGTGAGGATCGGTCGGCGACTCCCGACGACGCGAAAAGAAAAGAGACGTGCGAGCGAGCGAGCGAGCGCGTGCACGCACGTGGAATAAGAAAGGTGGGAAATAGAACGCGAAGAGAGACGTGCGAGAGAGGGACGGACTCGAGTCTTCGGAGGAGGCTCGTCGGACACGGTCGAACGGTCGGCCACAGGAAAGCAGAACGTAACAATTACTATCTGCGCTCGATCGGCGCGCGGCAAGATTAACGATCTTACTCTCTCGGCGGGCACGTCGGCCCCGTCTTGAGCCGCGATTGCTTACGGAAGGGGTGCGAGAGAGCTAACGTTAAAGTCACCTCCTCCTTTGCTCAATGAGATATTGCCTGCCAAGCTAGCTGCGTTCGCATATTACCAGGTTCACACGGAAAGAACGGTTCGAGTACATTTCAAAATTTAGCTATAGATACTAAAATCATTTCAAGCCATCATCAGTCAAGAATAAAGCAAAAACCGGTGTATTGACACATATCGAATTATGCTATCATACCTACTATAAAGTGGTCACCTCCCAAGGGAGAGTTATCCCGTAACCGTAACTTGGAAAGCTATGGATGGTTATCAAATAAATTGAGTACATGCGATTAAAATATTAATTCAAAGCGGCAAATATAGTTTAAAGCAATACAACCGACATGCAAACAAATCAGCATAAGTATAAGGTCTAACATTCTAATATAGAATACGTCAGATTTTTAAAGAAACAGCCAAAGGATGCAATCAACGATTACATAGTGCAAAAATATAAAATGTGGACCTAATAGTTACATGTCAGAAGTTTTAAAAAATATCGTTGGATTCTCAAAATAATTATGTAGGACGCTCAAACTAGTATGTCAACATTTTTTATTGCCTTACATTTCCTATATAATTATTTTTATGATCCAATAAAATTATTTTCAGATCTGTATCTACCTAAATTTTGAGATTCTCAGCAAAATTGTTCTTTCCATAGCCTGAGAAGGACGTTAACGAGAATTAGGACGAAGGAATTACCGACAGACACGACTTGTTATTTGTCATCGTAAATTGTATTAAGTCACTTCCGTCGCACTGATCAGTAAAAAAATATTCAAACATTTCGTGCGAGAAAGAGCAAATGAACGACAAACGCCTTCTCTTAATTGACGAAAGTACGCGTCAAGTGCGAGATAAGACGAAAACTTTATACGCATCAACAACTGTCTTGAGATTTGTATTCGGGATAAAGTCCTGTACTGCAGATTTTGTTAGAGGTGGACTTTTATTAGTGAGATTACAGAATGAGACATTTCACTAATAAGTAATTCACTTTGATAAATTATGTAAAAATTGCATTCATTTTGAAAATCTCTTTCAAGAGTGTACAAATAATTAAATAAGTGATGCCTCTGTGTATAATCAAGACAATTATTTGGGTGCTCAATAATCGCTTATCTACACAAGTCTGTTTCCTTTTAAATTCTCGCAAAATATAATAAATGCGACGACACTACATAAAAACATTTAAATATACAGCTTAATTTAAGCGTCGATACATCGAAAGTGTCGAAGCCTTTCAGAATGATGTTCGCTCGTTACTGAAGATCCAGAAAGAAGGAGGAGAAAAAGGTTTTGACAGAGAAGCGAAAGGAGAGGAGGAAAGGGGGAGGAAGTGGCGCGATCCGGCAATAATACGCGAGAAATCGTGAATTAGTGAGAGTCTTTTTGATCGTGCGGACGGAGAAAAGGAGTGCCCGATGATTTCTCGCCCAATTAGAGTCGACCGGGCTATAAACTTCTTCGCGGATAAGATAGGACCCCGGTTTTCTGTGTTCCCGTGTCCAAGGCGAGAGAGGGGCCTGTAATGTCCCGCTTCAGCCCGGAAGCCTTCCAGGTCGCATATAGACCGGGAGTTTGACTTGAGAACAGAAAGAAAGAAGGGAGAAAAAGAGAAAAATGAGATCAAGGACTTAAGCCAGCAGAAGGATGAAGAGAGAAAACAAATCGGGGAGACACAAGGAAGATTAACAGAAAGCTGCGAAGAGTATAAAATAAGAAAGAGAGAGAAAGGGGATAAAGCTGTAGAATTTTAGGGAAGACAGAATCAGAGGGAGGAGAGGAAAGAGGGTACCTGAGCATTGGGACGGAGCTAATTGGCTCGTCCAGTGCCCATTGAAATCGCCGTCCCGGTATCGCCTTCGATCCACAGAGCACATATACGTGCCAACGTTTCAGGACGATCAATTAAATGGAAATGGTCGGGAGATATCCCACCAGAAACAGACGTTCTCGCACGTTTCACGCTTCGCCGGGTTAACCCATCGGCCGCGGAACGGCGCGGCGCGGCGCGGCGCGGCGCGGCGCGGCATCGCCCGAAAACGAGACTCTCCGAGCTTTTTCGTACAAAAGAGAGGGAAATAGAGCGAATGATTGGGCGCGATCGTGGTCGCGTGCATCACGATTCAACGAGCTGTGAGCATAAGAATTCGGCCGAGAGGAATTCACGGTCGGATGATTCTCTTTTGCCGCTATACTTTACGATAATTCTGCGAGATAAGGAAAATTAACGCACGAGTACACGGCACACACAAGTTATAAATATATTATATTATATACAGATTCCAGTATATCTCGTAGACGTAGCGTATAGCCGGCCAAGAGATAGTAGGTATATAGAACCAATTCTTTTATCGATTGTGAGATTTTGCCAAGATTTGTGTATATTGCACACCTACAGTGGCTGCTAAAAGTTTCCGGCTAATAAGCAATTTTATTATATCGCTCATATAAAGATCTAGTATACTTGAGATGTTGTATAGATGGAAAGAATCCTCTTGGCGCTAAGAGGATATGAAACTTTATTTCCGTAATTAATCATTTTCGAATTTCTTAATGGAAGCGCAACTGAAATAATCATCGAACCGAACATATCAGTTACGCATTCCAGAATCGAAAACCACACATTTTCTATAAAATAAATTTCTACATAAGTATTCGTGCTAACGGCAGGTGCATTATCGAGACCCGTATATCTAAATTACTACTGACGATCCTTTCGCGGCAAACGCGTGTACTTGTAAAATGGTTATTTAAATCAATCTATTTAAATGAATTCATCGAGAATTCGCAAAGTATATTCGAAATGAGAGTCAAAACTGTCTTCAATAATATAATAAAAAAAAACAAATACAAATTTCTCCCCAATAACAAAGATATTCTGTTTCGATGCCAATTTTATACGCAGTCAACGAAAAAAGAATATCCTTCTTAAATTCTCTACTATTATAATATATATTACCATAATTTATCTATTAATATTTCTCAAACGAAAAGAATAACAGTAAAGATATCGTCACAGTGCATCATGTAAAGATTTGCGAATATGCCTGACTATACTTCGATCTATACGCTTATAAAATCTCATCTTTCGAGGTCGAGACTATCGATTTTATTCAAATCATTTGAATCTTTTCATTTTGAAATTTCAGATTAATTGGCTATATTTAGCAGAATCGTTAATGTTGCAACTGTCGAAAGCTTTTTTCGCACTAATTGGATTGTAACATTTTGCATTATCAAAGAAACATTGATTCAGAAAGAGAGAAGAAGAGAGAGACAGAATTTACATTTAAAAATAAACTTTTAAAAATTTCTCTGAATGTCGATAAAATTCCATGAAAAGCCCTGATTTTCAATGGTATGAAAAACGAGATCCCCTGAGAATTCCAAGTTTCCCAAGTTTTCCAATAAACAACCTATTTTAGATCAAGAAGAGCACTCCTATCTCAGGGAAGGAAAATAGTTGTAAAATATACGTTCTGCTGAACGCGGTCAATGGATCGAATTGGAAGCTTCGAAGCGTCATAAGCTTCTGTTATCGGCTGGCTGTTTCACCGATGTTACTCGCAACCGTTCTATTTCGCGGCAATCGGCATCGCATCTCCGAAGGAGAAGGTGTGCTCCCAGGATATAATGCATGCTCCTCGCCCTTCATTCGTCCAGCTCGCTTTGCTCGCGTGCAACCTGCATGTACCACGTAGCTCACGCTCTCACATGGCACCCCTTGTAGACGCGTGTGCGTGCGTGCGTGCGTGCTAAGGCCGGTGACCGAAGTAATGGCGCAGAAGCCGACTACTCCCGCGATCTGAAATGAGCGGACTAGGATGGTGTCGACGTGATGTACAGCGACAGGGTCGATAGCGTTACAAGAGCTACTAACCCTTCCCTCCTTTCGAGACTTCCCTCCACTCTTCATGCTCTTCTCCTCGTTCTCCACCGACTCGGCATCTTCTCCCAATGCATCGGCATATAAACCACCGTCTCGCAGTCCTCCCTTCGTCGTTTCTCTCTTTCTCTCGTCACTTACTCGATCTCGTTGTCTTTCGATGCTATATCCCTCGCTTCTCTCCTTACTCACTTATACCGCGACTCGACCGATTTTTCTGCTCCTTATCCCTCTTCGCCGTATCCCGATACGTTTTCGGTGTCACTTCCATTATTTCATCATCTTACCGTATCTCCTTTTCCCTCGTGTCTCACACCTTTCTCTTCGTTCCCTTTTCTGCTCGATATCTCGCTGCGTCTTGTCTTCTCTTCACACACTCGAGTGCAATCGCGTTCACGTGTGACGAAGACGCCTAGGAATGCGCGTAAAGTGACCAGCTTATTATCGGAAACATTAGCATGTTTATATGGAAGCAGATTCGCATGCAATGTTCTGCCGTTCTTTTGTATTTGTGATCGATCAAATGCCCGCCCGAGGATACGTCTAGTCAAGGAATACGCGACAAAAAAGAAGTAGTCCTTCCTCTTTTTTTTTTTTTTCTTTATCTCTGTCGTGAGATAGAACCGATTATCATCGCGCAAACGCTCGGCATACAAATGATTGTGTTATCATCGGGTATACGGTCGAATTGCGTTATCATGTATAGCACGTATGAATTGGTGCTCGATTCGCTGGAATGCAACGAGAACCGGATGACTTTGGCTGTGCACTCGGCCTCGGCCACGATAAAATATCCAATTGCTATAGTGATAAGCGCGCTGAGAATTGATTGTGGGGAATTTGTTCGGCAGCGATCAGAAGAAGAGTGGGAATGGGATACACACGCGGCTCATATAAGGTGCTGTGATGTCACGGCGCGAATGAAGTGGCCGAGAAAGAGAGAAGGAAAAAAAAGACGCAGGAGAAGCTGGCGCGAACCAGGGAACGGTTAAAATGTAACGAGGTCCGAACTAAAAAGAACGATTTAATTTATCTGCAGAAAAACACGAGCTGCACCGAAGCGACGCAGCGCGCACGGAAGATGAGATAACGGAGGGGCCCAGAATACGAAATTCCCGGGGTACCGAAAACCGGGTGCGAATGTGCGACACCACAGAGATCCACCAATTTGTAATCAATTAAATCCACCATCGGCGCAAACCCACAAGATAATCTAGTTTTCTCACTTTTAATTTTCTTACGGTACATCGTTATCGCATCGATCGGCATACGAATTATCGTTTTATCGACCACAAGTGTGTCTGAAGTGCATTGAGCAACGAATGGACAGAACTATATAAACTTCTTCAACAATCGAACGATCGCCGCGAAGAAAGTTAAAAGTTTCTCAAAAATAATGTATAAAAAGGACAAAAGACTATCTAACCGAAAATAGCCGTTACTCTAAAATTAATACAAACGAAGAGTACCTATCTATATAAATGTTTTCAACAACAATAATAATAATAAGTTTTCAATCCGATAGAGCGCCCAGTGGCTATCTAATGATGATATCATCGTCAACTTGGAAGGATATACGTGTCGAGCGCGCGAAAGGGTGTAAAAGAAAAGACCGAGTGAACCCTTCTACCTGTTGGCCGATTGACAAATCGCACTACTATCGTCCATCCAAGATCACTCGATCCCCGTCGTATCGAATTACCCCTTACAAGAATTCAAATATAACCGCAAGACTGCGCTTACTCCTACTGCTCCACGTTTTCGAAACGAAAACTACTCGCATGTTCTGAGAAAACGGACAGATTCTAGTCTAATCATATATGCATCGTTTGCTTACACAAAGATAGAACAAAATTTTCATACCCGTATCATTATCTCGGGGAGGTATCTCTTAAATATCATACAATATTTTTATGTATTCTAAAGATCATACGATTGTATAAAGCAGAAAATTCTAATACACGCTACAGTAATCTATATAATAACAAATTTTAGTATTAATATTTCAATAATAAAGTTTGGTATTAGATAACTTTTATTTTTTATAAATATTAAAAATAAATCGTTTCAATTTTCATCATAATGCTGAAATAATAATAAAATTGCCCAAAATATTGCTCAAAATATTATCAATGTATCTATATGATATTCTTAACTGTGTTTTCTGAAAACTTTGCTTAAAAAATTTATAAAAACATTTTCTTTTTTGCAAAATCTTCATTACTGCATATCACCTTTTATCAAATTTTGTACGTCTGCATATAATAAATCGATAAATAATTATACATCTTTTAAATGATAATGTCCTAATCTATTTTAGTACTATGAGTATAAATAATAACTAACACATATTGCCTCCTTACCTTCGATGTTGATAAAATTAGGCTCATTCGACACGTTTTTGCGCGAAATGAACGAACCTTGTAAAAAAGAGTGTCGCTCTCGTTAAAGTTGACGACCGTTTAGATTAGAAAATTGTTCACATCGATGACATATGTAGAGGAACATAAAAATATTGTAAGAAATAACTATCTTCTTCTCGGGCTGTGTGGCTCTGCGGCAAGACGGTAACACGAACTACTACGAGGTCTCGGTTCGAGTCCCGAGCATCAAGCCATTTTTTCTCGGCCCGACTCTTACTAACATGTAAATGAGGCTACAATAAATATTTTTTACTCAAATTACACTCTTCCTTAAAAACATAAATACTTTGTTTTAAAGATAAATTATTTTGTATATAATTTTTATTTTTACAGCAGAGAATTTGTGTTTGTAAAACAGAGAATTAAATTCTATGCTATCGATGTGATGGATTTTCTAATTTGAATATTTGTCGACTGTAACACACAATTAATATCTCGCTCGCGGAGCAAAGCGACACTTTTTTTGCCAGATTCGTTTATTCCGCGCAAAAATGCGCCGAATGAGTCTAATTTCATCAACATCGAAAGTTAGGAAGCTAAACTCAATAATTACCAAAAGTATTCAGTTGTTGTACATACCTTTTCCGTTACCTAAACTGTTCGGCGATTTATAGGTATAATTTGAATGAATAAATCGCACTAAATATCTACTCCATCATCATCTCGATACAACGATTTGTTCATTAATTAATCGTATGTGTTGCCGATCGTTTATCGCGAAGGTCGTGAAGGATAATAACGCGGCGGAGCTCACGCCACTACCTATCTGTTTGAGTTTCGACGCGCGATTGATAGCGCGACGACCTTGCGCTTAATAATGATGCTTAATAATGATCGTACTATATCAATAATTTCAAACATTAACATTACGCGCACCAACCGATGTTTGTCATTCCGAGAAACGTTTGAACTCTATATAAAACAAATTCATGTCGACTATAGTCTATTCTGTGTATACATATTGTAATATACATATATACGTTGCGTATACATATATCACGTGATTGTACGTTAACTCTTTAAAGCTGATGTTAAAATCTGTATACCTAACAGTTATTGACGCTGGGTCTATGAGACTTATACATATATAATTTGTATTAGTTAAAGATATTAATTAATTTCAAAGAATCATAATGATATAACTCATATAAAAAGGATAAATATTAAATATATCTTAATAAGAATAAAATTGCAATGATCAATCGCAATAGATGAATCAAAAAATTCGCCCCCCAAAAAAAGACTTAAACGTAAAATCAATAACAATTAACAAAGTAATTAATACACGTAAGTGCAGTTGTTAAAATCTTTTATCAAACTAAACAATTTTGTCAAATAAATTCTACAATTAATTAAAGATTACAATTTTACCAGCTCAGTTTCTACATTATATATTATACTATTATATAATGATAAAATAAAACAATTTTAGATACAAAAAGTTCTTTTATAATATGCCCGGAAGTGAAATCGATCACAATGCGACGATATCGTCACCTCGGCTCGAGTAAATTCAAATGTTGGCCTTATGCATTATTCCCTGCACGAGGGATGCAAATCGGAGCAATCCCTCATATAGGGCGACATACGACGATCATCCGATCTATCACATACGCCGCGTGAATTGACTGATTGCCATCATGGATTACCGCAATCATGCTCGTGACTCGAATTTTCAAGCTTCTTTAATACATTTCGTTAAAGTAGGAGTTAAAGTGGTATAGTACGTATATTTATACTAATACGCCATATTTTGTAGAAAGAAATAAAAAATGTAATCAAAACTTGTGTTGTTACCAAAAGCACTAATCTTTTCTTAATTATGTCTAATAATAAAATTATCTATGCAAAATTTGTGAAACAAATAATAATACATATGTAAAACATACTTGATAATTTTAAAATAGCATATATCAGTACTGAGAGATTATTTTTAAAGGCTGCTATCGCGCATACATTCTAATGATTTGAAATTATTGCTACCAGACGGATTGTGAAGGCACGAGGGATCACCTGAGATAGGAAGAAGATTAAAGCTTTTGAGAGTCAAGGATCGGAAAAAGACCTAATTATACGAGGGCACAAAGTAATTGGCTATTAAGGAGCGAGCTACGTGTGAGTCGATTTATAATGACGCTGAATCATCACGAGTATAGGATCTAACGATTCTTCGTAGGAGATGTAACTCGTTATAATCACTGCACTATATACATGACGATTAATTTACATTTTCGTTTGTCAGGGTAAAAGCAGACTGTTAATAAAATGACGCATTTAAATGAATTATTTCAACAAATATAATGCTATGCGATTCGATAATACATAGCGGCGAATACATCCAACAGAGTTAAGATATTTAGTATAGAAATAAGATTATTTTCGATAAGGAAACAAAGAAGAATACGAGAGATATTCAACTGAAAAATAGCAGAGAGTAGCTGTAAAGGCAACCAACGTTTATACGATCCGCGTCGTTATGTTGCAGCGATTTAAATGTAAGTAGACTGACGTGACATTTAACATCCCATTCCGCGCAACAACTAAGGCCCGCTCCCCCTCGCGAAATAAAACGGACGCGTCAGAAGTATAACGCCTCGTAAGCAAGCGATCCGTCTCGCAGCAACGGCTTCTCGGAAGAAGCAATCGCTACAAAGCATACTTGGAGCCGATTGCTAATGCTCGGCTCACTCTTTCCTTTTTGCCGCTCGATATGGTAGCCAGCGTCTCGATGTCGAAGGTGTTCTCCATTTCGCCGCTACCCGTTCATTCTCTTTCTTTCTCTCCCTCCCCTCCCTTTATCACTCGCCTCGTCTCGCTCCCTCGTCAGAAGTGTGGAGTCACCGTGAAGCCATTATCCCGCTAGCAAGTGGGTTTATTAGGAACGCAGCGGGGGTGGCCTCTGCATAAGATCGACACCACCGCCTCTCGCATCCCAACGGCAGCAGCAACAGCAGCAGCAGCAACAACAACAACGCAACGTGAATCGGTCAGGCTCGTTACCTGTCTCGTGGTCGTTTTTTCTATCCACCTTCCCTCCCTTTCCGCGCGGTGGTAGTAGCCCCTTCCCCACCGCCCCATTATTACGAACAATTATTAATGGCCGACAGGCTTTCGCTTCGGCTCGTCAGACCGTCGAAAATGGACGAGCCCCAAAGTGAGAAGCTGTCGGGTGCTACCGGTCAGCCCGGACGCCTCGACCAATTTATTCGCCAGCTCCGTTTGTTCTCTGGGGCGCTGGCGGCTTTTGTACTCTCCGCAAGCGGGAGGGTAACTCGCATCTCTCGCTCTCTCTCTCTCTCTCCGATCGAGTATGAGCGTATTTACATGTATAGTTGCGTGACGGCGCGATGGCTCTCGGGAGCATCGACACGATAATTTGGAATGGAGGAAGAAATTATCCGAAGAGAGACGCGCAAACGTTACGCACACGATATTGTGTGAGACGCAGCGAAACGAACTGACGGTTACTCGGGCTGCATGCACGAATAAAACGAGAGTAAACGACTTCTATTATATCAATCGGATATATTAAGGTGTATACAACAATAGTAGCGAATAAGAATTAAAATCTAAATTAAACGCAGAAAAATTTGATTCTTGTTAACGTTAAAATGACAAATTATGGCACTGAGCGCGTATAATATTAATCGCAAAGTACTAAATTGAATTCTTATCTTGTAACCTTTGCTTAAGTTAAATATATAACATTGTAATCGCCATCCATGACATTTTGATGTTCATCTCTCGTACATAATTTTTGTAAAAAAAAGTTAGTGTAATCGACCGAAAAGTTGTATTTCTTTTTTGGTTAACCTGATTCTCCGCACGCTCGATACTGTTATACTCGCGAAGATTATCGATGAAGAGGCGTAATTATCGTGATCATGTGAGTCGAAGGCTTATTGCAGGTACGAAACTGTCAATAACGCGAGATGAAAATGGGCGGGTTGTCAACTAAGAACAGGCTTTAAATGAGTACAGGGCCGAGCGATGTTATCCTGGCCAATTTATTCGAAGATTGTTCACCAAGGCCCAGTAAGTTTTACCTGTTTACAACTGACGGAATAAAATACGAATGATAACGGAACGTTAATTCAACTAAGTGCAGTATGTTATAAAATACGTGTGTATCACGATATTTATTTTTATATGACTTAAAGATAAAAAGAATTTTTGTGTGTGATAATTATTATTGATTCTACCTATTGACTCCTTCAAATATTCCTATTAATTAAACTTTTTATACAAGATGTTAAAACAATATTAATACGCTGAATTTTAGATATTTTACGTTTATTGATTGTAACCTTTTAGAAAGGATTTTTAATAACAAGAAAAAAATATTCTTGATCTTATCACAACCTTACGCAGTACAAAAAAAAAAAATATTATAATTTGATCAATAATAAAATTCCTATTCTCCTCCCTCGAATTAAATATGAGAATTAATTGACTTATTGTCTCTCTCTCTCTCTCTCTTGAAACAAAATGAGTAACACATATAGATGTAAAAGTTTATATATTCTTTAGAATAAATTTTTACCTAATGCTACGATGTACGAATATTATGCTGGCGAATATAACATTTGACATGAAATCAATGTCAAAGATTATTTTATTCTATTATAGAATGTCACACCCCGTAATTCAATCTAAATTTGTCCAGCGTATGTCATGTGCATGTGGTCTCATTTTGAATAATTTCTTAAATTTTTTTTGTGGCTGATGAAGACTAAGTTGAGTTCCCTATTAATTGATATTTAAGAATTAATAAATTAATTTGAATTTGCGATTTGAAAACATTAATTGTTTAAAAAAATCTGTTAAATATTTCAAATGTTTAAATTTTCGTGTTTCAACATTTCAAATATATTTTAGACGTATCAAGTGAATTGCGTCGTATCGATGTAATATGTTTTTCTTCTTCTCAGATATAAATATAATTTTTATCCTTTTTTTAAAGCAACATTATTCTCTTTTACTACTTTCCCTATTTTCCTTTTCTCTAGATTAATGTTCTATTTCTTTAAAAGGTAATAATTGATTAAATTCCACTCTTCTGACATGAGGTCTCGAGCTGAAGAAAATGAGAAGTGACGACGAACGAGCGAAGAGGAAAGAGAGTCGATTTATAGGGGAAGTGAAACGTCGCTTCTGTGTGCAAGGGATATATACATACTCTGGTATGAGGCTCGACTTACACTTTTTCTTTTGCTTCAATATGGATATCTGCTCCCGGTCACTCTTCACAGCGTCTAACTTGAATCGAGAGCGAGCACGGGGATAGCCAAACGAAGAGAACCAAGTGGAGCCCCCCGAAGAAAGAGGAGGACGGTGGTGTCTGAGCTAAGGGAGATGAAGGCATTGTTCGCTCCTTTGGCCCGCGTTCGGAGAGATCTCCCGCTGCGCGAGTTATTTGCCACGATCCTGCTTCATGATTTTTACTCTAATTTGTACCGACAGGGATGGAGCACGCGAGCTGCAGTCCTGCCATCTCTACGTCCACCTTGAGCCCTGCATGCATGCACTGACCGCTCCGCGATCTCGCTTCGATGCCGATCGCGGGGCCCATCGCGCCCGTCGCGTCGTTCCGAGAGCAGCCCGAGCTCTTGGGAGCTCGGCGCGGATCGACGGGGGCACAATAGGCTCCCTATGATTTCGGTAGCGGTATTTTTTGTCAGCGCCAAACAAGAACCCGCCATGGTTAGCCTTGATCGATGGCTGAACTTAGCTGAGTAAGCCTCCGTTTAATTAATTCTTTAATTACTTTCCCCTCCCGAGACGTGGACTCATCTCTGGATTCTCTCGAGACGAAAGACTCTCTTGATTCTATGTCGGACACACGATTTTAGATCTCTCTGATACGGATACGGTAGCGAGAACGGTGACGAGGGCGATCCTTCACGAGGAGACGATAATATTACTTTTAAATGCTTTTTTTTTTTTTTTTTTTTTTTTTTCAAGTTATTCGATTATAGATTTGCAAACTCGTTCTTTCGTCTCGGAGATATTGATTTAATCACGCTCGTCTGATTAATTCGCGAGAAATAGGGTCGAAACTATGATAAAAACTGCAAGTATAAAAAAATTAATATCTTTTTTAAATTTAATTATTTTAAAATAACATTATGTGCTTGCGAGAGAAGGATTAACTTCAACAAGTCGACTCATTGCATCGAAATAACAGATAACATAACTTACCATCGATTTTTTTTATCTTATATAATGCAACGCATCCAAATAGTGTAATATAAGACAAATTCACGTGTAAATTTTTATATCAAACGGGGGGTAACAGAAAGTAATTCATAAAGTTGGAAGTCATCTACACTAATTGCTCTTAACGGGAAAGTGCGTTTTACGGTAACGGACTTTGCGCGTAAATTGCTGTTCTCTCTCAGTCAAGCTGAGAACTTAACTCGTTTTATAAATGCGTATTACGGCAGCTAACGCATAAACGCGAATTAATCGGAGCACGTGCAGGATCGTCTGGTTTCCTTATACGCGTAATGAGTTTAAATCACCTGTGGTTACAGTGACGTTTCGATTAATCGACGTATCCATTTCTGACCAAGTTCCTCACTAAGAGGAGAAAGATACGTACTTTATATACCTATTTATTCTAACACGTTCTAACATTAATCATGAGTGAATTAACTGTTGCGATAAAATCGAAAGCGATTTATATCAAGCCGTCAGTTTATATACTGATTTGCAGTCCTCTGTCTCTTACACGCAAACATTTGTTACATTATTATTATCACACAACTTTTTTACGCAATCCTGAACCGTAATGGTATAATCAAGATGCATTTGTTCTTACTCGATATGTATGCTTCTTCACGGGCTCATACATGAGAGAATCTCGCACGCGTGTAAACGCGCGTAAAACGCACGGACACGCTCGGCGATGTTTCGAGCTAAGGAGGCGTTAAGACGGGCAGCATCGTAAAATAAGGCGGCGACGTGCTAGATACGAGCACAACGGTGCGTCGTAAAATCAGTCGGTGTCGGTGCAACAGCATAATTCTTCGGGATACTCCGGGCTGTGAACTTCGCGACTGGTTTTAAGCGCGGAGAGGAATAACCGGCCGTATGTGGATGTAATTGTTACGAGCACAGCTGTCCTCTCTTTCTTTCTTCCTTTCTCTCATTTTCTTTTCCCTTTTTTCCTTCTCACCCCGCCACCGCAAATCAGTTCTCAAGATCGTCGGCAGCGCGCACGTTTTACATTGTACGGTTCGTTCGTTTATGGCCCATCGGAATCCGGGACAAATCGGAGCGATCCGCTCTTACTCCATTAATGATCGACCGGTTCCTTCCAATATGCGTGATACAATCAATCATGTTGCATCAATTTTAATACTTGGACAAAGCTCGACTCTCTAGCTTTTTGTCATTAATGCATAGATAGTACAAAACATTTTCTATTTACACGTTAAAATTAGTTGTTATATAGCTTTTTAGTTAATTGGTTTAACATTATTTGATTGTATTATTCTATTTTAAACTGACATTCAACATTTTTTAATATTGTTATATAGGTAACTAAACAAATAATGAAAATAATGTATTTTAAATTTTATTATGAATGGATCGGGACGCGTAAAATGTGTTCAATTTTTGGAAAATTTGGAAAATTACTTGTTTCAGTGACAAGACAATCTGTTTTGAAAACGAGAGGCTTCCGAAAGTATTTCTTGATTTTGGCACTATAAACTCCTTAAATCATCGTTCGTTATGCACGTGTGCACGAAAGATGCAAACAGAACCAAAGTCTGATAAGAACTATTATAAACGTTCCTTTTCAGTGCCGGCACTGTCTTCGTGCGAGCACCTTGTTTCCTAAGGCGGGGCTTTATGGTGTGAAACTACCCGCGGTTGCTGATTGCCCGGCATAAAATTTGTCGTAACCGAGGAATTATCTGTCGGCCGATATCGGACTAATTTTATGAGGCTGCATATAATGTTGCGTCTCGTTTGCTTGTCGCCCTGTCGCCTAATTTTACGATGCCGTTCCTGCCAACAACTTTCTTCGTCGTGTTCGCGGAGATCATAATCCCGCGGTATTTGCGCGCGTCCCATGTTTACTTGAAAAAAAATAATACGAATTTATTAATTATTTGATTATGCAACAATCTAAGACACCCGCGGTCCCCGTTTGTTATTACGACACACCCTCATCGCGTGTTTCTGGCACACGAGAAGCCATCGCCCGAACATACGTTCGAATTCCACAGGACCGAGAAACTTGACGTCATAATACCGAAGGCAACTAATATTTTAAAGTTCCGAGAAGAGAGATTCATCGAACCGTGAAGAAGCATACGCGGAGGCAGATCCCTGTGAAACAGTAGCGAAGGAGGTGTTTGCCACCGTATACGAGCGCCGCGCGCCGCCATTACGGACGAAGAATCTGGATAATCGATGCACACACGATTCGCTAGCTTATTCTAATCGAGTAACTCAAATATACCAA
Source organism: Cyphomyrmex costatus (assembly GCF_001594065.2). Lineage (NCBI taxonomy): Eukaryota > Metazoa > Arthropoda > Insecta > Hymenoptera > Formicidae > Cyphomyrmex > Cyphomyrmex costatus. Next base: position 410,995 of record NW_017277190.1, on the reverse strand, counting down.
TGAAAACACGAAATGGAAACACGAAGAATAGGACAATAGTTTCGAAAATATACATTTGAACCCACTTAGTAAATTAACATAATATCTACTCACCGACTGGATGCCTTCTAGGAAGCTGCGCGAGATGACTCACAGTGGTGTCAAGGCAGACAGAACCTAAAATTTTTAAATTATCTTCATGTAATATAATTGAGAAATTTCAAATATTTTTCACATATTATTTCATATTATATATAATATTTAAAAAATTGTTTTTTAATTATCTCGTACGTGCAATATGGTTACACTTGGAGAAAAAAACATAGCAGTTATATATTATATATTCAAAAAAAAAAAACACACTATAATATGTGGAAGTAAAAGTTTGCGTTATGTAAATATGAATCATAAGATGCATATCTTTTGGTTAATTTTCTGTAATGATTAAAAAAATGTGACGTTCTGCCCGCAAAATCTCTTTAGGCACCACTGTGCGACCGGACGATTATATCAACGAGGGAAACGCTAAAAAGAAGCACGGGATATAGACACCGCGTGACGTCGATCTCTGGAGGATTCGACCGGTGTCCAAGAAGCGAGCACGAATTCGAGAGGAATCGTACGGCTCGTTCGCGGTCGACAGGTTCGCATGCATGGTGACGGGATCGTCGAGGTTTGAAGGAAGACGAAGACGAGAAGAAGAAGAAGGGAAGGCGGCGGCGGCGGCGGCGGCCGACGTTACTTCGCCGCCATGCCATCCTTCGCGTTCGCTTCGAGCTTTGCGTGCCACTCAACATTGGCAAGTAATTTCTTGCACGCAATTGCCCGCTACTGGAATTGCCTGGTAGGCGACCTTAGTCCGTCAGTCATTTACTTTTTAAATCGATCCTACCTGCCCGCCCCCTTGCCTCGCCTGTCCATCCATCCGACCCTCGTGTGCACGCGTGTGCGAGCACACGCGACTCCGCGGCACGCGGAATTTCCCAACGCTTAAAATCGATTCATGATAGGTGTTCTCTTTTTTTTTTGGCAGTGTTTTTCTGTCACCGTCTTTCCACCTCACCGTGCGACAATGGACATCTTACAGATAGAAACTTGCGAATGGGTGCGAATGGGAAAGAATAATTTTGCTAAAGTTACTTATAAAGACTTCAAAGTGTCGAAATAATTCCATCAATTATATGTATAAGGACGCTCAAATCGATTCCTAGATGTATTATTAAATTTTCCGTAATATTTTATAATACGCGAATTTTTGATAAAATATTTTTTCAGTTTTGTCAACAGTGCGGCAATTTGATTTGTTTGTCGGATTTAAAACGTAAACCAAAGTTGAAATTTCATCATCAATTTTTGCTAATTTTTGTAAAAAAATTTCATCAACTGATTATAGAGTTAATTGCAATGTCTTCGATTATTCTATAGGTAATATGTAATAGAAAAAGATGCTTATTGACAACTGTTTCGTTGTGACGGACCATAAAGACTCTTTCTCGGACGAACGTGTAAAGCAATTTCGGTATATATCGCTTAACACTATGGTGTTATGGTTGGATTACGTTGCGCATTAATTTTCTTGTCGAGTCAGTCGAGCGTATCGGGATGTTCTGGGATGTCGCTACCCGTATCATTAAAGTCGCGAATAAATTGCTCGCTGGTATACGGATGGTTTACCGAGTATCGCTGAACACCGTTTCTCAACCCTTTAAACTCGCAATAATGGTCATCCTGGTATTAATCGTGCTTAGGATCGAAGCAGTTTCTATGCTCGGCGCATCACGTGGCTGAGAGGCAAACTTAGAACGGAAGGGATCGATATACACGCCGTTATTTTGCATACAAACCGTGCGAGAAGGTTTCAAGCTAACTAGATATTCCGTAATATTTCAATAATCTTAGAATCTGATCTTATTTAAATATTTCATCAATAAATATTTGATCGCGGTAGAATATCATTATATCTTGTAAAATTGCTGCTACAATTTTGTGGTATTATTTTATCATAAAATAAAGAAAAAATGTTTAAATACGTAACTTAATTTATCGATTTAAAATTTAGAGGAATATTCTATTTTACAAATGGATCCATCCAAATTTTTCTATTCATATTATTAATTTAGCACAAGGTAAATATGTTACAAATAAAAAACATTTATATTGAAACTGGACCTTATTAAAATTTATATGTTGAATTTTTAATATACTTAAGTGTTATATTTATTAAATATTATATATATTAAAGTAATTAAAAGTATATTAAAAGTTGAACTTTTTTAATATATTTTAATAAACTTTAATATCCTAAGTTAACACAAAAACTTGGATGAATTGTTTAAGATACATGAAATATGTTAGATTTAATACAAGAGTGTTTCCAACAGTTTCATCATCAGCGAGTTATTTTCAGCACCGTGCGTGTATAAAAAATGGTCGCATATAAAAGAACAGATCTCTTAATCCTTTCACCGACGTGGCGTTTCGAACAGCTGGATCGGCCCGTGACTCTAATACGAGAAGGAGGGAAGAATTATCTTCCGAATCGAGGTTATCAATAAGCAATAATTGTATGTTTAGCGACCGTGCCACGTTTGCATTCGTGTCGACAAGCCGGACCACCGCGCCGCGGAGAGCAGGGAATTAGCGAGGAACAAAATGACTATATCTTAATCATCTTTGGTTATTGCCTTTCTAGACCGTGTGCTCGGCTTTGCTCGTGGGAACCCATCTTGCGAAATGTGGAAGAGAAAACGCTGAGAAATTCTTTTTGCCGGAAATTCGCAGCACGCATACGCGGCTGCGAATTTATCATCCGGCAATCGAAATATAGAACGTCCCCACTTCAATTTCAATATATATACATATCTGACGAATATGAAAAGCGGTTGTTTGATTATAACGAAAGTTTTTGGCGCTTATCCAAGCCGCACTTCGATGTACGCGCCCTTTAATTGCACATGGCATATAAGGAAATTATGTGAAAAATATGAGCACGTCAAATTTCGTGTTTGGGGGCGAACCGTGACGGAAAGTGATGCGTACGTGTGAGAAATCGTGTCTACATGATCCGCACGTAAAAGCATTATCGACGTCCATACCCGCAGGGTGAAACTGTCATTGATCGAGTACGGGATTGACTCAAAAGACACCCGGCAAGGCGTGCCAAGGATAAGCTGGCTGTTCCAGCTCGTTTATCGCGCGATTTCGTTGTTAACTCTCGAAAACTGGATTCATTTACTTATGGAAAATAATTACAGAAGCTGTACATGAAAAATGTAGATTATATAAATTAATTAATATAACATTAGCTATACAATCTTTTTTTTGATAATTAAAAAGTTATATAAAAAAAACACAATCCAAAATTATAATTTTTATAAATCAGTGATTTCGGTGTACCACTTTTCAATATAATTCAATAATTTTTACCTCTCGGAAGTAAAACACTTCATTAAAATATCACAGAATTATGATAAAATTGTGTGCAAATTTCAATTATCATCGAGATTATGCCGTGTATTTCAAACCATTTAAATAGAATTTTTACGTTTTGTTTACGTTAAGTATACACGAATGTTTAGTAGATAATACTTACAGACAACGTAAAATCTATAAATTATTACAAATTGAAAAACGTAATACGAAAAGGAGTAATTAAGTTTTATTATTGTTAATATAATATATCTGACCTTTAGTATATCATAAATACAAGTATGTAAGTGAGATACGAAGCTCTAATCACTCTAGTACAATCTAATGCAATGCAATGACAAAAAACATAGACTTCAATGATCTATAGATTGTTTATATAACGTAAAATATAGTTTAGAGTTTTTACGTTGTATGTACACGTAGATACATGTCATAGAATAAAATATTATATTTTATGCATAAACGAATAATATTTTGATTATCATCTACACACGGCATTATGCTGCATCCATTTTGATCTTTCTATCTGCAGCAATGGATGGCGCCACCAACTGCTTTAAATCGGCAGAAATAAAAAGCATTCTCTCATTTGCAAGCTATGCATTATAGCATGATAAACACGATATTTTTTTACGATAACTCTTATATTTCTCGTATCGAGTAGACAAATATATTTGAAAGATTTCCAAGAAATTCGAATTAATTATCGATTAACAAATCTGTAAGTTTATGAAATTAAATTAAATTTGTTAAATATCTTCGAAGATGTAAGAAGACAATATTGATAATTATGAAATTTTATAAGTAACAACTAAATGCTTTTTTCTTGTAATAATTATATGATTGAATCAAAAGTTACTAAGAATTAGTAATTACGACATTTGTATAAAAAATAAAATTTTAAGAAGACGTATTAGTAGTATTAATATCATGTCGATTTTGTGAAGATTTTCATAAATTGACATATTAATACACATCCCTCTGTTTAAATAGATGATTCGTATACATCAAACGAGGGACGTGATGGAAATTCTAACGACTACGAAACGTGCTCCCATATGCTCTGATAAAGTAATCTGTATGACGTTGGCGAGCAATCTCGGTTATAAGTCGGTTCGCTTTACATTCCACGAAGAGCTTGAATTTTTATTAAAATAAAAATTTTAACAGATACCTCTAGTAGGCCTGCAATGTCACGTTGGCTAACAAATGGCAATACCTAATAAAAGAATTATCAATAATTACTTGAAAATACAAAAATATTTTCTCGACAAACATTTCGTTCAATGCATTAGATTCTTTGATATTGTTTTGAATTTTTAAAATATTCTTTCACTTTTGTATTCTGTCTCTCTCATAATATTTATAATATTGCAAACAAACAGACTTTTGCTGAAACAAATTTCCGATACTCAAGTAACAGGCTGACGTCATTTCAAGCTATTGTCATTTTGTCATCAAAATGACGTCTTTAATGCTATTTTGACGTCAAAATAATGACAAGTAACGCGAGCTTGCTTCCTAGGATATAATTACAGTAATAAAACTGTAAAAAGAATAAAAGTTGTAAAAATAATTTATGGAAATCGTTACGTAAAATAATTTAGAAGCACACACACACACGCACACAGCTTTCAATAATTATAGGTCATAAACTTAATTATTCATACATGAATTTAACTAAAATAATATTTTAACTTTGGACGACGAAGAATTATAATAAGAGCAATTAATACCGTTTCTATCAATAAAAAATTCAATTTTAATCTCGATTCAACTAACTCTTTATCTTTTTCTTACACTTACAATTAGAATTTTGCATTTTCACTATTGTCTTAACATTTGTTTTGATGCGATTATTAATTTCGTCTGGCTATTTTTACATACGTAAGTTATAACTTATTGCTTCACTGATTTATTATTTGTGTTTTTTAACTTATCAGTTCAGTTAATTTATTATAGCTTGATTTTGTCTAACTGCCGATCATCATACAATAATCTCATCATGAGAATAGTTTATATGACTACTTGCTCCGATCCTATACTGTTCTATGGACCATATCAGACTTTAATACTTTCGTTAGATAGTTAGAATGATTTTGTAAGCTGATATTTATGTGATTGCGATGTTATTACTTTTGCGACGTATTAAATTAATGTAAGAAAAATTGTTATAATTACGATATTTAGATTATATTTCTCTATTATTACAATAATATTATGTCCAGTATTAGAGATAATTCTGTTGCTACAAAGTGCCATCAAAGGTTATCGAAAACACTCACGATGAAATAAAATGTGTATGTGTAATTGACTTGATTTTGTAATTTCTGAAATATAAAAGCAACGCATATTTTTCATACCTTCACAATCATGCGTGACTTTCATTCAGTATACGATTTTTGACAGAACTTGAAGACAAAATTAGCGTGCAGTTACGACACACTGAACATTCGAATTAAACACTGACTATGAAATTTTTCTGAATAACGAAAGAAACGCGCTTCTCTCTCGGAATCGTCAGTATCGACAGTATCATCGGGTTATCAAGTTATGACCGTCAATGTTTATACCGGGTTGAACACCGTGTACAGCTGTTAGTTGCCCGATATTAGTTGAGAAGGATGCGTACATTTTACACGGTTCTCGTGCTCGTGATTCTCTCTGCGAGCCTGGGCGAATGCTGGTCCTTTTCGAACGTCGCGATGTCTATCGATAAATTGATACGACCGCAAAACAACTCGCAAGTTTTAAATATTAACGGAAATGGCAGTGCTACGTCAACGGCATCCCCAGAGGTCACGGTACAAGGAAGAATAATATTCGTACCACGAAGGAATAAAGTCTACTGTGAACCGGGTCAGCAAGTCGATCGACGTGGCAAATGTAGACAAGTGTGGTGAAGCTTAATAAACACGCAAGGTACATTCCTTTTAAATGCTAGATGGAAAGAAAGATTTTGCTAAAGTATTTAAAAGTTTAGCTTGATACAGATCTAAAAATAACAAAATATTATTAAATTATTAAAACAATTATATAGAACGCTCAAGCATAACCCACATAAATGGGCGATGTTGTGACAGTTTTGATATTCTAGTAATCAATACAGATTTGAAAATAAATTTGTTGAACCAAAATAATTATGTAAACTGGTTGTTGGATTGTGTTAAAACTTTTTGCAATATTATATATAATTTATTCTATATCATTGAAAGTGTCAGCGGAAGGTTATCAAAAATGCTCATAGATGAAGCAAAATAAACTTTTGCGCTTAATACATCTCTTTTAAATTCAATAATTTGATAGAAATTAATGAGTCAATTTATACATCTCTTCCTATTATACATACAAAAACATTGTGTATTATTTTTGAGATTAACTTTTCCATTAACCCCGCTACATATACTTTCAGCAGATCAATTTTATATCGATGACTCGTCTAAGTAAAGTTCATGATGTTGTCACGCAGTTTTAGATATCGCAATCTCAAATCCATGAAAAAAATTCCGGACACGCCAGAGGCTGATAAAGCCCCCCGACTGTCGCCTTCGCGATACTTCTCGTCACTGATAAAGATGTCTTTTAAGCCGGTTTGCGTACAAGGTCGATCTTAATTAACCCCGCTGTTTGCGTTCGTTTCGAGAAGGCAGCGACGGCAGTGGTGGCAGACAGAGAATAGAGATCAATCGTCGCCAGTTTCTCAATCACGTTCACTGCTCGGCGGATGATTTTTTTGTGGAAAATGCGAGATACGACTCAGCTGTCGAGACGTGCCGAATCTAACAATAAGTTTCGTATCGCTCGCGTTTCAATGCGATCAAGTAATGCGTCCGCCCGATGAAATTTAAAACGAGACACTTCGAGAAAGTTCGTGATTAACGAACTTTTTGTCAATGGTTAAACGGAGATAATCATTTGTTTGGACCACGTGTTTTTGAAGCACAATACTAATACGCAACGAAGTGTCGTCAGTCGCATTGTGATTGTGATGCATTTTATTCGAGAATATAACTGTCTACATCAGCTATCAATAATCGCCTGAGTCATCTTCGAAACATGTAAAAATTACGCGTGATTACGTATTGCGTGAGAGTGGTATATGTACATTTAAATTCTTGAAAAAGTGCGATTATAATCAAGAAAATATTTATCCATGAGAATCACGCGAATCTGCAATTAATTCCAACAGATTGGAAACGACGCGACGCGATCACAGAATAAAGTTACTGAGAGGCGAGATCTGAACAGGCTTCAGTCGTTGATTACACACTGTATCCTACGGTCATACGCAACTATGAAGCTTTTAGTGGCTGTAACGTTCATGTTAGTGTTATTTTTCATTCTAATGTCGAGTACGCACGCGACCGACATGAGCGTCTCGCAAGAAAAGCGTTTTTTACCTTTCGATAGCTACAAAATCGAAGCTGGATCAATAATTAAGGTTCCTATACAATGTCCACCGGACAAGGTTAAAGTTGGAAATCGCTGTCGAAGCGTCTTTTAGGTAAGGAACTTTTTAACAAGCAGAAACTCTCTTCATTACAAGTAAAACATCAATTATTGCGTCGCACATTTGCAACATATTATTTCTATCATATATTTTCATCGACAATCTGAAATGTTTACTTACTATATTTATTACTTAATTTATATTAAGATTTATAAAAGGGACAGTTTTAATAAAGTACTAAAAATTTATTATACCTACAGATTTGAAATTAATTTTGTTAGATAATACTAATAAAATAATTATGTAAAATGCTTAAACATGAATGACAATGCTAAAAAGTTAGAACAGTTTAGCAACCAGTCCTATATAATTATTTTAATGAATTCCAAACCAAATTATCTTTAGATCTGTATCTAGTTAAATGTTTATATCGATGTTTAACAAAACTATCTTTTCTATATACAAACAGAACTATATTGTTGATATTTCACTTTTTATGGTGTTATTTCAAATTTTACTACGTTCATGTTTACAAGTATAAACAAAGAAAAGAAATTGAGCATCTACCACACGCTGGGTTGAATTATATTTCAATCAATTTCTATACATAATAACTAACCATAATAATAAATTGTTTATGTATAGAGATTGATTGAAATATAATTAATATTCGCGCTAATTTAACGTTTTCTTTCGTATATTTTCTTTATAAGTATACTTTTCAATAAAGATTCTTATTATAAAATTAATTCAAATAAGTTTCCTCAAGAAAGACTTATATTGTCGGCACGTATTATAAATAAATAAACAAGTAATACTATTTTTATAAATACAGTATACATATAATCAATGGTAAATGCGATGTATGTATATATTAAATTGTATACTTTATATATGATCCAATTATTCTTATTCTTATTTTATACACGCGCGTCCATCAATAATACTTGATTCCTACGACGCACTGACGTCAAACACGTTCACATTTACGTCTCGTTGATTATAGCATGACGTAAACTTATTCTGACAAAGTGTACCGCTTTAAAAGTTGATTTTCTTTACCGGAAGTCAGTACAACTCATCAACTATTCCAGCCTACTCGTCTATCAAATGCGCACACAATCGTCACCTCGTATCGATCCCTTTCATACTCACGTCAAACTTAAATATGCAATAAATTGCTCAGATCTTTATTTATAGCGGTCATTCTATTTCCGCATACACCGCATAGTTCTTACTTCCACCATAGAGAGATGTGTAAAACTCATTTGTAAAACTCTACATAAAATAAATCAAATTAAATAAGATCTTGGTTTTTATGTTCCAGATTCCTTATAAAGTTGGACCACTCCTGAAAGAAAACATCCTTCGGAAACAGGAGGATTAACAGGATTAAAAATAAGAATATTATTTTAATCGTTGGGAATAAATACGTAATAGACGTATTTATATAGGTCTATGAGAATTAGAGAAAATTTGATGTATTTAATAAGTTAATGATGTAAGATCTATAGTTCATCGAATCGAATTGGCAATCATGAATTTCATTCGAAATGCAAGATACAGACTACAAACTAAATTATTTTATCAAGTGTATTTATACCTACGCAAAGAAATAGGCTATAGAATATATTATAGAGTATTAAATTTTTGTATACTTAAATTAAGAAATAAATAGAGTATTCGTAAAATAAAATTAAATCGATTATATTTCTTTCTGAACATATATTCATATATAGAAGATTATTAATGAAGTATATGTATCTAATGGATGTAATTATTTACATAATTCCTCTTCCATAAATAAAATACATATAACATAAACAATTAAAATATTCATGTATACATGACATGTAAAACTATTATACATATACTATATATATATATCATAAAATAAGTAAAATGAATAAAGCATTTTAAACAAATTTGCATTAGTTTTTTCTATCTTCTACCTTTCTGCTGAGTCATAAAACACGATTTATTGGTAATGTGCGCATAAAAACCCAGAATGTGAATAGCGTATACAATCATTATCAATAATTTATTATCGCGCGGAAGTTACAAGTAAACGCTTTTGCGTAAGCAATCAGGATATGATTTTGACCACTAATTAACTATGACGAAACGGAGACGGAAAACCGCATTGATGAGCTTAAGTTGTATATAAATACATGCGCTATCGTTGTAGCAGCCAGTTATTAGCATATTGATGTTGCAAACACGTACGTAAGAAGAAGGAGAGAAACTTGAAGCTAATCCGTTTAATTTTGTCTTTTTAATTTGAAATTCAAGAAAGTGATCAGGACATCGAATATAGTCTATATATTTCTATAATAATGGCACCCGCCCGTTTAATTCTACTGATTCTCACGACGATAATGTTAGTATTTGCGTGCGAGGGATGGCCATTGACTTTCCCTACGAGAAACCGGGTACAGCCGAAATGTCCGCCGGGTTATAAGCCCGTTCGTAACGGAGGATGCAGAAAGGTTTTAGTAACTTCTTAACAAGAGGTAAATATATTTCTGGATAAATACATTTTTCTTCTTTTCGTAATTTTTACTTTGAAGCACATTCTACTTTGTATATACATATACATGTATAATACAATATAAAAATATGAAAAATATTTTGCAATTACTGTATTGCATAAATTTTGAAGTAAATTGATTGTAGTATCCAAATATATATTTTTCTTGATTACAGAATGAAACAAACAATGTCGCAGGATATTCTTTCCTTTCGAGGGGCCAAAGTAGCAATGAAAACTATACATAATACTTTTTTCTCTCGTATTGTAATATCATCACATATCTTTTGATTTCTAATCACTTATCAGTAATATACATTGAAGAAGAAATCAATTTAACAAAATTTGGCAATCTTCGCCCATCAGGAATTCAATAAACTTATATAACTGTGCACAACGTAAATATACCATTTGATTATTGTATCGTGTATATCACATGATAATTGTATTACGTATATCATTTAACTAATTCTGTTAAATAATAACGTCAAAGAGAGAGAGAGAGAGAAAAAGTAATTTGTTTTTATGAATCACTTTTTTTCCTCGTATTTAAGTATATGTCCATTAAAAGAATAAGTAAACAAGATATAATCAACACAATCATAGAAACATTCTATAATATAATAGTGTATTAAATACAGCTTTGTGTGATGGATAAAAAATATTAGACACACAAATATTTTCTTCACTTATTAGCATGGATTTTTTTGAAATGCAATGTTACCCTCATCATACACACGTTTAAAGGGTTCTTGAAATAAAGGATAACTTTTACAGCAAATTATATAAATCAATTTTTAAGTTAAAAAACTTTAAATAGTAGTTAATTAGATGGTTAATATTTTTGGCCAAGCAATATTACAAATTATCAATAAGTTTTTTAAGATTTTAAGAGCAGCATCAAATAGAAGATCTAATCTTTAATTTAGAAAGAATATATATAATATTATTTCAGTTTGATTGTACTGCTATTTTGAAAGTAATCGGTGCGCAGTCACATATTTGAAACAATTTAAAATAAAGATAGATGTGTGTGTGTTATTCCAACATTTAACTTTGACCGTAATGGGCTTTTAAATGATATAATTATAGGCGGTCCTTTCTAATTTTAATATTACAAATTATCAAATATTAAATGATTATTAACAAAATAATATACACTATCAATTTAAAGAAAAACTAGATTGTCCAAGAAAGATGTGAAATGTGAAAAATAAAAAATTGTCATGATTTACATATACTATATAATATAATATTCTTATTATCATTATTATATTCCTTTTATTTATAAAGTTTTCTCCTAATTTACCTTGTGTAGTTATTTCATAATATTAGCAGAATATCGATCATTGAAAATTCAGTGCTAGATAATAATAAAATATCTCGAACTTGGTTGTTGGTAATGTAGGAAAATTAGTAAATATATTTACTCAATTTGATAAAATATTACTAAAAAAAAAATTATAACTATAATAAGTAATCTTTTTTCAATTTCTCTCTCTCATTAAAAATAAATAATTATATGTTAACTTTAAATTAATTACAAAAAATATCTCCAATATATTGATATAAGAGTTTTGAAAAATAAAAATAATTATAAAAAACAAGATAATCAATAGGCTCATAAATAAATCTAAAAAAAATTAATAAAAAGCCAATATGAGCCGACACAAATTATAGCAGTGTGTTTTTTATATAAAATTTATTCGATATGAATAATAAATCTAGTCTTCACACAACCAGAACTTTTGTTTCAAAAATTCAACTGAAACAATAAGCACCCGACAAAGACGCGTCCATCCAAGATGGGCGATGTAACAAGACTTGTATAATAAATCGTATCCGCGTTTTTACTTTCGATTCGAAATACAAAATACCATGATGGTAATGTTCAAATCTTATGTTCATCAAATTGTTAAGTTTGCTAAAATAATTAGAAAAAGAAAAGAAAACGAAAAGAGTTCAAGTATATTTTTAATAAAAAATTTTTTGTTAAATATGACAAATTGACTTACATGATTGTGAAGATGTTGTCAGTGTAGTATTCGTATAGGTTCCATTATACTGTTCAGTATATTGTGTAGACACAATTATGTATGAATAAATTAATATAAAGTTACTATAAGTGGTATTGATATAGTCCGCGAGGACCAGCGAGGACGGTTCTCACACAAAGACGCTCTTTCTTCTTTCAAATAAGTCAAGCGGCCAATCACTGTGCAGTGACGTGCCAGCGGGAGCGTCGCATCGCGACAGCGCCTCAGGAGGCTTTAAGTGGAACTAAGACGGACGGGAGTCGGTAAAAGGGTGCTCCCTCAATATCAACATTTAATTCACCTGTGACAATATTGGATTAATTAGCGCCATCTACACGCGAGAGATATATTCTTAATAGTGTATTACCTACATTCAAAATCTTAAATTATCGTACAGATAGCTCTGCTATACTATGATAATAGTGGTAAACGTATTTTCCAAGGGGTTAAATGTTTTATTTCAATAAAATAAGGTTGAGGTAGTTGCACCTAAATGTGTAGACGAAATTTTGCAATGCACTATATGCACTATTCGACATTTTATGCAAAAAGGTAAAAAGAATTGGATATGCCATCAGAGCTTTATCAATCTATAACAAATTCGATTAATTTATGTGCTCATCGATGTTGATGAAATATCTATTATTTTCCATTACGGTACTACGTTTACTTTTATAAATCATTTTATGTTTTCGTTCTTTCTATATTCTTTACATAAACGACTGGTTTATCTGCATCATTAGACGATTATAGATATAGATTTCCCGTCGATTGTTACCTTGAGATGTAACGATATGAAAATTAATTTTAGAATAAGTTGATTTCATATGTAAATTACAAACGCCCACATTGTTCACCGAGAACCACTCGGAAAGCATTATTTGCTCACCACTGAATTATTTTCAATTGTAGTTGATGTAACGGCAAATTACAGCTGTGCAGCTTTCTCATGAATAGTAGGGTGTGATATCTTCCGCAATTCTTATCGTTTTATTTATTAAATAAAGCGTTATCGATACACACAAATAAAAGTATGACAAAATTATATATCATGATATATCTCGATATCGCTTTTTTTCAAATAAAAAATGTACTAATAATACTTACAGCTTTAATAAGAATGAAAGCAAAATATGTACGGTAATGTAACATTCACAGTGCTCCTGTATTTCTGAAAAAAGAAACTTATTATTATTTTTATTTAGACATTCGACTTGATTATTGGAAAAGAATTTGTGTCAATAAATTCTATCAGATCGCTGCAAGTAGAATATTTACGTTGTAATCATCGTGCTTTTCACGTCGGAAATGCATTTGAGGAAAATAAACATGCCGATCGATCCTGTGAAAAGTCATATCGCTTATCTCGGCGATTCATGCGACACGACACGCAGCGCTCGCGAGCGCGAGTGAGCGCGCTCGCTCGCCTATGCAAGAAATAAGCGCGCGGGACATGTTCGTCTCATCAGTCGATCGCGGTGCGGGCGCTCGGATACGCTCTCAGGTGTGCTGTCGCGCGTGTCCAAGTAAAAAATCCGCAGGCTGAGAGAATCGATCGTTAATAATAATTAAAGACGACGTAACGACTCCGTGTACCTGCAGTGAGGAGAGAAATGCAATCGCGGATCGGCGCTTCATTTGACAGCCAGTCGCCGCCGCATTTCATCGCGAGAATGCTCGTTCTCGCGATCGTCTGCGGCGGATTCCTCCTGGGACAAATCGACGCGCAGTATCACGACGATCCCGATCACATAGTCTTCCCCGGACCAGTCGGCTCGAGATCGAGGGACAGGGCCTTCGATAATGAGCCCGCGGGGGGTTCGACAGATGACAGTGATACGCCGGTAAATTGATACAGATTGATCCTGCCCTGCCTCCGAATTAAGTCCGCGGTGTTGCTGCTTTGAAATTTAAATTCATTTGAATAATAGCAGTTTGTTTTTTTTTTCCCCCCCTTTCCGGAATGACCTGCGCCCAAAAGATCAAAAAGCAAACGTTGATTTCTATACGAAAAGAACGGTTTCATGCTTAAAGTATCTAAAACTTTTGCTAAATATTTTGATTAAATCAACAAAAGGATTGAACAAGAGCAGTTATTTCTAGCAGAGTTTTAACAGTCTAACGACCATTGCACAGCTCGAGTGTCTTACATAATTATTTTGTTGATCTAACAAAATTAGTTTTAGATCTATATCCACACAGAGGAAAATGTCCTGAGTAATCCAAGAAGAAGGCTCAACAAGAATAGCATTTCGAACTTCTAGTTATAACAATTAGATATTCTGTTTGATCACTTTAAAATGTCGTTCCTCTTGACCCTTTCCTTGATTTAATCAAATATATTTCTCAGTGTATAGATTTGAAAATTATTCTGTCAGACCGTCAAAATAATAACATTGATTGTTAAAATGTAAAATTTTTTACAGCATTATGCTTAAATTTCTGACGTAAGATTTTGATAGTCCGACAAAATAATTTTTAAATCTGTATTAAATTAATTTTTTGTAATAAAATCTTTCTTTCAGAGTTTGACATTACTTGTACAATATATTTATTAGCGGGATATTATATATGGTATATCTACTGTTTTGCTAATTTTCTTGACAGAGATGATGTCTTATTATAATCTTTCTAATTCTCTTTATATTTTATCTTCAAAAGAGATGCGCGTAAATCAATGACACGTGTTGCAACATTTTCGTTTCCAAGACTCACTTTTCAGAGAGTTCGAAACCATGTCTCGAAGGCTGAATGTCGAGGATATCGGCGAAATAATCACAGCATACGACACGGTTTGTGATTCTCGGCACGATGTAAAACGTATCGTACGTCATCTTGCAATTGTGCAAATACCGGATCGATTAACCTTGGAAGTTTTGCCGCTATTTTTTTTCAATGCACACGTTACTATGAAATTGTGATTAAAAAAATGCACATAATAATAGTCTCATTCGAGGGGTTCGTTAGCTATATTGGTAGTAGTCCTATATTTGTTTCATTTCAAGTTATTACATCAGTGTACACCAGTTGATGCAGAAAATTCTTCGAAAAAGAACAGATATTTTTCTTCTCCTCCTGTCTCTCCCCTCTCTGTCTCTAAGCGCAAAAAATATAACATGGAATAATAAAAATCCACGTGCAATTGCGTAAACTAGCTGTTGACTTAGAAAAAATGGTTACATCGCTCGTAGCTATTAGGTTTTACACGATAATTACAATATCGTCACGTCAGTAGCGAAATCGAGGCTACGATTATAATAAAATATAACGGCGCCTAAGCGTTAAACTGAACGCACAGCCTTGCTTCCTGACAAGGTCGAAACCAGGGTTATTCCGACGAGTCGAGGCATCTTTTGTTAAGGAAACAACCGCGACCATTTGCGGTCGTTATCGCAAAGTCGTTTGTTTCACGCAGGAGTGCTATACGAGATTATGAATGCGCACAGATATCTCAAGCACGCGAAACGTGTTCGAAAGTCGAGACCAAAACGGGTTCGGAATGTTGCAATTTCTTGCGCTGAAGATTGTCATTTCCAGGAAGTACACAGTGTGTCTGCGGGACGCAGAATATTTCTCGATAATGCAAATCGTAAAACGCGCCCAACCTGTTTCCGAAATTTCATGAGGCTGCCGTCTACGCTCATCTCACGAAATATTTGCTTTGAAATCAAAGTAACAACATTCCGGAGACATTATATTTATTGCACGAAGAGAGCACTTGTTTTTCATAAACAATTAGGTCTGTTTATATCTTTTTTTTATCTACATGTGTGTATTTTTTTCTGAGATTCTATTATAATGTATGGAAAATGTAAACTATGCTAAATATGCACGCATTTGTCGATGAAAGTGAGGTGTGAATACGATCGTAAAATGTGAACGTATTTCATGATATTTGCGTTCAAATTCCGGAGTACATAAGTACATTCTTCAACTAATTTTGTGAATCGATTTTGTTTTTATTCAGAAATTTAAATTTCGGTTAATCAAAAATTATTCTTTTGAATGAACTAAACTTGGAATGTATATACAATTTAATAAATGTGTAAAATATTTGCTGCTAGTTAATATGATAGATATTAATGCTTAAATCTTGAAGTGCTCGTTTTTGTATATAAGGTATTTGTTTCTTTTTGACAGTAATAGTAGCGATTCGATCGGTTTAAAAACCTGTTTGAATCGCGATACCGAAGCTAGAGGTGAGCATCCATTCAAAGCAGGTTATCAATGACTAATAGAATAGCTATGCAATGTCCTAAAACTGATATATGTATGTACTCTATATACTTTTAGCTACAGATACCTACTTATCGATCTGATATCAATTTCTCTTCCACACATTCGTGTCATTAATAACTCTTTAGCGATGAGAACAATTAAAAAAATTTTTCAAAATTAAGCTATACGTATAAACTAACACATTTTATATAAAACGTGCTTTAGATTACAACAAATCAAAATCATTATTGATTACGAAACAGAAAAGATACATTAAAATTTGATTGTTTTAGTCTAAATACAATCGAGTGAAAACAGGCTTGATCGAAGGAAGCAAATATCTATTTTTCTCCTAAAATTGAAATTTTTATGTAACATGGATCATTGACCGACATTTGTTTTAGCACGATCATTTGCTCTTAGTCACACTTGCATATCTCGAGTATCTGCAATCGAACAGGATGACTCACAATCTGCGGGAATACCCCGAGAAATTTAATTTTATTTTTATTCTTTTAGTCAATATTTATAAGATTATATCTAGGAAAGAAATAACCGCGTAATCAATCTAGCATGTGTGATCCATTAAGATTTATATCGTTTCTTTCTGATCTTGCACATTCGAATCGAAATGACTTCTTAAGAAAATTTTAACTTATATTTATCTTGGCTTACGCACATTAATAAGTTTTCCAATATAGCTAACACAGAAAAATTGTTGACCGCGAATTATATAATAATAAAGCAACTACATGGAAAAAACGGTTTAACACACTTGAGCATTTTACACAATTACTTTTTCAGACCGACAAAATTATCTTTAAATCTATATCTATAGTTAAATTTTTAAGATACTTCACAAAGTTATCCTTTCCTGCATTAGCAAGCACATATATTATCATATATGTACATTATCTAAAACTTTTGAACATTAAATTTTCCGAAACACAGTATACGAAATAAAATACAAGAAACCTGTCAATCGCACACTAATAAAGTATTTTGAAACAACTTTTATTTTCAAACTCGGATTTTTCTATTTAATCATATGATTAGTCGCAACTTATGATCCATTCTGTGTTTAGAAGATAATCTAATCGGATTTAGATTAGGTTATTTTCTACCAATATATGTAATAATTTATTTTTTTTTAGATATCGCTTGATTTAGCGAATAGATTAAATTCGATAGATTCGTTGGAGCAGTTTATGCAGCTTCTTCACGATGTTCCAGAGAACGAAAAGGGTATCACGTTTGCCAGTAAGTATAATTCGTCATTGCGTTATCTTTCTTACTAACGTAAGTGCAAATATAAATAATGCAATGGCAAATAATCTTAAGGAAACTCCATCATAGATAAAAAGGAGCACATCAAGTTTATTCATTGCAAATTCCAATTTATTAAATAGAAACATCAAGGATAAAAAAAAATCATATTACCATAATTATCAAAAATCAAAAAATACGTCACAAAACAAACATTTGAAAATATTATTCTTTAAATACAGCTACAATTAAATGCATATAATAACTATCGCAGGGAAATTAATAGTTCATAAAGATACAAAGACATCGCGATAAGATCAGTATTTTATCACCTAAGTAGAAACATAAATTAAATCGCGGCGCGGTAGATCTCTTGATTATTTCGTTTATACAAACGCGTAATTATCATTGTAAACTGAGATCATCTTATAACGTAAATCATATGTACATATTTTGATACTTCCAGTGCGTGTGGATTATTATGCAATTAAAAAAAAATATTGCTTAAATATATTTTTCAACCTTGTAAATGATTTTCCGATTAACGCAGGAAACAGCCTTTCCGTTGTTACAGATAAAAATTTGCGTATCCGGTCAATTGGCTTGGTTAGATAATGTTGGTAGGTGAATCAATTGATTCATCTAACGGTATCATCTATATATCATGCAATCGTCATTTGACCATAAGCTTGTGCGATAATTTTATTATGTTGTTTATGGTGTGTTAGATGTATGATTTACTTTGACCTTCGAATAAATGATTTTGTGAATTTGGAACATAACATTAAATGGTTTTATATTTATACACTCAGAAGTCAATTTATTGTTGACGTAACGCAAACAAAAATGCGTATTGGAATTCTTTTTCACTATTTCGGTCTCGAAATATTTTAAAAAATTTTCACGATCTTCTAAGAAGTTTAAGGGATGTAGGTAACCACCGAAATGATTTACGTCCCGTATTAATGTATTACTAGCTTCAATCGCCTCTTCAAAACTTGGCAATTTACTTTCTTGTGTTTTATTTGCATCGTGACATACCTTAGTCGAAAGTTCTGATTTGCAAGCAACACAATCATTCTTCTGTGTATTATGGCATTTTCTAGTAACCTTCGACGAATCGACATCATTTAGAAGCGAATATATAATCTGCAGCTTGCATTTTCGTATCCAGATTTTCTTTTGATAGAGTTTTGACCAATGATACAAAAATAGAGAATCTAAAAAATTTAATTCAACATGTCTGACATTTATTGTTGTTAATATATTAAAATATATTACAAATTATATATTTCTGTAATTCTTTTATTTATATGTAATTTATTTCTCATTATATAAAGCTTAATATTTATAATATTTTATAAATCTGGAGATGTCCAAGCAATAGTAAAATATTATCCATTTAATAATTATTTTTAATTAAATTGATTTCTACCTGTTTGTATATTCGTTCGTATAAATTTTATTTCTCCATTTGCTTCCAGGTACTTAGTCGTGTTAGCTTCAACAGTAACAGGTCCATCTCCTTGCTCACACTCTCTGTTGATAGCTCTGACGGTTGGTGCCATTTCCTCTTTCAATTTTATCCTATTAATGTTCTGTATCTTCTCGACAACAGGCTGAGACGTAATCTCAGGCTCGAAAAGATTACAGAGATCATTCTCGTTAAAATTATAATGCTGGTCATCCATCTCGGTGATTGCATTTGCACTAAATTTGTTTTTATGCACGTTGATATTTGCATTCGCATTCTCACGATCTGTTAAAGTTTTCAATTTTCCTATACATTTTTCCTGAAATTTGCATTTGTCAGAAGCTGCTTCATGTAGAAAAGTTGTATCGTTCGCATTGCTTTCCTGGTCATCACAATCTTTTACGTGGGTCGTTGACATTTCAGTCTCATGTGAAGAATGAGCTGGTAAATAATCGTTTGTGTAGGTTTTGCAGTTATCGTACTGATCTAAGGACCGTTTTATCTTTCTAACGCAAAAAATATATGTGCGTTAGATCATCTAATAAGTATTACATTTCCTCAAATGCATTTATCGTACACGTATTTAATGATAACACGAATAAACTAATTTTTTGAAAAAGACGTGAATTTCATCGACTTATATAACTGATGAATGCAATTGTGAGTGTAATACGCGTAACTTTTATCATTAATTTCAATGCTCTCACCGATTCAACTGTTCGCTTTCGTGAGGGATACCGGAAATTGGCGTAATGTCAGAAAATGTATGAAAAGATTCCATTTGATTGGACAGCATAAATACAGTTACTTTTCTTCTTCCCTTAATTACCTTCCCAAACCATTCGAGTACTACATGCTTTGCGAGATGATCCTTAAAACCGGGAACCATTTTATCGACCAACATGAAATAACGGTTTGCAATTGAAATTGCTTCAGCATGTTCGTTGACCATTTTCCGCTATAAAAAAATAATTTTATCTAAAAAAAAAAGTAATTACTACCTAGAAATAATCTAATATAAATTTAATAATAAATATGTGCGTATATATTTTACTTATTTCTTAACAAATTACTACTGTTTAATAACAAACTTACAACTGATAAATTAAATGTTATAATTGTTACATTATTCCATTCGGACTCTCGTGATAATAAATACAAAATATGGAAAGAGAACAATTTTTCTGAAAATTATTTTTTGCACCAAAATAATTATGTAAGATGTTGAAGATCAATCGTTACAATGTCAAAATTTTCGCAACATTGTTCATGCTTGAAATCTAATTTACAACGTGTTCTTTATTTCCTGTTTCTCATCTTTTACTTTTTTTTCTCTTTTGCCGTTTAATCGACAATTAGGTTTCTTGTTTCTTTCAAAATTCGTCAACTTTATCTCGAATGACAGAAAATGAGAAAACAAGATAAGAAACAAAAAGGCAAGAGCAGTAAAAAGCAGTAAAAGCAAAGAATATATCATAGATTACGTAAGTGTCTTATATAAATTATTTTAATAGTCCAATAAAATGATTTTCAGATTTTTGTATCTAACTAGGTACGTCTTTAGATACTTCAGCAAAATTGTTCTTGAAGGTATATTTACGAGACATTTGATAATTAATATCATCTACTTGGAAATTAATACAACCAACAGCTCGTTAAATTTTCTACGTACTACGAAACATATTTTATATTACGTAAACTGGAGTGGGATAGATGTTATATTTTCGGCAGAGTAAAAAGGAAAGTTTCTTTGATTACATTTAAAATACAAACAGGGATTCTTTCCAGATAGATTCGGAGGCGAGGAACGATCAAACGCATTGATGCCGACACCAGCCAAGTGCATGCCCGAGCTGCAACTCGTTTCTCTAAAACTGGACGACGATCCTTCGACGTTCGTTTTCCCACTCTGCACACGGATTAAAAGATGCGGTGGTTGTTGCATTAGTCCTCTGCTCTCGTGTCAGCCAACAGCTACGGAGATGCGGAACTTCGAGGTAATCGATCGTTATCGAGTTAAAGAGCACGAACAAAAACGCGCATATTATTATAAGCAACTCGAGAGAAAGCAATAATTAAACACGGTTCTTTCACGTCGTCTTAAGGTGATCGTGACGTCGTTGACCGATATGAACTACGGAGGACGACAAATTGTGCCGGTGGAGGAACACACTAAATGCAAGTGCGATTGCAAAATCAAAGAAGAGGTAATTTGACGATAACCGATAATTGGCGGTTAATTAATGTCTTTTTGCTTAACCAGGACACGTTATTTACGAATTTCATACCTCACACATTGTGTGGTCGTTCATTGTTTCTCATGCGATCTATGTGCACGCACATATGTGTCGCACTACTCGGCGACGATTTGCGTCAGCCGGTCAGCTGAAAGGAACATGAGATCCGCTTCCAAGTATCTCAACAATGCACGAAAATACATTAGAAACAGAAGTAATAGGCATTTCAAAGGTGTGAATCACACTTTTCATGCGTCCATCCTCGCTCGAATATATTGCGAAGTTGACGTTTCAATTGAGATATTATGTAATCGCAAATGCAAAGAGAGATGCAAAAGATATAAAAAAATTCTAAGATGTGTTACTAAAAAATGTGTTAGTAAGTATTAAAGTCATTAGCGTGATATTCAATATACATACTACATAGTACAATATTTAAAGATTTATTACACGTACTCTTTAACAAAATGAATTAAAATTGTACGTTTTTTTATATTGTATTTATAAATAATTCAAAAAGATTGACGGCGACTTAAAATCTGGATCGAAAATTATTTCAATAATAACAGAAATGTATTTAAAAAATAACTAAGACAAAAAAAAATGAGAAAATTTTCATTTAAATTATAAAATGATACTGTTAAATATAAACATTTTGACTTTATTGAACTATTTCATATGTAATATCCCAGCAAACGTTAGTTATCGTCAGCTTGTATGCTGAGATTCTTGTTTATTCAGGAAGTATACATTCCTAACTCCAATCACTTGGCAGAGAATATTACACTTGATAAATTTTTAATCCAAATTATGAAGTTAAATGGACACAAAATTTAAAAGCAGGACATTATGAGTCTTTTGAACATTTTATAAGACGTCTTATATCTGTTTTTAAACTTGTTGTTGGGAATAATCTGGATTAAAAATGCATTAGATGTATAGTATCTGATAAAGTGAAAACTGGAATTGGAAATTAATGATCTTTTTTAAAAAGCTTAAAGTCATTTTCGCGAAAATCATCTAAAAAATGTCGTACGTCTTGATTTTGGACTTTGTATTGTCCGAGAAACTAAGGTCGTTTCTCAATATACCAATTTCGCTGATTGCTACAATTGTCGCTTCCTTGCAACGTGCGTGAACGTTCGCAAAGTGTGTCAATGCGGAGGACAAGCGAAATTTAACCGTGTTTGTACGAGCATAATAAGTATTGACACTCTTTTTCGTCGATGATTCATGCCACGTCGTTTTTTCCTTGTTGCTTTCAGCACTGCAACGATAAGCAACATTATGAGCCGCACAACTGCAAGTGCGCCTGCAATAACGGGGATGAGCAGGAAAAGTGTCATAAGAACAACGACACGAAGATCTGGAACTCGACCCTCTGCATTTGCACGTGTAGGACCATCGAGCCATGCACCACCGGATACTACTTCAACCCCAACACGTGCAGGTGTGAGCCAACAAAATAGGGGGCTAAAGGAATAAGGCGCTCTTCTTTTTCATTGCACGTCATTACTCAATCACGATTTGCGCACCGATTTATTTCTCGTTCACTTAAATATTCTGAATTTATTTCGACCGTGCACTCCATTCCTATACGAATTTTCGCAAGTTTTACTCTTTTCTAATTATGCTTTATATGCGATTCTTATGTATGTGTCTCATATTCGCACTTTCCTTTTCGTATATATAGGTGTTTGCACGTGAGCAAAAGCACTTTTGATTTCTTCACGCTGATGTCTTTCACTGAGCAACATGATTCGATAACATTTTAGGTGATAACAAAATGAAAACTTATTTCTCTTTAAACGTTTCCTCATCGCCTAGTCATTATAACTCTTCATTACTCGCAAGGAATGTCCAGAACATTCCAGGTTTATAAACTCATTAAATTGTGATATTTATACAAATTATATTTATTAATTTGTTATTGTTATTATTAGCACAAATTATTTCACAATTAAGGTTACATTCCAGAACGTTCCCTTCAAGAACAATCTTACTCAAAAAATATATAATACATAACAAACACTATATTTAATGAGTAAAATTTTTTTTCAATTAGTTTTACTTAAAGAGTGTATAAAATATTAATTCTTATCTAATTGTAAAGCATTAAAAAAGGAATAAAAATTGAGATGTTAGAAACATCATAGATGAGTAATTATAAAAACCACGCGAGTAATGTAAGGTTAAATTAAAACAATGTATACTTTATGTGATGTATATACATTTAACTAATATCTATAATAATGTAACACTCTGGAGATGGAATGTATCTGTATTCTACTAACGATTAATGCTTTAAATAAATCGTTAAAAAAATAACAATTGGCAGAACTTTATGAAAATCCTAGATTGAGCGATTGTGTGAATAGTGTTCTACACTTTCAGTTTACACAAATTGGCACAATATTACAGTACATGCTCCATAATTATTGGTACGTTACCATAAATGTGTTCCAGATGTGGACCGATAATGTGGTCTAGACCAGTAAACAGGTTCGCACCAACGAATTACAATTTCACTAATCGTCGACCAGAAAACAGACGGCCAGTGATAATTCCTTTAGACTCGTCAGATCCCAGAAGAAAACACAAGGAGGATCCCGAATACAAGTGACAAGAATTCAGACAAACACACGACGGATTACAAGACTGCTAAAACAAATCTATAGTTACTTTATTATATAGAGACGAGAGCCCTCGGTAATTTTACACCTGAGAACTAAAAAAGTTGAATATTCTCAATTTTATAATTTTATGATCGCAATTTTATCATGATGCAAAATATTACAAATTCTACAATTTTTATTGTTTCTCACATTTGTATATGGTAATAAGCAATTTCTTTTATAACTCAGTAATGAAAGAAATATTACATTTATAGTTCTACCTCCTAATATCGCAGAATGACATACTTTTCTAGTTCCAAGGTATTTCATGCTAAACTATTATGTGTTGACTGTCAAATAAAGGTCAAGAGACATTGTGATATAATACAAAAAAAATGATCGACACAAGATCTTGTCAATGTTATTTATTGTCATAGTTATTTCTTTTTGTATTTATAGCCATGATAATGAACAAACTGCTTGTCATTTGCCTTTATCATATGTAACATATAACAATAAATTTATAACATATATCGATCACATCACATCACATTTGTGAATTAGTATTTATGTCTAAGTCATATTACATTATAAAATTCTTAATATTAATGATAATTAGACAAATATAATTGTTATACTCAATTATTTTTCCTTTGTCAAGTTTATATCCTCTTTATTTACATTTATTGCCTTTTCACGTTTCTCAGCATTGACCAAACATTTAACAACAGTAGTGTTTACACTCAGAATGTCGCTGTAGCTTTTATTAATAGAGTTGAGTGTATTGGCTATATTACCTAAAATATAACACAATTATATAAATTATAACATCATATCATAAAATATTAATGAAAAATATCAATTATTTATGAAAGATTTCCTACGAAATTCTTTTAAGTTTTCTACTATTTTATTCTATTCCTATATTATCATTTCTATCTTAAACTATTGTAGAAATGACACAAGAGAGAGGTTTACATTTTGATAAACATGTACATAAAATCATAGCAAAGTGTTAAGTTACCAATATCAATACGAAATATGAATTATTATAAACAATTACGAAATATTCCTACAAAATTTTCTAACTGAACTTTCTAACTTTATTTGATTTCATCTTTTCCCTCGAACTGTTATAAGAAATCACACAAAAGAGGTTCGTATTCTGACCAACTTACCGATAGAAGAAGCAATGTCAGCGAGAGCTGATTCCTTCGTGAAAGCTAACTCCTTCGGTCGTTTTTCTACTGGTTCTTCCATTATATATCACTTTGATATTCACACCGTTGTCGGTTACTCGATCTGTATGCGATTAAAAAGTTCGTTCGTTCGAGTTCGTTTGTTGATATCTACGTAATGTCAACAGCGAGAAAAGGCGCGAAAGCGATTATATTATCGTTAGCCGCCATATTGCATACGATGTTAGTCAAATGCACGTTTGCGCTGGAATCGATTCTGATACATCGACGATAATAAAAGTAAATTTTAAACGATAGTTACAATTACGCGCGTTATATAATTTATGAAGGAATATATTTAATAAAAAAAAGTTGTTCTCTTGACGAGCTTAGTAATTGTCCTTGCTACGTGCAAACTTTTCTCCCTCTCTCTCTCTCTCTCTCTACTCGAAAGGTCACATTTCTTTTCCCTTTCCAATTCATTACAATCGCGAATACTTCAATTATGCAATCGATGAAGTAAAAAAAGTGATATGATTTAAAAATGATTTTAAAAGTGATTTTATTTAAAAATATAAAAGTCATTTTAAAAGAAGCAAATGATTTTTCTTTTTGAGATCTTCTGATATTGTCGTTCTTGTACTGTGTTCATTATTTACAGGTAATTTGGAACATTTATTTCGCACAGTTTTATGCTTATTCGTTAATGGTGTGTCTGCCTTTTCTATTCTTTCGATGTTTTGCTCTTAAAAAACTTATTCTGTTTACGAATTTGTCGAGGAATTGTCTGATCTTGTAATTTATTAGCCTATTCAGGTTTTCTCGAAGTAGACGAATTGACATTTTTATTCGTCTTACCGTTTATTGTCATCTTCGATTTAATTTTGAGATTTTCTATCAATTTATCTACATATTCCTTTGTGGCAGGTAAATCTGACTTATCTATCAAGTTGAATAAAATGTTCGACATATCTGAAACTAAAGACGCCAGCTCAGTAATATCATTTATAGTTTTCACAGGTGGTGGTGGTGGAGATACACTATCATCATCTTCATCATTATTCCAAATCATGTTAATTTTAGTTATCTTTGAAGCTATTGGGCTTTTTCTACGTCGAAGTGAACGAGATTTCTTGACACAATGATTTTGAACGGATGATGTAACACAAACGCTTGGATCAATTGGGATTTTTGCATGGTCAGTTGTATCAATTTCGTGTGGCTGCGGAACCGTAAACTCTGCAACAAAGATTTTATCATGTATGTATATATCTCATACAAGTGGAAAAATTTCACCTGAAATTTATTCTGACAAAGAAAGTTATATGTCAAAAAGCACATACTTAAATCTGAAGATTCCAATACCGGTTGGAATCCATTGTTAAATGCCAGGTTCTTAACCGTTATGTAGACGGGATGCTACTGCAATTTATATTTGTCGCATATATTGACCGCTAAATTGGCAAAATTGAATACTTCTTGCCTTGATGTTACTTCCGCTTTCAGAAAATAACAAAAATTGATCAATAGCAGTATGTAATCGATTATGTAGAAACGAGTTTGCCAAGAGAATCGCATTATTTCATCACGAGGCCAGTTTTTCGGGTAGAACTGATTTTTCTTCTTTGAATAGTCTTTGCCTTAATTGAAAAGCGCCGTAGAAATGATCGAGTGCCATGGTATGATTCTGCAAGGCATATAACTGCGCTCTGATATAAGTGATAGCAAATACCAAGTACTGATACGAAACGTTGCTACACTTGTAGCAATCGCAATTTATATGCGATGTGAATTTTGGCGGATCAAAAACTTTAATGCCGAGCACTGGGGAAGCACCATACTGAGGCGCATCTCTGACAGCATCTACAATTTTCGTGGGAGTCACTGCGAGATGAACGAACGATGTTTCTACGGATCTGGTGGAAACCTCTATCGATAATTGAAACGTTTCGACGTTCAACATGTGTTCGAGGCCTTGTAGCTTCACCTCGCAATCCTCCAATTGTAAACGCGACAGATCGATATAACACAGCGATTTTAATAGTTTGGCAGCATAGTCCCTGAAAAAAAGATTGCTTTATAAATAGTTGATTCATATTAGCATTCATAATTTTATATTTATACAATTTGACGTTTTGATAAAGCTTTATCTAGAATTATATATATAGAATAAAAATATAAATGATTTAATTATAATTACATTTATTCGACAACAGATCTTGATTCAAAGTCCTTATTGCAGCTATACTTTCCACAATACACGAATCATAATTCTCATGTTGCATATTATCAATGTAAATATTGCGTATGATGACATCTAAACTTAACAAATACACGGTTCTATTAGCAAGAAATAAAATTCCTGAAAGACTTCATACTAAAAAATAAAAAAAACAGAAAATGTGTTATACATTATCTATAAGTTTGTATTTTTGGCAATTTATTTGAAGAAGGATCCTATATTCCTCTTACCTTTTCATATTCAAAATAGAGGTCTGCTAAACTTATCCAAAAGATAGCAATGGTGCCAATTACATTTTCGTTCGTAGAATTTCTATGCTTTATGATATGTTCCTTAGCAGTAATAATCCAATCGTAATTGACTTGTAATGATATACAACGACTTGTAACTGTAACAGGATTCATATTAGCATTCGTAGAACTTTTTTTCTCAATTATTATAAATAGCTCAACATACTATAAATAATTGTATAATCATTTCATTTCTGATGCTAACTGATATGCCAAAGTCCATACTTCAGCTTCACAATCTTCATATCGATATAATCGGGCATATTCACCAGCTGTTACCAGCATGCGAAGTATAAGACTAGGTTCCCAATCTTTGACAATTTCTTTCTACAAACAGTGAAATATGATTATCTGATCGCAAAGTTTCTAATATTCATAGTTATATAACACAATAAATATTTTCTAATAACTTACAAAATGCCATTTAAATAATTGCTTCCATTTTTGTAAACATTTTCGAAGGCACAGTCTGTGGCACAACATAAAGACAACATTAAGAGCCATCTAACGGATTCTTGAGCTATCATCAAATACTGTAACTTGCCTCATGCTTGATAGATGGCATATTAATCTAAAAACATAGACGACATGGATGCTTTAATTCCACTTTGAGCGGTTTATTTTATCCCATGTATTCTCATCCAAGCGCCATCTACCGTTTTATCTTCGCACTACTATGTAAAATGACTGCAAGATTGGCCATATTATCTATCTACGGATGTTATTTTTAACGTTGCGTAGTGATGTTGGTTTGAAATGACGCGTGAATTTAAGTAGTGAATATACGCTAGTAGGCGCATTCCGTTTTTGGGCAAAATTATCTGCGCACGCACGCACGCAAGTATGTACAATATTATTATAATGAAGTATTATTAATAGGAAAAATGAAGAAAATTGCTTATTTAATTTTTCATTCAATTTTGTTTGTATTACATTATGATTCACATAGGTATTTTGAATCTTCCGAATCACACATTTCTTCTATAAACGATTATTCTATATATAAACGTTTCTCCGATTGATAAAAAATATGCTACGTTGAGGTACGTTAAAAAATACTGTAAGAAAGCGACTTGCCCATCCGTAGTCTGTTCAAATATGCCGCGTTAGCAGCGGTGGCGTGCTCGATCCGGTCTTGTGATTGGCCTGCTCGGCGCGCGTAGTTAAGAGTAGTTGGATTATGGCGCGTCTCGACAAGTAAGTGTAGTTTAGTGTAGCCGTGCTCCCTGAATAAAGGAGATAAGTTGATGCGTGGTGTTCTGACCACGATAATCCAGCTTTACCGGAACCTGGGCCATCCAAATTTAGAAGAAGAATGGTGTTCCTTTTCCCTTCTCCTCCGGCCAAGGTATGCCTAATCCTATTCCTCACTCACGACAAGTTGTTCTATCGAGCTATAGGCTGCTTTCCAGCTACGACACAAGTAGACACTGTGTAACACAGTGAATCATTGCATCCCTGTTGTTTGCCTACGAGGATGAAACGATTCTCTGTGTTACACAGTGTCTGATTCTGTCCTTGCTGGAAAGCACCCATATTCTCGCCTAACGCTCCTCTCTGTGTAACGCGGTAACTCAAGAAAGGGACGCCGTACGTTACAATACTATAATTGATTTATTGTTAATATAATATCTATATATAGTATATATATTAAATATTATATTTTTAATTATCAAATTGTTAATCAATTTAATTCGTGATAGTACTGCGGTAGAGAGTTGCGTTCCAAGACTGACAATTCATTGTTTGGCGCGCAGTTTAGAAAGACTATCAGTGTATAAATTCACGCGAAATTATATACCATAAGCAACTATAAGATCCAGCTAGACTGTTATGGGCTTCGTATTAGTTATATTATTATATTTTTATTGCAATTTAATTAAAGTTACGTCTCTTTTAATATTTTTTTATTATATAGCATGTAATTTTTGTAAAATATATATATATATATATATAAAACATAAAAATATTAGCAAAAGTCCGCGTTTATAATATTCTTGTTTACGATATTCTTCATTTACAAGTAATTAATCACGCACCGCACAATGTCGGGATTAAATTACTACCCTCATGTTGCAAGGTTATCCCCGATTATTTATAGCATCTTCGAAATTCCACGGAAGCCGAAGATCGTGTCGATCGGCATGGACGGTTAAATGGCAATTCTGTAATTAGAGGTTTTACAACCGACCCCCGTGCTGCTCGCGCTGATTACAGGCTTGAATTTCGGATATTTTTACCACGCATAATTGATTCGCGTTCGTGATTTAATGATAAGAGCACAAATAAAACTACGTTTCTTCATTACGATTACATCGCAGCCGTGTATTCCCGACTACAATGGCGCGGAATCTCTAGAAGAATCAGAATTAATCATACTCGCGTTTAAAGCTCGATCCCGCCCGGCGGGAATGATTATTATCTTGTGCCCCAAAACGAGTCCTTGCTTGTTAAAAGAAAAATCAGAATTGCTTCTCCAGGGTCAATTACATTAAAAAATATCAGTACAATGTATCGTATTCGATCATTCCTATGCCAGTCTGTTAATATTAGGAATTAAATGTTCTCTGCTGCCTCTCGATTTGAATTGGTACGCTTTGTTTCGAGTTAAGAGTTTCAACATGTTTACATTTAAAACTGTATGTTTACAAAAGCTAAATGAATTAAAATTTGAATAATTGATATAGGTATAATACAGTGCATGTTTTATTATGTGCAAAATATTATGCGGCAGATGCAATACAATCTACAACATTAGTTTATGCGTTTGTTAACACACGCGTATATAAATAAATAAGTATACATATATATATATATATATATAATATATTGTTGCTTCATCTCGAGTGTCGAATAAATTCGGGGGACTTAAAACCGACGCGAACGATCGAGATTTGCCACGATACCCACCGATTAATCATCGGGGTTCCTTGATATACACACTTAAAGGTTCTTGGCGAAAGGGGCAGAGAAACGGTAGCCGACTTGGCCGGTTGGCTCCAACCGTACCGCGGCGCCATTTTTTTGCGCCATCCGTTATAATTGCTGGGGCCTTGTCACTTTGCCGGGCCCCGCAGTGAGGTACCTGGTATGTGCGTTGCCCGCTCTCTTCTCGGCTCTCTTACACCGAGGCGGCTTCCTCAAAGAGATCCCGATGCAAAGGGCGAGATGTGCAACGGGAGGTACACAATGTCCGACTATCCCCCCGCAACTGTGGATATTCCTCTCGTCTCGTCGAATCGTTTCAAACGAGATACACACGACGCAATATCAAATAGATTGAAACAACTGTTCGTAGCACTACTTCGTTTGTATATGTCTTTTTTTCAATTTCGCAATTATACGTACCATTTGATAAGGAAGAGTAGAGAAATTGCGCAGACACCTAAGGAAAAAGTTGAATAAAACTTCCAATTATCTATTAATGAAATAAGTCTTTATTCGAAAGATATAATCTAATTATTTATTTTTGAATTTACAATAATTAATATTTATATATATACTATTAATATAAATTCTAATTTAAAATAAAAAACAAAATCCTTACCGTCTAGAATTATCCGTCGCCACGCGAGATAATGCCAAACTGTTTAAAATTATTGTTTATGTGTATTAATAGTACACAAATGTTAACTATTATAGTTAAAAATTAATATACTTTGAATAAAGACTATAACTGCAGATAAATATAATTGCCGGTTTTATTTAACTTTCCCTTTGAAATTGGTTAATTACTTCATTCTGCTCATGAAAATGATCGAAAACATGTAATATATGGTGTATTTATCTTGAAAAACAATATATGCGTTCTATAGTTTTTTATCAATAGAAAAATATTAATAATTTTGATATTCAATCGCCAATGGATTCTCTTGTATAGAGTTCGAGCTCTGGTCGGTCTTCGGGTAACGCTTAAAATTCAAAGGCGATCGGCCGGCCAGTGCCGGCAAAAACTCGTGCCTTGCCTGCGTATTTTACGCCACTTTCTTGCGTGTACGCACGCGTGTAGGTATCTCCCTCCTCGTTTTCCCTCTCCTTTTATCTTTCTCTTCCTCTTCCTGCTATTGTTGCGATCTCTCTTCAAGGACTGGTCCAGCGAGGAGATGGTCGGTCAACAGAGGAGCCGGCGAGGAGAGAGAAAAGTCCGACGATCGTAATACGGTAGCCCGAGCAACACGGTGGGTTTAAATCACATTAAAGCATGTCTAGGCATCTCGCGGGCCATAAGCCCGGATTACGGACATCGCTCTACGCGAGAAATTCCACAAAATAACCCGATCACGTTACCATGGGGATGGATCGGTTGATAAAAAACAATCTATACGAATGGTTATGGCGAAGGAATTGTTGAATATAGAAGTATTTTTGGAATACATAAAAATTTTTTGCAGCATTGTCATCTACGTTTAAGCGTCATACATAATCATTTTGATAGCCTCATAAAATTATTTTTGGATCTGTACCTATCTATAAACTTTTAGATATTTCAGGAAAATTATCCTTTCGGTGTTCCTATAATCTACTTGAAATTGAACTGTGCTTATAGTCTAATCGGTTCGGTAAAGTATATATTGAAGTATATCAAAAGTGAACATGTGAATCTAAATTCAAAATCTCGTTTCTGGCGTTCGTCTTAAACGTGAATTTGGAAAGCTCGATGAATCTTGCGCGAGAAACAACCTATCGAAAAGATCGAGCGAGCTAATCAGCTAGAAACACTATAATCAGTTGTTCGGTACGACGAACACCCATCATCATAATCTTCCAAATAAAAAGAGGATATCGCACCGTCGAGGATACACTCATTTTCTTCCTACTTGATTTGAAATCTTAATTGGAGCGGCAAAAGCAGTCCGTGTCGAAAACACTGTAATCGGTAACTATTTTCCTGCCCAAAAAGCGATACCTGCGTGTTTCCGCAATTCGCCCATGATGTCCGGGTCCCGTAAAAAGAACACGCATGTTCGCAACATCGGTGTTTCTTGAAAGATGCAATAGTACATTTTATACGCCCGTGGATTATAGTAGCGAGATAAATCGCCTGGCATAAAATATAACGGCAGAAATGCGAGGCTCATACCGACTCTTTTTTTTTTTTTTTTTCACGCATGGAATAAAAAATTGCCTTCACGAAATTACACTAGTATCGGCTCCCGGTTACCAACGTACAGAAGCATCAGGGAAGCAGTGGGAAAGGGTGGGAATGGAAGGAGAGGGAGAGGGCGTAAAACGAGATAAAGTGGTCTTGTGAAACGTTACGAAACAACGTGGGCAGCATCGGTAGAAAATGGCGTGGGGTCGCGACTGTCCAAGACCAGGTGGAACGTGTTTGTACAAGATACGAACTGATAAGGCGTCACCGCGAGAGCTCAACGAGAGGGTTCGCGCCATGGTTCTCTGGTCACCGGTTAAAGCCCATTTTATAGTGCATTTATTACACGGATGCTTGAAAAGATTTGTAACTCTCTTAAAAAATGTCGCAACTTGAATTGTAATCAATTTTCTTTTATCGACGTTAGAAAATTATTAAGCACCAAAATCCGCTTCAGCCGAATAAAGAATTCATTTTCTTTTATTTATTTTTCAATGAAGAAAAATACATAAGAAAATGTACATAAATCAAACGATCTTCGAACGATTACGAAAAGTAGTTGTGTTCTCCTATTTAGATAAATGAACAAAACCGTTCTTTTCCATGTAGGGGTGGCATGTCACACATCATTACGATAGTGTTCGAAACCCGCAACATTCAACCGACTGTGAGATTTAATGGTGACAGATTCTATCTGACAAACATACGTTAAGATCAAAATCTGATTTATAGTTTCACGGACACGATTTTATCTCGTTTTCACATGTACAAATCTATTCAGAAATTAAGTGTTTATAGAAAAAACTTATGCAACGACAGGCTGCGATACGTGCGTCAAGAAAGATCGCGAGCTCTTATACGATTCGTTTCAACCAAATGAATCATAAATCGTGGCGAAGGGATTATGCGAACAATACGCTTTCGTTATGTATACGCATTGCTGGAGATAATCGATGACTGTTCGCTGACAAAATGGAAAAGACTATTTAAAGGGGTTTCGTATAAATAGATAGGCAAATCGAATTAGAGTAAATTGTGTCGCAAAAAGATCGCGCAGGATGCATATATAATGAACACCTTACCAAGACGATTCGAGATGGAGCAAGAAATGAAAAAGGAGAGTAGTGCAACAGGAGCAAATCGATCGTTTAGGTTGGGATTCGAAGCGGATTACTGTCGGAGTAATAATAACTACCGAGATGCTGGGCGTGCGTTCGCGCGTGTATATACACGACACACGAGTGTGTGCCGAGACGATGACCGCGTGTGATGACTTCTGAACTACGCGGTCCACTTTTCCTCGGTACAGACGCGCGAGAAAGTCAACAGCGTGGACGAAGAAATGCGGTTGTTATCTTCACGAGAGAAATGTCAAAATTTTATTAAAAAAGTATAAATAAACGAACAAGATCGTATTTCCAATTCGAACAAATTGTACGCCGATTATTTATCAGCTTTAAAATATACAGTTTTAAATTGAAGCTCGTTATATTACAAATTAAATCACAAATTGACAAACAATTTAATAATACAGATATTAGTAAGCATCTTTAATTCATAAGTGGAATATATGGATTCTGATGGCTCCGAGAATAATTTCAAAAATAGTGTTTTCTAAAAAAAAAAAAAAAAAAACAATTTTTAAAAGGGCATTATTACCAACGCAAGATTTTAGTAGCGAATAAATTTTAATTTCCTAATATATTAATAATTTGTATTTGTACAAACTGCGAAAATTAATTATGTATAATGCGTTAATTTCAATATATCACTAAATTTAGAAAAAACTTTATTGTACAAACAACACTGAAGGTGGTCTATAATTTAGATCAAAACGTTTGTTTGAATTTTAAAAATCATTGTTTTGATATAGTGACCACTTAAACTAACGTCTAACGTTTCAATTATTTTCTAAAACAAACTCATGTATCTAATAAGATTTAGAAAGAATTAATTTTATCACAATATTCTTTTATTTTTATATCTTTGCACAGAAATTATTTTTCGTTACGTGGAACTAATATCGTTGCATAGAGCTTTACGACAAAAAGAGATATGAGAGAAGATGAAGTATAGCGAGGACAGAAAAGAGAGAAGCGGTGACTGTGTAAAAATTGAAGAAAGGCGTAAGAGCAGAGGCAGCGTGGAGAAGTACCTGTGTGTCGAGAGAGGAGAGTGGGACAAAGAAACCTGCTGTTTACAGACTACTCGCGACTCGTACACACCAGCTGTAAATTACCACGTGTCCGCAAGCTCGCTTTTACTATTCCCGCAGGACAGAGCATAGTAATACTTGAGATCTTTGCTATATCATTGTGTAAAAATGAGCATGCATGGAAATCGAGCAAGTCTGGACTGTAAATCAGGAAACGAATGAAATCGACGTTCTCACAGCGGAATCAAGTATTTTTGCACCCTCTGAAATGAAATGAAACGAACATACGTTTGTTTTACTTCAGTTTATTACATTATGCGCACCAGTTCGGAGAAATAAAGATAAATCAATTACTAAATGTAATAATGTTTGGTAATAATTAAAAAGAAAATTATAACGTTAGTTAATTTTGATTGTATTATCAGGCATTTGAAACTATATTTTACCAAAGTTTTAGTAACTATTATCTAGGCGTAATTATCATTAGCAGACTTTTTTTTTTCAGTATATAGACAATCTATTCTCACGTCTTGCTCGTTCCCTACGCGTGCCCGGGCGGAAAGAGCGTGCGCGCGCGCGTGTCCAAGCGTGCTCCGGCGTCGCTGCGGAGATCGTTCCTCCTTTATTCGCAATCAGCGAACGCGTCGAGGTTTCCATTCGACGAGTCTACCGTTCATTACGCCTTCGTTACCGAGCCTCTTCCTTTTTCTCTTAGCTTCAGTATTATGCGTCGGATACCGATGACATTAATGATCTTCGCACAATAGCGAGTGTATGCCCCGCACATTGTGCTGCTCTATGCGAAAGCCGACGCGTTCGCGGGGTACTCGATAAGTGGCCGTCCACCAAGGAGATCGCCGATACTCGTCCTCCCTTTTTGTCCCGCCTTCGCGTTTCTACGAGTCTCTCTTACAGCTTCATCGAATCTCGTTCCACTGCGCGCTGCTATACTCTTCGTACCTCACGAGAGATCCTCAGCAGGGTATGTTTAGGGAGATCACTCACCCTCGAATCTCGTGGGACACGGATACGAGTAATACTCTATTGAATACAATTTGCTTTCGAGAGAAGAAATGGACTTGAATCTTCTCCACGCAAATAGGAATATACTAAAATAACTGCACTGACTGTGAAAAAAATACCTGATTGATAATGAACGAATCAGAATTCCGGTTATCTCGATTAAAATTCTAGCAGACTTAATTTTATTATTCTATAAAATATTAGTTGTGGAACAGAATTGTCAGGAAGGTTTTCGCAGTTCTCTATACTGAACATCGAGATCAAGCCTTTGCCCTTTTGCTCCATTCGAGGCTTCTGTCCTCGCTGAGCTGGCCTTAGGACTAATTTCTAATCCAGAAAATTCTAATTCGACCATTTCAATCATTTGCAACCGTAGCACCATTTTTAACTAAAACTCCAATTAATCCACCTAGATATTTTCCTTAATGTACTTGTTTGTTAAATCCGAGATTTTCACCTCCTTGTTATTGAAAATGTCTCATATTATCAATTAATTCAGAAATGTTTCCTATTGAAAACACAAAACAACTAATAGTTCTTAACAAAGAAACGCTCAGATGAACCATATAAAGTTCAATTACCTTATTTCAAAATGGATTAGAAATAATAACCTTGTGCGTGCTCAACGAGCCAAAATTCTACTATAAAATATAAAAGTTGTCGCGAATTACGTTTCAACATAACTAGTAATATTATCGCCTGTTAAGTTATGCAGACCTCGTTTCTTCCTTTCGTATATATGGCATATAATAATTATCACAGACACCTCCAATATAATTAGCGCATCCAGAGCGTCTTACGGCGAAGCGAATTTTACGAGACACGCAGTAGCATTTTTTTCTGTTGACGTTAAATCAGTATAAAGAGAGAGAGAGAAAGAGGGGGGGGGGGAGGTAAGAAAAGGGCGTCAACAACGGAGGGTGGCAAGAACGGGGCGGGAGAAGACTTCAAGAAGGGAATGATCCAAGAGATCGCGAGTTTCGTGGATCCGGATCTGACGGTCGAATTCGATCCTGCATCTCGCGTGTCGAGACACGCTTCGCTCAAGTGTGCTTCTCTCTCTCTCTCTCTCTCTCCCTCTTTGTTGGTCCACCGTGTCTCTCTCCGCTCGTAATTTCTCTCTCTTATTCTCTCTGCGCGTCCCTC
This sequence comes from Cyphomyrmex costatus, assembly GCF_001594065.2. NCBI lineage: Eukaryota > Metazoa > Arthropoda > Insecta > Hymenoptera > Formicidae > Cyphomyrmex > Cyphomyrmex costatus. The sequence continues at coordinate 373,635 of NW_017277190.1, read as the reverse complement.
TTTCTCTCTCGCGTACACTCACCGTTGGTCTCGTTCACTCGACCAAAACAAAAGAAGCAACTGGACCAGCTCGGAACGAGAGAAGCGAAGGGCAGGCAAGAAGGAGAGAAGGGAGAAAAAGAAGGAACTAATCTCGGAGCAAAGAGGAATCGAGCATAGCCGGAGGGACAAAGAGAGAAGCGATGGACGGAGGGAAGGAAGAGAAAGAGGAGGAGGAGGACGCAGCAAGAGAAAAAGGAGGAGCAGCGTGAGGAGCAACAAAAGTAGTCGTGACGCGGTACAAAGCGAGCAAACCGAATGAGAGGGGCCCGAAGGGGAAAAAGACGAAGAGATCGGCCCTTCGGGGCAATGCAGAAGGGAATGAGGAGTGCACGAAGAAGAGGCAAGGATGGATGGAAGGAGGAGATGTAAGGCAGGGATGTAAGTTGGAGGCTGTTGTACCTCGTCGTACCACCGTCCGCGTTTCGACAAAGCTTTGCGGAAATTGACGGAAGATTTGCACGCAAAAGTCGATCGTACAGTCAAATGGAACTGAAAATAATAATATTTGGAGAAATCTTTCGACACTTAGTTCAATATTTTTCCAAAAACAGATTTTGTTAAACACATTAACTTGTGATAATGTATTGTTTCAATTTCAGTGTAATTACGTTTTATACACATCCGATTGGCGTGTAGCTTATTTGTGTCTAAATTCTAACTTTAAAAGATGTGTATTTAAAATTTCCGTATATATCAAAAATAAAATTGCGTTGAAATGCGTAAAAAGTTAACTAGACCTAGAAAAATAATTTTGTTAGAGTCATTAAAATAATTATGGAGGGTTCAAACTGGTTATTAGAATATTAAACATTTTTGCAGCATTTTCATCAAACATTTTAATGTTCGACATTATTATTATGGATTATTCAACAAGTATTTTTAAATCTATTTAATTAAATTTTTCGATACTTCAGCAAAACCGTTTGCTTTCCGTGTTTAAATATTATTAAGCATCACGATGTAGCTTTGACCGCATATTGGTGTTTTTTATTTATTTATGTGTCATAGAAAATACTTAATATTATCTCTATAAGAGACAATATTCATACATTCTAAAATTTATGATATTGATAGACGTGATTCACAAATATTGATATTTGTTTATGATATCTTATGATGTCGCTTTTCATGTTGTGCTCTCTGTTTGCGGTTTACGTTCGGTACAAAGACTTCCTGTGCAACGTTCGTCATTGAGTAGCTTCGGGGAATCCTTGATGAATCTTTATGCTGCTGCTGCAGCGAACATGTTCAAACGCGTCTTTCGCGAAAAAGAGGAGAACGCGTTTTGCAACAAAGATGTCCCAATCGGAAGTAAAAAAACAGCCGCGTAATTGATTTCACAGAACTTGAATCTGGGTTAAATCCGTGCGGCTGAGGATCGACGTGTTTATATTTCGACGAGTCTTACACGAGCATCGAAACATATCCCGTTCGAACAAACAGTATTTTTTATTGTAGTAATGTAAAAAATTAATCCTCCAAAGCTGACGCCTAGAAACTATAACACGATTGCTAAATGCATTGGGTCTGTAAAATTTATAATTTATGTTAATAAAAAAGAAAGCACTAATTAATTCTATGAATGAATATTAAATATTTTCGAATTTGCAAATGTAACAAAGGACATTAAATTGTTTGACATTTTTTGACAAAGAGATTTATATAATTGAGTGAACGTCCACTGTCCAATAAATTCAATATCAATTTCGGACCGTTAATATAAAAATTCTTACATTATCTCAACGAAATGCAAGTGATAATAAATCACATAAGCAGTTAAAAGTGAGTTTTCCGTAAAATAAAAATAACAGCCTATCGAGAAAGAGAGAGAGAGAGAATCTAATTGATGACTCTTCTTCCCTCTAGAAAGGCGAACACGTATTAATCACAGCTTGCATCCGTCATTTGCGCTTCCGCTTATTACTGCTGCCGCTGTGGTAGCTTCTGTAACACGATGGATCGCATCTGTAGAATGTTCTCCATATTTGATTCTTTCATCTTTTATTTTTTATGCCCTCTGGCAGTTGTTGCCATCAATAATTACAGAGAAGGTTCTTTGCTTCACATAAAGATCAAAACAATTTGCGCAAAGTTCATATCAAATGATCATTTTAATAGAACACAATTTACACTATTCATACATTTTACTTGATAATAAGATTTGAAACATAATAGATATTTTATCTTAATCGTTGCATTTAATGAATATAACGAAATTATTACGATATAATGATAGATAGAGAGATCGTAATACAAGGCAGCAGAGGCAGCGATCGTTGCACATCGTACGTCCCTGGACCAACGAAGAGCAGGAGAGAAGTGAAGAAGAGGGAGAAAGAGAGGAAGAGAAAAAAGCAGAACTGGCAAAAGAGGCAAAACTGCGCACGTTGCGTTACTCTCTTTCTCTCGCTCGTGTCTTATCCTCGTCCATTCTACTCCCCTCATCGTATACTGGCGTCGTCTCTATACTGCACGATGTAGTAATGTACAGTATGGCAAGACATAGTAATATGATACGCACGCAACTGCTTTCTTTGTGCGCTAGTGTATGAGTAAACTCGTAACAACAGGTCGAAGCACTCACTTTGCGGCATCTTCCCGGAACTTGGATCTCTCAGGATCCTACTATAAAATTCGTCATATGCTCTACCCCGCTCGCCAAATCCACGTTCAGTATTTCACGTGACAAAACGTCATTGTTTTCGCTTTTCTTCATGGAATAAACGGTTTTGCTGAAGTGTGTCCAAAATTTAGATACAGACCTGAAAGTAATTGTTATTTCAAAATAATTACTCAGTAAATGTTCATTGAAATAACATAATATCAAGGTATAATTTCATACTGAACGATGTAAATGTATAATACATAACAGTTATATCGAGTAGAGTATGAAATTAGTGTTATATTAAGATTAGTTGACGTTTACTAGATACGTAGAACGCAACTTAAAAGCATTATATACGCAAACTGTAAAAAGTGTTGCTGATCCAACAGTCAGCTTGAATCCTATATATATAATTATTTCGAAATAATAAAAAAGTATATTTTCAAATTTATATCTAGTTAAATTTTTAGATATTTCAGTAAAATCGTTCTTTCCGTGTTTATTCAAGGAGAGGGGGGGGGG
>NW_017277190.1:357133-370129 GCF_001594065.2 Cyphomyrmex costatus | reverse complement strand
AAAAAAAAAAAAAAAAAAGGCTAAATCGTTTTGCAAATGAGCCAACGCCTCGATCAATCTCACGCTATGGCGTGTCCTGCCGTGTTTCGCTGGTGTCGTCTTGCGTGGCTTAGGTATATACATATAGCGATGCACTGAGTAAACCTGATAACCAACGGACTTCGAGTCGAGGTCCCTATCTGGTGAGAGCCAAGCCTGCGCTTTGTCAACGATTCACGCACGTTTCCTAATCTATGCCAATCTATGCATATTGTCACCGGCAGACATGAGGACAATTTACTTTATTTAGACGTTTACATTCCCTGTTCACTCAATATTCATCACAAATGTTACCTTATTGAAAAATATTTCAGATAGGGATTACCCCCTCGTCTAGAGTTAAAAGTTTATACGTTATTTATATTTTTACGAGATATAAAGGGGGGAATGTAAAAATAATGAACTTTAAAACTTCTGAGATTTGTTTTACTTTCATTTTCCAAAACAAGCTTTTTTAATTTAACTATGCGTAGAGTGTTACAGTCACATTTAAAGGTTAAAAAGAGTATCGTAATCATTCGAATGGACAAGTTTTTTACTTACTTAGTCGACTCGCTAAAATTTATTTATCGGATGCATGGCGTCCTCATTTGCATTAACGGTTTTTAAGCAGAGCGAAAAAAAGTTCAGCTACAAATCGTAGTACAATTGAAAAAAAGTACAACTTCTTACACACGAAATTAAAATTATTTAAAAAAAATGAATGACTTCCATATGAAAATATTGTTACCATTGTTGGTTACAATAATTCGATCGCGTTTCGTAGATAGATTTTTTTCACGTAATCGCTTTGTGTAATTTTCTATAATCTAGATAATAATAACGGCAGATTTATTTTCCGTAACACAGAAGATATTTTTGCCGCGTGCACGCGTACCGCGGGCGAAGATTTATTTCATAATCTAGCGTAGCGTGGCTGTGTAGCTCCCTTTATTCCTTCGTCCGTGAGTAATATGAAATATGGTAATTGGCGTCACCGTAGGGATCGGAACGGTTGATTTAAATTGCCTAATTGTAAGTTCCTCCCGTTCCACGTCTTCTGGGCAGAGCTGATCGGTAGTTGTGTTCTCCGCGCGGTAGCAACCGCACGTAATAGCATTCGGAAGACATGGGCAAAAAGAAGGGGAGAAGACGAAGGAGAGGGAATAAAAAAAGAGAAAAGAGCGGGAGGGTAGAGAAAAAGAAAAAGAAGGGAGAAAAAAGTCGCACGAGAGGGGAGGAGGACGCGCGAGAGAGGCTTGGAGAAGAGAAGGAGAGAGGTGAAGCGAAGAGGGACACATCAGGAGAGATTAAAATCGAAAGCGAATCTTTCTCATGCTACACAGCCCCAGACTACACATCGCTCGTCCCCCTGACTGATTCACGATCTTTATTCGCCATATCTATCAAGAGAATTTTACAAAACGACTCTTTTTCCCAAAATAGGAATTATCTCCAACAAGCCGATTTAATCGGACGATTATTATCGCCAACGCGGTAAAATACAATATATATTTTCGCGAATCTTCTTACCGTGACAAATAATTCTTGTTCACATCTGAAATGAGATTAATGCACATGGTCCTAAGTCACAATCGGTAACTCAACCTTTCCGCCTGCGAAACAGAATCTCCCCGAAGCTTATCTGAAACTTTATAACGTAGTAAGTATACAGCGAGTGAAAAATATTTTTCAAACACTGTCAAGCTATTACTTAATTCGCTTCAGATTTCGTCCACGCAGGATATATTCCGCTTTTAAAATAATGCACGGTCATAAAGGAGCTTTATGGAGTCGAGATTAGCTGTAGGTGGACTTGAAACCCGGGAGGGAGGCGATTTTTCTCACACGCATGGTGCCGCACACTTTCGGCTGCGATCGTGCACGAACTCAGGCAATCGCTGCGCGAATCGTTGCACGGGATGATTTGACGTAATCGCCTCTTGCCGCGAAAGGATTCGTGGCTACCGCAGCACGCTTATATCCTGCCACCGTCGTTCGCCGTCCCGTCTCGGGGCGTTCTTTTACTTTATTTCCTCGTATGCTTTCTCCCGAGCGCTCGTCGTTCGCCCCCGAGCTCACTCACGTTGCTCGCTTTTTCTCGAGTCGTTCGCGCCTTCGTCTATAAAAATATGTTTTACTGGACGAAACTATTTTGTATTTCATGAAATGTTACGAACGTCTTCTTTTAGAGGATCTATTTCACTTACGACACAAAGATCATAATAACGTAAATTTTTCAACATAAAAGAAACAGGTTTGCTAATATCTAAACATTTAGCTAGATACAGATTTGAAAATAAGTTGGACCATCAAAATAATTATGTAGGAGCAAAATGAAAACATGTTTTAACATTTTGACAATTGAATTAATTTAAGCAAGAGGAACAATGGTTGCAGTTACCATAATTTAATTAAAATTTATAGTCATTTTGGTGCCAATTATAGTTATTATTTTTGTGTTAGTAGAACTATAAATTATTATTACTAACATTATAGTAAATGACTTTTTAAAAATAAAGCTTTTAGCCATAATTATTTTACTATGCACTCTCTCTCTCTCTCTTAGTCACAAATATTAAACATTTTTCTTTTAGTCCTATACAATTATTTTGATGATACAACAAAAAAGTTATTTTCAGATCTGTTGTGTATTAAAAAATTAAATTTTTAAATATATATTTACAACATTTATTTTGTATGTTTACATGAGCGCAGTGACTGCAAAAAGTATTCGAACGAGGGAAATTTTTATAAAAAGGTCTTATTTAAAGAAGATAAATATAGTTTTTAAAATTGACGCATCGTTGATGCGCACAACAATTAAGCTTGCTAATGTAGAACCAACTTTACGTAAATCGGGCTTAAAACTGCTTACGCGCATATAGCTTGAACACTGCTATAAAGAAGTACGTTCGTTCGATTCAATTCGCCGTATCCTGAAAAGATGTCCCGCTACCGTCGTAAAATCCTCGTGGACATTTTAACAGCGTGGTCGTATACGGGACGAAGGATCTCTAGCGTCTCGGATTTGTGATTTACACGTCGTAAAGGACGCGAGCAAGATCATGCAGTCTGTACGGCCTATATCTCTCTCTCTCCTGTTCTCTCCTTTCTTATTTCTTTCTCTTTATCGCGCGCGTGTATGTTTACACATATACATCCGTATAAGGCACAATAATAATCCTCTACTAGAGTCGGAACAGTCAGCGAGTCAGTTGAAATGGTTAAATTGACATTACACACACATTCGCAGGAAGGTCGCACAGGTGGACACAATCTTCTAGAATCTATTTTCGTTTTCACGGAGAAAATTTGCTGAAATATTCGAAATGGAGCTTATTTGCTAATAAATTCAATTGAAATGAATAGAAAGCAAGTAACGCGCTTGGTGAGAAAATATATTATATATTGAGATACTCTCTTCTCTCTCTCTCTCTCTCTCTCTGTTCGGATTATCTTAACAGAAATATGAAAATATAACAGATGCGAGCATCTCTTTAGTTTGCATCGTGTAAAGAAATTGTAACAACATTTGCAATTAATAATGAAATTGGTGACTTATACATATATTAACGATTTATATAACAAGCTACGCAGTAAAATTACAAAGTCGCTGTCAATCAAATTGATCTGTTAAATCGATTATATCGCCTGACAACGTTTGACATAGGAAATAGTGACGTTTCTGGATAAAGGATCTCGATAATATAGAATTTGAATAACACAAAATTTGAAAGCATTTCGAATGAGAGGAGAAGGAGAACGAGAATTCTTGTTTTCTTTTTCTTTCCTTATTGCACACTCTCGCTCGAATCGTATATCAGAGATTTATTAGTGTATGGATTTGCATTTTAAATGCGAAGTGGTACAGGACGTTAAGCTGTCCGAAAAGAATATTTTGCCCTCATCGCGACTACTAGTATTTCTCTTCCCGCGTGAATATTCTTTATCTTTACTTTTTAAAGATGGATATAATTCCAAAAGTGTATGTAATAATTTTTTATCATGTCGATGGAAATTTTTAAGCGATAAATAATTTCCTTTAAAAAACACCTTTTGTCTAAACAAATTTTGTTTGAAATCTGTAGGAAAGAAGTTAATATAGATTTTGTTATTTTTAAATAGATCGTCTGTAGGTAATTTATATAACGATAAAATAATTTCTGAACGGTTTATATATATTATATATCTTTTTATAAAAGAAAATTTTATTTTTGAGAGTAAATATTATTTCTGTATTATATCATTTATAGGTATTTATAATAATCCGCAGAAATTTTGAATAGCATTTCTTAATAGGAAGATGCGTATAAATTATCTTTGGAAGGATTTTAATAATGTCGATAATCCTGCTAATAACTACAACCTGCAGTTGCAGCTTATTAATGCATTAACACAACAAATTTAATTTAAAAACGTAATTCTCTATCTCTAATATCTTTCGTGTATTTATTAAAGAATCAGTTTGAAGAAAATGTAATAATTGAAAGGCATTTGTGTCGCGAAAAAAAACTTGAGAAAGTAACAAGCAAGTACGTAGAAATACACTGAATTATTAAATCGCGTTCATTCTTTTCTGAAATATATTTGTAACTTTTCGAAAACGCGCGTTGAAAGGTACAAGAGAATTAGTCCACCGTTACTGTGAATAATAAATATCAAGAAGTCGTTACAAAGTCGCTCGATCGAGCAGTTATTTGAAACTAGTCTGTTTCCGTATATCATCCAGAACGGTCGTGCAATAGAAAGTTGAAAATGAGTGTGCAAAACTTTGCGCAAAAGTTTTCGGATTTAATTAGTCGTTACACAAAAGCTTCTTCACCGAATGTAAGTATTCGTTCGATTAAGAACATATTTTATCACCGAGAGTAAAATGTAGTCGGTATAAGTGTCCACGTAAATAACGACTGTTACTGTATTCGTGTGTACGTGTATTTAACAAGTACAGTACGTAATTTGTGATTATTACGCGTATATTTCAGAATGATGGAACGAATGCTATCATGCCTTTAACCGAAGAACAAATAGTGTCTACCATACATCACATGCTTTCGGTACTCATAAAAAAGGACTTTGATGACAAAAATGATTTCTCTGAAACAGTAAATAGCGCAAGCGCTGTTACTTCGGTCGTACAATCGAATCCTGTGATGGAAAAGAAAGAAAATCCGAAGGATACTAACGATGTTCTCAAAATCACTGCACACATGCTGAAATGATTCGTGAAAAGATTCTTTTATTAAATGATTGTCATCATGCTTTTCATATATTAAAGAAAAAGCGGGAGCTAATTATGACTGCAATAGCAGCATATAATCTTTCACAAGTAATAATGATAGTAATATTAATAATATTAAGCAATATAATTTGGAGATAAAATATTTTTTACGCATACAGTTATTTATGTTACAGCAATCGTTTTCAAGTTTGGTAAGAATAATAAGGGAAGTTACGACATTAATAGATATCTTAGTATCAATTGCATTTAATTTAATATTTAAATATTAAGTAATATTAATCCAGTGAGCAGCGCGAATACATAAATTTCGGATTGTCTTAATGAACTAGTAGATTAAATTTTATCAGATTTATCGCGGAAAGGACGTCCGCGCTTTGATGGTAGTGATAAATGCGCTTGTTACGAAAATAATCTTAGCAGAGGAGAAACGATCGCATGCATCACTAAGATCACGCCGGATCATGACTAAAAATGATGATGCGGGTCAGGCTTCTCTTGCCTAAGGCGAATCGAAGCACCCAGTATGATCGGCTGTACTCGTCGCTTCACGGTCGCTCAGATGCATCGGTCGCAAAAGTACCTTGTTCGCACGCATTTAGATCGAGAACCTACCGAGATTGGTGTGCACCGTATGTTGCCAGCGAAAGTGGAATCTCCGTGTCCATTAGGCTGTCAATAATACCTAATCTTTTTTTAGTCTCTTTTTTTATCTCTATACTCTTTATAGTTTTATGAAGAGCCTCTTTTTTTTAGTTATTTTTAATTTAAATACTAGTAACCATTCGATATTGCAACAATGTTGTAAAAATACTGTACTGGAAATTGTTTGTGCTGTATGCAAATCTTAACATTAACATTTTGATTGAAACCATTTCAATAAGCTTTGGCATCTATAAAGGCTTGATGAGTATTATTACTAGATATTTTTCAGTGTAATTTTATGGATATATATTTTTAAACACAGTGTGACCAATCATGATTTTTTGACGGACGTATTGGTGCAATATAGCGAGTATGCGCGCTTCATCGAGCCTTTTATGTATAATCGAGATAATCAAGATAAATTCACGGGGCTCATCAATAATGACGCTGACATCGTGCGGTGCTGGTAGATTAATGGAGCGCAATATGAAATTTACCGATATAATATTCATGAAACACGAGGACGACCTCAGTCTTCCGGTATCGTTTTTCATGCATGTTCGACAAATTTGTGCAAAGGAGACAAAACGCGGTGGTGCTTTATACGATCGCATCGTGTTTTCGGAAAATACAACAATCTCGATTACGCAAGCTTGATGTTTGCCATTTTGACGCGACTGCTCGTTAATTGGGTAGGGTTTCTTAATAAACTTTACGATTATCGTGTATTGCCGGTATGAGTGGGCTGGCTGAAGGAACTGTCGTCTCAAGGCTAATATATGTACATTAATGCGCACATATGGTAAATTTCATACACAGGTCTAAATTGTTGCGATGAATTACTTGATCCAAATATTATCAAAAAATATTTTTCTCACAGAAATAAATACAATCAGCATTAAAACTGAGAAATTCTTGCTTCGCAGTTTGCAACTATTTTCTACACGCAAAGAACAGTTGAAATATCTAAAAATTTAGCTTATATATAGATACGTACACAAATATTATACAGAAATACATATACTAAAAATAAGTTTGATTAACTAGCAAAATAATTATGTAGAGCCTATGATAGAAAGTCAAATTTTTTTGGGGCATTGCTTGACAATGTTTGAGATAATTTTTAGAAAAATATTCTTTCTGTTATATAGACTACAGATTTTGTCATATATAAGAGTAATAATAATTTTAAATGATTAGTACCTCTGATGACTACAAATATTTATTGCGTAAAGACACATATACACACTTACGCACACATTAAAGTGTAGATTTTTCAATTCTGTACAATGGACGTTTTGCTTAATCTCTGTGGCATATAAATCATATACGGTCGATAAACAAACGATTCGTTACGAGAGCCAGGTATCTCGCGAATGAACGTAAGGCGATCTTTTATAATGAATCTACAATCTACTTTAATGCGGTTAATATTCTTGATTACACTTGCGTGTACCCAACTAATTTACAATAAGAACTGAGACAATAATTATTAATTATTTCGATAAAGCAGAAAATTCTGGTGAGATACGAATTCTTGAGATATGAATGCTAAGAATGGCAAGACATGATTTATGAAAGATAATTTTACAACAGATATAACTTGTACTCGTAACACAAAAATTAAAGCTTTGTCTTCGATAAAAATGCGAACGGAATACAGCATATCTTTTCCATGATAATTATATCAGCACATAGTTGATTTTAAAGCCCATCCCCGGTTTCCTGTTCGAAATCCGGCGTCTCTTGTAGGTGGTTCGCATCTGTCAGACAAATTATAGCTGTGCAGTTTAAAACCACGTTTTCACATCTCGGTGGTAGCAATTTCAAGAGCAACTTCTCAGCTATCACGAGTTGTTGCTTAAGGCATTGCGATATACTTGGTCATTTTTTTTCATTCTCGTCTTCTCAAATTCGTACATACCCAATGGGGGATAATAATTTGCCTCTGGAAATACGAAATACCTATATCTATATACCTATATGATTATCAATATATGATTGATTAGTGAATAAAATAATTGTTGCTATTCAAACTGTTCTATATTTATAGAAATCAGTCTACAAGCGCGCGAGCACATACACTCTCTCTTTCTCTGTCATTATCAGTGACGATGAATTCTTATCATTGATAAAGAATTATTTTATACAAAATAGTTACGTGAGCAGAGTTAAAAAATAAATAAAAGTAATAGTATATAAAATAATTACGCAAAGCTAATGTTACTGAAGGCGATTAATAAATGATCTCAAATGATCTTCTTCGTCTGAATTGCATCTGAAATCTCATGAACGAATAATTTTGAAAATAGAAATGTATTATTTTTCGAAACAAAGTATATCTTTATTTCTCGTCTTAATCCTAATTAAGACCTATGCCGCCTGAAATTTCCTTGCGTCACTTGATCGACTCCATAGCAACATCGTGGCAAGCAGGTACTGCTCGGGATAATGCAGGTCATTTCCCGGTCAACGACCGTTCGTAGGGTTGCACCGGACAAAAACCGTTCCCTTCGCAATGCAGACTGTGTGCCACAAAGTGGCTATCTCTGTTGTACAGCAACATAGAAAGTTTTGTCCGTACCCACAGCTTCCTACAGAATAAATACGACCGTCTAGTCGACTTATCGAAAGTATTATTTTCCCACGTTGCAAGAGGTTATTGTATACATATTTGAGCGCGTATCTAATTTATTTATTATCTATACTGATTTCAAACTTTAAACAAATTTATATACGGAAAACAATTTTGCTGAAATATCTAGAAATTTAGTTAAATCCAGATCTGAAAATAATTTTATTGGACCATCCAAATAATCACGTATAGAAATCTGTAATGAACAATGCTGTAAAAAAGTGTTTGATTATTACAATAACCAGTTTAAATATTTTATATAATTATTTCGATTGATCTAATAAAATTATTTTTAGATCTGTATTTACACACACATGGCTAAGTTTTTAAATATTTCACCAAAACTATTCTTTTCCCGCGAAAGAAATTATATTTATCTGTTTGAAACTCTTTTAGCTACGGAGCAAATGTTTTACAAACCAATTCAGTATGTACCTATATGATTTTGCATTAATTAAAACTTGACATGTAGATACAAGTCAGTATGTGGCATATTCTTGATATTTCATCCAACAGGTGTATTGCGGTATCAAAACAGAGCAGACACTAGCAACATTGTGTGATGTTGAAAGCCCACATAGTCAAAACTTTTTCCAGCGGAGGTTAATTCAGTTTTACGACTTATGTGGGATGATCCGTGGAAATTTTAATAGCCGAGAAAAGTGTTGTCCCAAGAATTCCGACCGGTTTTTTTAAAATTCAACCGTTCTCCTATGACAGGAAAATTGTATCCCGGTAGAAAATGGGAAGTTTCTCCATATAACACGCTATAGTAAAGCTTTCAGATTACGTTCCTTTATAATTGTGTAGTTAAAGACTAGGAATTCCATTCGCAACATTGTAGTGACATCTTTGGAGTTATGATCACTTTATTTCTATTCTCTTTGGTTGCTAAAGTGAGATTCTCTAAGTAAGATCATAAATTCCGATAAATTATTAAGAGCAAATGAGAGTACAACGTTGTTGTTGGCACACACAGTAATAAAAGAAGTAAATTTTCCCGAATTGCTACTTTATTTCATTGAAATAACAAATTTCATTTGACTTACTTGTCTAACAATAAGTAAGATCGGCGAAATGATGCCAATTATTTGTACCACGTTAAAAATTGCACTTGCATTATTTTACAATTCGTAGCTTCAATTCATATTGGAGTAAGAAGCATCGCAGATATACGATTCGATGACTCGCGGAGCGAATTGAGAGAGGAGGGAAACCTTAGCAGAGCCTTGAACCAAAATTACTTCGAGGAATGCAATCTCCTAACTTCGCTTAACTCTCGGAAGAAACTACAAACCAGTGTGCACGTTGCAAGATGCGTCCAGGATTTTGCGTTAATGATGAAATCGTTTACAAAAATACAAGAAAAACGGAAGATTCCACTTTTTTCTTGCTATTTTTCTTCTGTAAAAATTTCATTTTTAACTGCACTATTGTTATCTGTTTCATCACATTTTTTTATTTGAATATTATTTATACTAGATCGAATAAGTATATATCATAAAAAGAATTATTATTTTGCTGAATTATCTAAAAATGTGTGTGGTGTGTAACCGTAGAAAAATATCATTTTACTGTTCAGAAAGGTGATTATTTAATTTACCTTTTTCTTTCAAGTATAACACTTACCTTTAACAAAGAATATTTTCTTCATAATAGTTTTAAAATATAGGGGAGAGTGGTCTATAAATCGGATCAGATTTACAAATTTGATGTTGAAATCTCTAATATTAATACAAAGAAAAACGTCTTGAAACATTGAATCGATCCATTTTACAAAAATAATTACAAAGAATCATCGCAGATTAAATTACTGTGGTCATTTTTTAACACTGATACTTTCGATTTCGAAATCTAATCTTTAACGTTTTTTTTTTATTTTAAAAAGGATATAATATTTGATACCTTCTTTATATACTGCATATTTTTTCTTTTTAAAAAAATGTTTAAGAATGAAAGCTGTTTGTAGTTTTATCAAAAATAAATTGTTTATTATTTTAATTAAGATGACCAGTTTTCATTTGCTTTCACTCAAAGTATCTATAGATATACATATAATAGAAAGTTATATGATATGAAAAATTTTGATTAAAAATATGAAATAAATGATAGAAGGAAATAAATGAGTGGGCCACGAATTAATTGTTTTCTCTGCAATAAATCTTCTGTTTTGGCGAGACGACTCGAGATTGCCTCGTGCTGAGTCGATAAGCTTGATAATAATTCGTATGTATACGTGTTAGATTAGGTCTTATCATGATACTTATTTGAACATAAAGAAGACCAGTAACCGTCTAATCTTACAAAATATCCATAATAAATAAATACATGTATTTCTATTACACTTAACGTATAACTCAACTCCAGAGTTGATAGATTTATTGAATCTACTAAATCATAAATTTCTTTAGAAAAAATCAACAATTAAATTTTGTCGTTACGTCTGAAATTATTCTTATTAAAATAGATTCAGTCTTTTTTATGCAAGTTACATATTTTGATTCCTTGAAATTAATTAATGTGAAATAAAAATATTTTTTTAAATAAATTACATAGTTCTCTTATAGCAACAGTAACTGTTTAACAGTAAATGTTAATCATATTTTGGCGTCAATTCTGGAGGATGAATAATATTTCAGTATTTATACAAGAAAGAGGAGTTCGAAGAACAATTATTCGTACTTGGAAGAATTTCTAGGATTGTTCTAATTATTTATTACTTATTGTCATAAAATTATGGAGGAAGAAAAAGTTTATATTGCACGCGCGTGATTATCGTATTTGCGAGTATATCCCGAACAAGGTGTTTTTATCACGAAAGTCGTAAATCTCGTAACGACGAAAGTCATTAAACATCGTGTAAATGGTTGGAAACCCTGCGAGTAACACTGCAAAGTTTCTCGCCTCCCTTTTCGACAAACGCCATTATGGTCTCCGAGAATAACACGGGGTCGACGGCCCTTTCGTAAACAGATCGCTTACGCTCAAGGCCGCCAGCGTAGTACGTGATGCACACACTCAAGATTTTCGCATGCGTTCCCTGCGCGTGCAGAAACTCGCAGAAATTTACCCGCAACGGTTCTTAGTTAGATAATTCTTTTCACACTCTGCAAAGATTAACTAAACGAAAAAGCTTTTATTTTCTTATTGAAAATCTCGTCAAAGAAAGCGAAAGTGCCAAATTAGCCCTCTACTCTTTAAGGGATTAACTCAATTAATTTTCAATTAAGTGTATCCGATTCTTATTTTACAAGTAAATGTGGGCTTATTAAAGTTGCGATTTTACACCTGCTTATAGCAAACATAATTCTGATAGTAAATGATAATCTTGTAATGGTAACAAGAGAATTAATCACACGACGCGCGCGCTATTACAAGATTATTATTTGCTTGAATTTCTAATTAATAGCGCATGACTGATTCTGAGAAGGTATATTCTTCGCCTTTAAGTACAGAACTATCCACGACACTCACACACGCGACTTTTCGCGGAGATGCTGCATCAGCGGCTTAGCATTGGAAGTAACGATATGGCGGCAAACGTATAAATGGTATATGTATATGTTTTTACAACGCGTTGAGCACGTTGCATAAAAGATCTCTGTGATAAACGTGCTATATAAAGTGCAAGTCGTTAATGATAACCATTATTCGATTACTCTTCCAGAAGGGGCTATTCGTGGACTTTAAATCTAACAGTAAGAAGTCTCTGTGTGAATAAAACTTTTATCGTGACTTATGTTCTGGTAATTACAAAAGCATGTGATTATTTGTAAATTACTCGTACAACTTAGTTTCGCTTAACTCTTTACTTCTTCTGCAACGCCAAAATCTAATATAACACAAGAGACACAATACACTTATTTTTTTTTGTGTGTTTTACTTTTACACTTTTAAGATCCTAATTGCATTTTCTCGGAGCTTGCGCCTTCTTTGCAAAGATTTTTGTATAAACACGGGATTTTTGTAACTAGCATTTTTCTCAAATAACAAGACTCACAATTCTACCGAGGAGTTACGCATTCACTGCGGTTCCCGGAAGATCTGTATTCAAATTGCATTCGCGCTGGCAAAATTTATTTACCGCATATCTTTAAGCAGCAACGGGTGGCACTTCATATTCATGGCGAGAGACGGAAGTATGTGCATGGGCGTATCCAGGATTTTTAGTCAGAAAGGGGAGGGAGAGGGGTAATTTTACTTGAAATAGTACATGTAACACATACATATGTAAGTAAGTACATACTAGAGTAAAAATATATTATAGAGTAAAATTTTTCTCAGAGAGAGAGAGAGAGAGAGAGAGAGAGAGAGGACGTTTTGTAGCCTAAGATACTTAAAGTCAGTCTTAGAAAATCTTCATCAAACTTTCTTACGGATAACACGTGAATGATGCATTGGCCAATGGGCGTTTAATTTTTCGTTATAAAAATGATTTTTATAATTTAATTGTTTCTCC
>NW_017277190.1:281256-357087 GCF_001594065.2 Cyphomyrmex costatus | reverse complement strand
CCCCAAAAAAAGGGAAGAGTAATGGCAAGCGCTTTCTCTACTGCTATTATGTACGCCCATGAGAGTATGGTATTATTAAAGCTATATTGCGTTGATAAAATAAATGCCGGGTCGGTAAATAATTTCAGCGATGGTCAGCGATGTTTTAATGAGCATATCCGTGCAACCGGTCTTCTCGCGTGAAAGTTGCATTCGCGAAAAAACGTATTTGTCTTGCGATTATAAAACCAGATACAGAAATGATTTACATCGCTGCATTTAGTGTGTTTGAACTTCATGGGTTTACTTGATTATTAATATTATTCTTACAAAACAATCACACCAATTTTATAGTAATAATTGGAAATAAATGAAGTTATAATTTATATTGATTATATATTAAAAAACCAACTAATTTTTCTCTTAAAACTTTGTTCTATCTCGCGCGAGAAACGTAGAGAACACGATAATATCAATCGTGCGATTTAGTCAGCGAGAGAACTCGCGGAGATATCAATTCGCAGTTTAGTTTTTCATCTTCGTTACCCGATATCTTCTCTCGTGGATCGCGCGGAGCATGTTGTTATCCTCTGGTGCTGTTCTCTACGGTTCCTTTTATTGGCCTCTTATCTCCGACTGATGATGAATCACCCCGGCCAATATGACGCTGTTGTAAGAGAGGGAGAGAAGGAGAGAAAGCAAGATGGTTGGAAAGCGCAGAGCAGAGAATCGCAGTGATGCTCTGCGCGCGATCATGACGTACATACATGTGTTAGGGTACGCGCGTGTATCGTGAAATGGCCGAGGTGCAATGAGAGATAGAGAAGAAAAGGAGGAAGGTTGGCAAAGAAAGAAAAAAAAAACAGAAAAGAGAGAGAGGGAGCATGCAGAAAGAGAGAGTATGAAAGAGAGAAGAAGAGAGAGAAGAGACAGCTAAAGCGAGAGAGAGAGAGAGAGAGAGAGAGAGAGAGAGAAGGACAGAAACAAGCAGTGGGAGAGAGACGCACGAGCATGGTGTTGACCGGGCTTTGAACCCTGGAGTCCCACTATAGTACTACGTCGTAGTACGGAGAGGTTGTTCAGATTAGAGTTGGTCTCTCCGCTTTGGTTTACCGCACTATGAACCTTGCTCTCTTCCCTACGTTCTTTGTTTCATCGATAAGTTTCTTCTCTTCATACCTTTCACTACCTTCTTTTACCTTTATAAGTCAACGAAAGAAATCGAAGAATCGATACATTCATTAAATTAACCCTAACTGAGGGGAGGGAGATTGGAGCACATTGGTAACATGCTCATGCTTGAATGTCTGATATTTAATTGATTAAAACTGAAAACTTGCTATATTGACTTTATTTTGAATTTTTTATTTTTAACTTTAGATTCGAATAAAAAAAAAAGCATTATCAAATTATTCTATAAAAAGCCGAGTTTTATTAAAATTGAAGCAAGCAATTTATGAAATAAAAAAAGATCCCAAACAGGGTCGCCTGTGTTTTTCATTAATTTATTTTTATGAAATATTATTTTTAATAATATATTTATGTACAATAAAATATTATTTATAATAAATATCATATAAGGTATTATTTTATAGAATATATTTGAATAGAATATTTGATGGAATAGATTTTTCGCGTCTCGTAATTAATCGATCTGTTTACTATGCATAGAGTTTCATATACATATCATTTATTAAGGTACTATAAGCGCATGTTTAGCGTAAATGTACTCTTTTTAAAATTAAAAATCCTATTTAATCTTAGCTCTTCCTTATTTTATGAAAACTTGATGTGTAATGTACCATATATTCTTATAAATTAGAAAATGTAGCCTTAAAGAAAAAAGGAACATATTGCAACCGCATCTAGCTTTTCTCAACAATCCTCTTGCGCTTATTGCGATGTCCGGCGTGATCATTTGCTCAAGAGCAGGTCAAGCACCCCACGTCTCATCTCCCTGTCCTCTCGCAAAGGGTTAGATCGTTCTCTCAGCTCCCCCCCCCCCCCCTCGCGCTTGTCTATCGAGTACGTTGAACCCCTTCTTCCCTCTGGTGTTCGACGAAAGCGCAAAAAGCGCTTATCGCATGGATCGGAACTACCGCGCTCCCTCCGCGGATAAGACTCGCTTGTTCGTTGAAGGGATTTCTGCCGAGTCACGGATGCACGTCGTACGATGTACAGCTCCGCGATGCATAGTGGACGTGTATGTGTGTGTTTCGGACCCCGACCCAGCTCCTCGTCTTGCGCATCTACGAGTACGGGAGAACGAAAGAGAGAAAGAGAGCTTGAACTGCAGGTAACTACTGCTCTTCTGCTTTTACCTTGAAGAGGCCGACGGTAGGGGATGGGATGCATCTCCCACAGGGATGCAGACGGGGGCGAGACGTGCGGAGGGAAGGTATATATACGAGCAGGCAGGCAGGGAAGGTGGAGGACCGTTGCACTGACCGGGCTTTGAACCCGCTATGTAGTAAACAACAGGTACGTTGCACCCGTACCGCAATTTGTAAGAGCCCGAAAGCATGATGAACTCTCTCTCTCTCCCCCCTCTCTGTTTCTCCCTTACTTTCTCTCTTTTTCTCGCTTCTCTCTCTCTCTCTCTCTACATATATATATATATATCGTCATCTCTATCTTTCCTTTGAGGAGTCGCCGTCCGAAAATAATGCTGAAAACGTCTTCGAATAACGGCCCATGAGACTCCTCCACGCCTTGTCTCCCGCCTCTTGAATTTCTCGCTTCCTGCCCGATTCGAGCAAATTAGGAATGGGCTCAGATTGGTTGCTCGACGTGACTCCTGGACATGAGAATCGAGATCGGTATCACGAGACGGACGATTTGATGACGGTGATTTCGAATGGAAGTTCGCTGAGCTTGGACTGGGTCAAAGTTCTGCATATTGGGCAGACGAAGACTCGTTTACTGAATTAATCGTTCAAAAATCTGACGTATACCACATAATTGCGTGAATGTATATTCGTTCCATTGGTATTCATAAGTGAAAGAAGAGACATTTATTACCTCGAAAAAGCGGTGTCTTTAGGTCAAATTATCATATTTTTCTCTAAAAAATATTTTTATTTGTTTTGGAACTTATTAATTTTGCTAGTTTACGTCGTGCTCACAGTTGTGCTCATCTATCAGAAAGCGAAATGCTGCCAAATGAGGCCAAGCGATATCTGCGCCTAGCGCGACAACTTCCGGTTTGCAAGACTCCCGAGTTTCGATAATTACAGTTCCGTAGGATGATAGTGTAATATATTCTAATTTATTTTTTTCAGTAGATGATTTTTTATCGTAGAAGTGCATGACGTCTCACAATGTTAAATATAATTGTTTTATTGTCTTTTTTGAATATTTGAACGAGAGTCCTCTTGGTAAATGTATGAAACTAGTTTGTGCGCGAAAAGAAACAGAACGATTATATACCAAACTAATCCAGAAACTCCGTCGGTCGTTTTATCGTTACAACTCAGCGTCAGTCTCGATGATAAAGATTCAAAATTTGTAAAAAATTAATTGTAGTTACGAAAATTAATTCTCAGATTTCATTATGACAATTTGTTGCGACAGTTAGACATTATTCACATTATTATTTGCAAAGTATTTTTAATCGTCACAAGAGATTCTAATTATTTAGCATCAAGAATCCAGCTGCCAGTTTTACCGACATATTTAGTTCTTCTATTCACCACTGTGAGCGCGAATGTTGTCTGAGAATCTTAATTTTTAAGTAAAACTACTGCACTAATATAAAGATTTCGATAAAAATAAAGCCCAAATAGACGAATTATAATATTTAAATGTTTATAAATATAACATATACTAATTGTCAACTTATTAAAAAAAAATATATTATTTATTTACAATTATTATCAATGTAATTAAGAATGTTTTGTCTATATAATATCAGCTAAAAGTATCAGTCAAATACTCAGCTAAAAATAGCTAATCAGTCAATATCATAACCCGTGAAACCAATTGGAAAAAGTAAAACAACAAATAATTTAACTTATAACCATATTTTTTCTACAGTTTTAAATCAATAACTTTTAAACGAATGAGTGGATCTAAATAAACTCTTTTGCACAAATATTTATTATTATTTTATTAATATATATAAATATAATAATATATATGTAATTAAACAATAAAAAGGGGCAATTAAGAGTAAAGTTCAAAAAAATAAATAATAAAACCAGTTATATGAACAAAAACATGTAATTAATTAGGCTTTGAACAATACGAGAGAATACTTAAAATAACATTAAATCTACTTAAAATTATTAAGGGTATGTTACTAGTTTTCGGCTCTTGGATTGAGCCCTCTTCAGACATCGAAATATAACAAACGTCCTAAACATTCTTAATTTATAATATATTTAAAAGCGTGTTTCTCTTTCACAAAATGCTATAAAATTACCAGTTTAAGCACAAATCACAGGAAGATTTAAATTACCAAGTCAAGGTTTTCTTGAGGATTTTCTACAGCTTAGTAACAGTCAGATTGACAATTGTAAAACTACTTGCATTTTATAGATATTCGTTGTGATGGTACGATAATTATCTTAGAACCATTGGACAAAATATAACAATTATCGCTTGAATTTGTCCTACTATACTTTTTTTTTAATCTTCTGCACTGCATATCACTCACAATAAACCGGAAGTCTCGTGCACATTGCGTTTACCAAAAAGGCGGCCCACTTAGTTGTAACGGACGCCTCTTAATATATACTCACATGCGTTCAAGTATAGACTTTAATATCCTATATATTTTTACTCTATATTTTTATATATTGTGAACACATAAATCACTGGATATAATAATGATGAATCATCACCGTAGCGATAAGTAAAAGGGATTACTCCGACCAACTACTAATTTATTTCCTATTGTGGGAGATGCAGTCCAGTGCACGCTGCAATTTCCGCACATTTTGGCGAGTGTCCACCGAATCGAACTTTATGCGTCGATTCCCGCAATGAAGATTCAGTAACGGAATTGTTACTTCCGATGAAAATTAAGCACTGGTCGCACTGGCTAATCATGTTTTTTCGTATACATCTATAAATTTATTTAATAAAATATTTATATAAATATTTTTTCGTATTTATAAATGAGTATAATTTTACATTATCATATTTTTATAACATCGTTTAACAAATATAAAATTAATTAAAAAGTAAAGTTCGAAAGAGAACTAATGAATTATACTAGTTGATTGTGCTAGCGTGTAAATAAATTTTATAAACATATATTAATAGAAAAATTTTATGTTTTGATTTTTAATAAAGTTCTAAGTGTTTTCGATTTTTATTTTATTGAATTAAAAAATTTTTTTTTGTTTCAATTTATTGAACTAAAAGTTTTTTTAATTACAAGTATTTATTTTTAAAATTATTTATACAAGAAATACGAACATATTAGTAAAGATTTTTGGCGGCAATTCGAACAACTGTACTTTCATTAAGAGAAAGCAGGCTCATAGGACCTGTCTCTAATTCATTCAAGAACCAGTGGCGACATGTGAGCGTATCGTCTAAAAATATTGTCAGTGGACTGAGGTGCGCCTAGCAACAGAGATTGCATAGAAGCACAGCTACAGTGAACGCGCGTGTTTCTACGTGCCGCAACGAGGACACGGGACATAAAAAAAAAAAAAAAGAAAAAGAAACTGCGGAGACAGACGTCGCGCGGCTTCGCGTGGTATCCTCGCCCACGATTTCGACAATTAACAAAGATTAAACTTGTACGTTGCTTTCTCCACTCACATTTGAAGTTTGACGTGGATGACATTGGAATACAGAAATACAGAAATCTTTTCTGACAAATTATCTTGGTGATTTTTCAAGTTTATTTTAGAGAAGCTGTCATTACATTATAAAAATATAAATATTTTTAAATTAATTGAAACTAGCACACATCGAGTTTTTGAAAATCAACCAATTGTTATTGTCGATTTGTATTATTATTATAATATTACATAATGTAATATTGCATAATATAATGGCACACTAAAATTTCGATCGAATAACATAATAAATTTCAGAAAGATTGCAAAACTTATCAATTGATATGCAAATGGATCGTCCAATTAGGATCGCGCGCACTGGATCATGGATATTTCGTATGCAATGTGTCGGGATTTTTTGCATCAACGACAGCAGTCAGTTTGCATTAATTTACTTGCAAATTTGACGACGTGTGGTGCAACTTAGCTTGCACTTTATAACGCACGCATTGCCGTTCGGTCGTCGATGAACAGCGTCCCGCAAACGATAACTTCGGACCCACTAATTGTAATTCACGATGCAACTGCAATATAAATCGTAACTGATGCAAGCGGTAGTTTTATTAGTTCGAAACAGTCGTATTAAAATATTTTATAATATATGTGAAATATATCAAAAGATTCGAGAAACATTTTGTAAACATACCTACATGGAAAGAATTATTTCTTAAAATTTACCCTGAAAAAAAAAAAATATATATATATATAGTAATTATGGTATAATACAATATTTTAGAGATTTTTACCATGCACTTCAGTAAAATTAATCAAATTTAAAATATTTGTAATAAGGCTCAATATGTTCTCAACAATTAATATAGAGAAATAGGGCAATGAGCCAATAAAAATTCGTTAAAATCTTTTTAAATTAATCTAATATATATTGCGAAGAATATGTTACGTAATTATGGCGTTTCGTCCCAGCTTCCACTACTGGACTCATCAGTAAACATTGTAGTGGAAGCCTATCTTAGACGCCTGGGAGAGTTATTTAATCGAGATTCTATATAAAGAGATATGTCAAAGCACTTACGAGAATTTGCGAATATCGATAGGCCTCTAATGACGGGTCGACGTAATAATATTCGTAATATTTATCCAAAATAATGTATGTAGCCCCCTCCCCCCCCAACTTGCGCGCCGAACAATCGTCGGTCTTGAGACGCAACTCTAATAAATCTGAAATAACGTTCCATTAACAATAACCAATAACTTACCTCTGATGTTTAGGCGGTCATGATGGTGTAAAAATAACACAAAATGTTTGACGGCAATTTAGAACCTGAAGAATTATTTCAAAATGTAGATGTTTTTAAAAAATAGTTAATAGAGATAAAATGAGAAACTATAAATCAATATTGTTAAATTTAATTGATTTTATTGATAACCGCTGTTTCGTATGTGTACCATATATTCATCTTTATAGAAAATATAAATATTCAATTCTAGTAATTTTCTACGGAGATTTATACATTTGATATATTCTTAAATATGTTAAAAAAAGAAAATTGAGATGTGTATGGACTTCAAAAATGCGTTTTTTTTTTTTTTTTTTAGTAAAATATAATCTCAATAATAAAGCAATTAAATAAATTGGGCAAATAATAAATTTTTAGAATTCAAAATACTGTCCTTTAACGGAAGTATCACTATGATATATCCGTTTGTGAGCATCATTAGTTTTTATAGAAAATAATCTGTATCGTGCTGTATAACGCACAATACGTAATTTTTCATGGTTGACACAATATTATACAATACATATATTGGCATTGTTTGCCAGATTCTCCATGTCTTGTCAGATGAATTTGACCGTTACAACCGCAAAATTGGTTTCCAGGCAGAAACAAACGGATGTAAAGGTGAAACGAAATAACTTACCAGCAAATCTTCCCAAGCACCTGTCCTATCCGGGATTGCGGGGAATAAGATCCTTTATAGACCTCCAATCGCACCACGGTTGCACCTGTTACGATTTTCCTTAATCGCTGTATTCTTGTACCGCGTTATGATAAAGAAAAAGGAACGTATCATTATCCAAACTTTTCCGTTACAGAATGAGATAAATTTATAATTTTCACAAAAATAAGGATGTGATAAGAATTGAAAGAGAAAAAAAATGATAAAACTTTTTATATAGATAGATCTTTTTTTAATAAACAATTGGGTCACAATTCACTTATGTTAGTTAGTTAGTTTTTTAGACTCTCTTATAATTACAGTATTTTTTATGTATAATTATTCACTATATAGTATTGTCGTTACACATATATAACATTATGTCGCGGTATATCGACTGAAAGTGAGGCATGATTCACTAGGTAGCCTCCCTGTTCTATCTTTTTCTTTCATTCTGCAGGACGTACTCTCATACATATACCATACGCACGCACATGCACACACAAATATCGGGAATCGACATGATCCGTGATTTATAATTTTTATACTCTACTATGTGTGAGACACTTTTCAAAGTCTGTCACAATTTCTCGATATACATACGTAATCTAATTTTATTATAGATAAGAAGTACACGCTAAGTTATGTTTACTGAGATCATACTAATACATCACAGGGTTACATAAACATTAGATTTTTCTCTCTTTGCTATTTTTTTTTTTTTTTGAGTTTCCACCACGACAGGCACCACGCGTTGCGACTTTCTCAGATCTTAAGAGATTCCAAGATTCTTGAGTCCTGTTTTTTTTTTAATCTAACGGTGACACCATACATTGTAGAGAATCGTCGATCACTTATTTAATTTCGCAATACGTCACAAACGAAAAAGAATCTTTTCACTACAGTACGAAAATTATCACGATCCTATCGCTTTTTCGAGTGAAAAACTATCAGAAAAACGTCTTACGCAATCAGAGAAAAAGAAGCAACTCTCTCCTGCTTAAAATTTTCTATAGAAAACTATTAAGAAAATTCTATAGTTTTTAATGAGCGTTTTGAATCGGTAAATCCCAATCCGCAATAGTTTTCTATTATTATACTCATAGAATCTTATTGATAACTGTAGAGCTTCTATAGTCGCTCTCGTGCGCTACTATAGAAACTATTAAAAACTATAAATACCTATACAAACTCTATATGTTCCTATAGTTTTTTTATAGAAAATTTTAAGCAGGTATACTGGTGGCAACTGTACAAGTTTTACACGTAAAATTAATGTACAGTTATTGCAACTATAAAATAGTTTATTTAATATATATATATATATATTAATTCTACAAAATTTCTACAGTTGTCACTTACATAATTGTTGTTTTTCTCCGAGTGCGTCTGTTAGTGGCATCGTCAGATTAAATTCGCTTACTTTTATTTTTTAATGACTTGCTGCACTAATATCAAGATCGCGAGGTGCCACATGTTCCATGAACATAATCAATGATAATTATTTTTCAACCGATCCGACTGATATTTTGAAAATTTTTATGAAATTTTGAATTTTCTATTCCGCGCGGAAGAAAACGAGCATTGTGATCAATGCGTAAGTTTAAATTTGATTTTTGTTACACTTTTCGTCGCTTCTCTTCCACACGTTCAGTATTACGGGCGGGCTTTGAAAAAATAGCTTGTAACCACCAGTCGTATTTTTGGGTTATAATCTCAAAAAGGAAATGGCGAGCAGGAAAAAGAAGTATCAGGAGAAGCAAGATACGATAGGATATTCGATCGCTCGTTAATGAGGCGTTAGCAAACAAAAAATCATGTATAATAAACAGCTACCATTATAAAACTCAATTAATATACACAATTAGATAGTACGCTCTAATATTTTATACTTTATAAATTCATTATCGACGAACGAAATAAACGCTCTTTTCGTTATTTATGTTGGAATTCTTTTACTCTCAAATGCCTAACAGTCGATTTCGACGATGCTTGTCAAAGAAAATGCTTCTCTTCGTATACCAATTACGAAAGTAAAGAACTACTTTTGCGAACTCTCTAAATTGCGAACTACTGATTTCTTGTTAAATATTTGAAATTTCTTACACATAATTTTTTGAGATTATATATATGTATATATATATTATGTAACTAAAAAAAAAGTTAATTCAACCATTGTGATACATTTTTACCATAACGGAGATACTATACCAAAATCATCGATTGTTCTTTAAAATTAGGTTAAGTTAAATTTAAAAAAAAAAAAAAAAAAAAAAAACTTTCTATTAGCTTTACGTTTAATGAAACATAAGACGTTCAAAGTATATGTATAATAAATTGTTTTTATGTAAGTTGTTACATTGGTCTAAATTAATTGAAACGTGAAAATTTAATTCACGATTGAAAAGTAAATAAATATCCAAGAGAATATCGTGGCAAAATTGAGGCATTCAATTTTTAACCGAGAGTCATGTAAAAATATTTTTAAAAACTTAATTTTAATTCACAATGTACAAGAAATGAGAATGATGATACAAAGAGGAAATCAAACCATGTTTTTTCGGTAAAAACTGTAATTTTACGAGGATTACATGTCTCTCGCATTATCTGCCGGAAACGCATGCGATATGGATAAAGAAGGGAAAAGAAGGAGAAAGGAGATGAATCTTTTTTGTTTTCTGTATTTAATAGGTAGAGAAGAAAAAATCACGGGATGATTTGGCATCGGCTGTACTTTCTTAAAATCGTACAGGAGATCAATGCTTAAACTTGGGTAACAAACTAATAGCTAAATCATATATTTTTTTCTTCTTCCTTAAGAGGATGCTGGAGTTACCGACGGAACGCTCGTTTCTGAGAAATACGATTTGAGTGTACGTAACCTCATATTCAAGCGATATATAGGAAAATAAGAAATGTATGTAACGGCTTTTTATTTAATGGCTTATTTAATATACGTAATGTTTTACTTGATGTATGTAAATATTTTCTTGATGTATGTAATACTCGTATATATTTTAATTGGAATTAAAAATCTGTTTTACTGATATATCGATTAAGTTTGGCCGTTTCTCCAGCATCGCCTTAAAGCTGGTCGCATTCTGACCATGGAATCGCAACCGCTCTTTTTCTCTTTTCCTCTTTATGTTTTCGCAAGACCATGTCCGATTCGACAGTTTCAAACAAAACTCGTGAAACTTTTTAATTTGGAAATTCAAAGCCACTTCTTGATATCGCACATATTTCAAGAACACAGCATCGAAATTGGCGCGATATCTGTCATAGAACTTTTAAATAGAATTTTTATACAATTTTAGAATTTCATCACCGGGCTAGAATGCGGCAAAATCAAATATCGAACTTCTATGGACCAGCTTAAACACACACCCCCTTTCATTAAATCCAATGAATACGCGCGATATACTCTCTTCTATATCTTAGAATCTAATCAACTCTAATCCCTACGAGAATAGCCTATATAAACTTGCATGTATTTCTTAACTTCTCTCTTTCTCTCTCTCTCTCTCTCTCTCTCTCTCTCTCTCTCTCTCTCTCTCTCTCTTTTCATAACGTGTTTGTGTAACGACATCGTTTAAACATTTTTCTACGAACGTTTCGAAAACAAACAATGAATATATTACATTAATTAATTTGGACACAAATCATATTACTCTCTATCTACAATCTAATTTTTATATTCTTCTTAGTATTACTTACTCTATATTCTAATACAGAAAATGATGTGACACATATTATAAAAAATAGCGACGAGAGTCATTCTCTTTTCCCCTCTCTTTCCCCATCAAGCAACCTTCGTTTTTGACTCTCTATTTTATTCTTTTTCTCGCCTCAGGTCCTTTTTAAATTGCTGTTATTATTTTCATAATCCTCACGGTATTACAAAGCGATATGACAGACGAAGATGTACGTGATGGAGAACGGCGTTACTTCCCGTTTCATATTTTTTTTTCTTTTTTTAATTTTATTCATTCATTTCGCCTGCGCTCATGGCGGATAAAACTATATGAATGGCACAGCCAACGCGGACCTCGCGCCTCCTGTCCGAGTCCCTGCCCTCTTCTTTCTCCGTTATTCCACACGGTAATGCAGTATCCCACTTCCGGTACTGTCTCCCGTTGCGTACAAACGAGATGGAAAAAGGCGACATTCGAATAAGAAAGCTGGAAGATTTTTAGCTGCGTATCTGACCCGCGTTGCGAGCAATCTTCTCCGGCGGCTCTATCATGCTCTTTGTGGTGCCGTTCAAGCTGCGCTTACGACTCTTCATATAGTCTGGAACAGACAATAAAGAAAACACATCTTTACACAACCGTCTTTACTGAGATGACAGGTTTGTCGAAGACTAGAATCTGAAGAAAAACTGCTGTTTGAGTAATATTTTATTTCAAGAGTTTCAAGTCGATTAATTCGCCAAAGAGTATAGTAAAACATCGCGAAGGAACAATTTGTTGAAGTTTTTATAAATATCTTCTGCAATCTGAATCCTTTTTGGCACAAGCGAAGTATTCAAATTTCTTCCGCATTTTTAATAAACAAAAGTTTTAATATTAAAATTCAAATTTGTTCGATAATGTTATAGAGATGATGATGTGGCAAGTAAATCTGATTTTCTTTGAAAACTTAGAATAATAAAAACTTGGGCTGGACAAAACAGATTGCAGACGAAGAGTTAATAAAAAAATTAGCATATAAAGTAAAAGAAAATTAGAGTACATCATAACGAAGTGGCATCGAAGGGTTAAGATAATTTGATAAAAAGCACAATATTTTATGTATATAGGAAATGTATAAATATAGTTCTTTCAATATTTACTTATATATTAATATACATTGCATCTTGACTGAGTCAAAGTATCTCGGAACGCATCTGGCAGACAGTGTAAGCAATTCGCAGCTTATCTTCGGCTTCGATTTCTTATAATCGCATGCAATGTCACTTAACCTTATGCACAATCCGGCTTATTCCCGACCGCATGTATGCAAACAAAATCTTTCCTCTCTGATAACCTTCGAAATATTATACCGTACCGTACTCGCTAATTATATCATGAGATAAGAGTGCGAGGTCAGGATTTTATTATGTTTATTGCACGTTTGAACGTAGTTGCAATTTTCAGACAAACATATTCGTTACCACAAAACGAATTCGGCTCGTGATATTTCGCGCGATTAAAAATATATATAAGAAATGAATAAACGCGACCGAGTGCTCGAAAAAGATATTAGTAGAAATGATATTTAATTGAATTTTTAAATATCATTTCTATTTTCTATATTACTATATTTAACGAAAAATAAAACTGTCTTCTTTCAAAAAGAAGCTCACTGATCGTGACTCATAAACCCCAAAGGTACAAAGGCACCCCTTTAGAGTATACCATTTGGCGAAGTTTCCACGCGATGAAAATAGGTGCATCATCTGTCCAATTCTCTATTCAACCATCTCGTGTTTTTGTCGTTTGCCGAGCCATATGATAAAAATGATTAAAATTGTACGAGCGCGCATCCATGTTTTATTCTTCTAACATTCTCCTTATTTCAAAATTCTTTTACAAATTATTAATTTAAATACTTCGGGGATATATTTTATAGTATTAGAATCAACTTAAGAATGTATTGCTAGAAATTTTTCAAGATTCAAAAGTTACCATAACAAGACGTCGAACTGATAGGGGATTTTGCAATTATTTCTCGACGATGCTTTAAATATCTAGGACGAGATATGCGGGCTCTAAATTCTGATTTTAAATGCCGACTCTTTTGCAACGATCCGTCTGCCGCCCCTGGGGTTCGTAGACAGGGGCACGCGATTGCGTGTACAGCTGATGCCCCCCACGCGTGCAAACACTCGACGTACACGCGTCGCGCGGAATACAAAGGGCCCGAAAAGGGAGAGAGAGTGGGGATCGGAAAGGGAGAAAAGACATGGGGGTGCACTCGGGGCCAGCAACCCCATATGGATTTCAACAGCTGACCGCGCGGCTCATTAATAAAGTACGTTAGAAATATCGTTTGGCGCCCCCATGGCTGTATCCGTAAAGCAAAATACGTTACGAACTCGTTACTTCCTCGAATGAATTAAGTAGCGCAGATAGGAAAAACCCAATCGGTTCCCATCCATTCTACACGCGTGCTCCGGAAGTCGCACACTTCCTTTCGGATAACAAACAAAAGACGAACTTAAAAAATGGCCATTTAAATACTGAAGTTTTCACGCCGCAAGAAACGGTTAATTAATGAATATTGATTTTGAATTATTATCGGATTTTTGAAAACACATTGAATTGATATTGATCTTTTATTCGAAACAATAAAGACAAAGACGAGGATTAATATATAATAAAATGAGATTTAAAAAAAGCATCGATGCGTCATGAATGTAACGGTAGACGACGACGAATGTCTCTCCGCTGACTTGCAGTAAAGCGTAGTTTCGCTTTTTCACGCGATGCAGTAAAAATATAAACAAAGGCGTCGCGTGCTGGCGCAACGTGAAATGTGTTTACACGTGTGTACACGCGTGCGCGACACATGACGAGTCATGTCCAAAAATAGTTGCGTCGCGTGGGTGGTGTGCATGGCCAAATAATAAATGGAAGAAAAAAGAAGTAGAACTAGACTGTGTTAAGTTTTTATTACAACTTCAACAAGATGGCTGTGTGTTGCAACAACATGCGATGTAAAAATATGGAAATCTCGTTCAAATATTCAAAATCACAGAAAAATAAATCTTTATGACGGAGCAACATTTTTTTTAGGCGCTACTTTTTTATTTACGTTTAAATTCACTCTTTATATGATTATACAAATTTGTTGTATTAGTTAATCATACTAATTTGATGTTGTTGATTTATTTACATCATTTTATTGAAATTTAATGGAAAAAGTTTCGAAAAGTGAATATTGCGGTTTTCGCAATTAATTAATTCGAATTAATGTTCATTTTTGCAATAGTCTTTAACCTTAGTTTAATCTTAGTTTTACTCCATTAGTTTCTAATTCTAAGGACTATGTAGAGAAAGATATTAATCTACATTGATAGAAACGGGCATGAGACAAACAATTTAGTTTTTTCTTTTTTTTTCTTCAAGAAACAAATATTTCATCATTAGATGCTTATCTCGCAGTCATTATGTCACTCAATTATGTATTGTCTCAATTTTTTCTCATCTTCATACAATCGATTGTTATCAAATAAATTTCTAAATGACGGTGATTACGTTCAAAATTAACACTGTTAATCTTTAATGATATACATCGCTCGCGTGTGAGAACATCAAGAAAACAATAATTTGGCGAGAATGATAACTGCACGTGTACGGTTAGATCGTGTATGCAATTATGATTAGCGATACCGCTTCTTCCATTTCGAGTAGTTGACTTTCTTGTAAATATGGTATTATTGCAAGTCCATCCTCGGTAATAATTTATTACCTCTGTAAAGTTAAGTTGCTATTTAAAAAAAAAATGAATTTTTTATTGTAATTTTGAATACATCTAGAAGAATTTTAGAGATGCTTCCTGAAGTTAAAAATAATTCTGACGCGAATTAAGTAAAGAATTCAATAATACATTTGGGGGGTGCCAATTAACTTCACACACAAAACGATTAAAAAATTTTTAGTGAAAAGATTTAAACACCGCATAAATTTATAACGTCTTACAAATTTATTATGTTATTCCAAAATTGAATTTTGCGCGATTTACTGTTGACGTAAACATCTAATGCAATTGATTGTAGATGTTGGAGCGTGATTTCGCTTAGCCGTGAATAAAAACAGTTTTTATACTATCAAAGCCTCTCTTCAACGACGTTATCGCGTGATAATATAGTTCCGATAATGCATACATGTTGCGTTTCGTTTGCAGAATTCGGTTTTTATTGATACAGAAAGAAGGAAAAAAAATGATCGTGCGTGCACTCTACATACAAAACGTTGAAGGTTATGTAGATTATTAGTAAATATTAAAGAAAGTGAAAAGAAAATTTAAAAACTATAGTTCAAATAAATACTTTGCGTTGTTTTGATCATTGTTGTAAGATATAAAATATTAAACGGGAAGGACAATTTTGCCAAAATATTAAAAAATTTAATTCAATTACAGATTTGTGAAAATAATTTTGTTAAAATTTTTTACAGCATTGCTAGAGCGTAATTGTTTTGATAATCTAACAAAATTATTTTCAGATTCTGTATCTAACTTAGCAAAACCGTTCCAATAATATGGCAAAATAAATAAACAGTATTTTTCAACACATATAAAAATTGATTAATAGTTATTTATTTTACTATAAATTTTATTATGCCAGTTGGAATATATATATATTCTTTTATATCCATATGCGAGAGATCCAATAAAAAAATAAAGCTGATAATATTTCGAAATACATGAACAACAAAATGCAAACGCAATTCGTTATTATCAGGTGACGTAATTATATATACGAATTGCGACGACCTTCCAGCGAACAAATTGGATTGACCTAGGCAATACGCTTCCTACATAAATGCATCAAGCCAATTAATCACGATAAATTCTAGTTAGGAATCAGCTATTTTTTGCAAAATTATTTTCGCGATTCGTACCATCATAAAATTATAATTAAAGCAAATATGCAATGGTTCACATTTTTTCACAGGGATAATCTGCTTTCCAGAAATTTCTAATTATAAGATAAATTTCTATTGTATTATATTTCTATATACAGAGATCAACTTTTAACAAGTTTGATTTTCACGTTATATTTTTAATATCAATCTGTCTTTAATCTTGGTTCAACGTATTCTTCATCTTTTTTTAATATCTAGAACAAGAATGTGAAAAGTTGAACTGAGAAGAATTAAAGATTGAAAGAGATAAAGAATAAATTAAACTAAGATTAAAGTTAGACACACTCTATATTGATAGACATGGATATTAGAATGACAAAGAAATAGTAAATTAAATAGAGATTAAAGAGTTAATTTACACTGGTAGAAATAAACCATAAGTAAGCTAACTTCTCAATTATATCCCTGCTATATTTCAATATCCCTGTTAATGTTTCAAGAACAGTAAAATTCATGTTTATATATTTTTCAAAAAAATCCATGGGTATTTCTAAATTAGCGAGAGGGAATTAAGAGCATTGAGCAAGTAATCGACGTAAGCAAGTTGACGCAGAGTTTAGCAAGGACCAACGTGAAAATAATAATCATTATCCTCTCGATTGTCTCGCATTCATTATGCATCATACGATACAAGTATAAACGAGCTTCACTGTACTAAAAGCGGCTGAAGCTTCTGTTTTGAAAGATATGCGAAAAATACTTATGCGCGACGAGTTACGAGCAGATTAGAGGTGTGAAAAACGGAGATACGTCGGGCAATCGAGCAAAACGTGCCGCTGTGAATTGCGACACGCATGATTTCATCAGGATAATCTGTAGTCGTTGATAACGATAACGTTAATTTTGTACGCGCGCGTGCGGGCCAAACAATTTCGAAAACAAACATGGCCCGGTTGCATTTATACAGATACATACCTAATCGACTGAGATCCAAAGGCGAACGTACGCTTCGAGTTTTACAGTTTTTATCAGCTATTTCGTGCGATATCTAAATCTTTTTTTGTCCCTCAAAGGCTTCAATTGAAATCACGGCGCCAAGTGAAATTGCGGTAGTTTACATGACGTTGAATTTGTTGAAAGTTGAATGAAAATATATACCATCGTCGAAAACATTAGGAAGTACCGAAAACAACGATTCTATTGTGCGTTATCAGCTTATTTAGCGGCGTAGAATGGCACACACGGAGGAAGAAAGAACGTTTCTGCTGAAGTATCTAAAAATTTAATTAGATACGGATCTGAAAATCATTATAGGATGCTGAAGTTGCTTGCTAGAATGTCAAAACTTTTCGTAGCATTGCTCATCATTAGGTTTGAATTGCCTACATCATTATGGTCCAATCGAATTATTATTTTCATAGCTGTCTTAATTATAGATACTTTAGCAAAGTTATCCTTTCTGTGTAGACTTGCCATCTTTTTTTCCTTCACGAGAAATCATATCGACATTCCGATTTATTGAATTTTCTACTGCAATTAACGGTAAAATAAATAGTAATTAGCGAAAAAATAATGAGAGAAAAAATTGGAATTTACACAATAAAAAAGATTAGAGAGACGGAAAGAGAATAGTTTTGCCAAAGTATCGAAAAAGATGCAGAAGATGGTTAAGAAAAAAATTACTCAAGCTTTCTAGAATTTGAAAACTTTGACTGGTATTGCATGTTTGATACATACTCGAAGAAAATGATTCGTCACAGACGATACAAGACTTACCAGTGATAGAGGACTGTTTCCTCGCGGCTGAAGGTAGGACGGGAGTGGTGGGCTCAATCGCGCACCTCTTCCTCTTGGTGTCCGGGTTGAGAAGTTGACTGGGCGTCGTGGTAGCTTCGCCGATCTCGGGCACCCGGGGCTCTTGCGGTGGGGTCCTCTCGGCCGTCGGCGTGACGACGGTCTCCGTTTGTTCGACGATCCTCGTGCTCGTCATGATCGCTGTCAACGACGTAGTCGGTGCCGTCGTGATGGTCGTTGCGATCGACGAGGAGGCGTCGTCGAAGCGCAATTTCCGCGGGGTCCCAGGCGCGTGTTTTCTCAGGTAGGGCATGCCCCGCAAGGCGTAGGGCTCGGGCACGACGTCGTGCTCCGTGAGCGGTTCCCACTCGTAACGCGAATTCGATTCAAGAGGCGCGCCCACTTGGAAGTTGAATCCCCATCGATCGGCATCGAGCTGCGATTGCGCCCGCAATTCGCGCTCGGCGAGCGCCCGAGCCGCCTCGTGGTCCACCGGTCCGAAGAGATCGCGTCGCACGCGGGCGAGCGCGGCCCTGTTCGGCACCGCTCGACCGCCGCCGCCACCGCCACCTCCGCTGCTCAGGTTCCTGCTTATTTCCGTCATCATCGCCGGGTTCAGCACTCGTGCGCTCATATTTCGTCGCGGTCTATCGCCGCCTGCCTCCACTATACGCTCGCCCGGCAACGTAGAGAGTAGCACAAAAGTCCGGAAGATAACAACAGCTTATTCTTCTCGTAGCCTTGCTTTCTCTCACTCACTTGCACTGCACCCTGTGGTGTCTGTCTCTCTCTCTCTGTGTGTGTGTAGTGTATACGTCGTCGAGAGAAGTAGGGTGACACGCGTTACGAGATAAGAGCTCGCGCGCTTCTTCTAGCCGTGGCCGTGGATGACGATGACTCCTTCCAGGAACCGCGTCCCCGCCGCCGCCGCCGCCGCCTCCGCCGCCGCCGCCGTCGTCGTGGGGACGTTGTTGAAATAATCGCGGCTACGTAGGAACGCCGGCAACGCCGCGATCCGTGGCGCGACCCACCGAATTTCGAATAATGGCCGCGCCGCCGCCACCGAACGTTGACCAACAGCAGAGGAGCAGCCCGCTTCGGTACGTCCGCGTACGTCGCGTCGGCTCAGACGATGATAACGACGACGGCTCGATCTCCGTCCAGGAGAGCGTGGCTCATAAGACGACGCGTGCACGGCAGCCGCGCTTGGCAACACACAGGGGAGAGGGGGCACTGCGGCACGGTTACTACGTGCCAGAGACAGAGAGATAGCGCAAGGCGGCGAAAACAAACTCCGCCTCGCGGCGATTCTCCAACGCGACCTCCGCGGAACAGTCAAAAGTACCCCAAACACTCCGATGAGGAAAACTCGCTCTCTCCACGAGACGATTCCCCTCGGCGGCGTAGTCTCCGGGACGATCCGGCAACGTCGCGCGCGGCCGCCGCACTTGCGCGTGAGCGACGGCGAGAGAGCGTGTCGTCGCGATCCGTTGTGTGTCCCGCGCGAATTTCGTGGTCCACCTTTCTCTCTCTCTCTCTCTCTCTCTCTCTCGCGCTTTTCTTTCACGCCTCGCCCTACTCACCCCCGACGAGACCCTGCCACGCAGGCAGAGCCAAGAACGCAGTCCGTCTCGACGCGAAGGAATTCCATAGAGAAAAACCGTTATTGCACACGGCCCGCAGAGCAATACGACGGAGGAGTTCACTCTTTGACACCGCGTAAATAATCAAGCACCCGCGAGCACGCCTCGGCCGTTTCCCGCCCAAACAAACGCGACTGTCAAGGCACAACAACGCGCGCGTGGCCCACCCGCGATTGCGCAGTTACGTGACGTCGTCGAGCACAGAGAGATCCCCGACAACGCGATATTGCGGAGTTGCGCAAAAAGGAGACCCACGTACTTGACACGGAAAGCGCTCTCTGGCGACTGGAGCGTGCCTCTTTCATCGCGAGCAAGTGAACCTCCCGCGCGACTCGGCACTTTCCGCCGCGACTCGGCCCCGACGTTCGGCTCCGCTCGGCGGTTGTTTCTCCCCCCCGCCCGCCTCCTCCTCCACGCCGTGCAGGCCAATCACGCGGCGAACGGAGGAACGAAATAACCGCCATTCGCGACGTATAGTCCCCTCGACCCGACTGCCGAGTACTGCGAACTGCTGCGAACTGCTGCGAGCTCTGTGAGTAGCCGCGGTGTCAAACTTGTGCGAAACGCGTGTGGAAAGATTGTACAGTTATCGGGAGAACGCGCACCATCCCTACCCATGGGAGAACCCTCGAGCCCGAGCGGAATGCCAATCGCGATCTCTCCGCGCGCTCGTGCTCCAATATTCCAGGTTTCAAACCTCGGGGAGGGACGAAATTTGAAGAGTTGACTCGTTAGGTCGGATTATTTAAGGGGACGGTATTATAAGAACACTCGTGGAAAAACTGTCTAGTTTTCACGACGACTTTCCTTCAAAAATGATAATGGTTCCTCTGTCACGAAATTATTACACTAATTTTTCTCCCCGTCACTTTACTAATTTCTTAATACATAATTATTTCAAGAGATGACACTACGAGAACAGAATGCGATGAAAAACTACTGTCTAACTCTTAAAACGGTTTTCTTTCAAAACAATTTGAAATTTGTTTTCGTCGCGAAATTATATCTCTTTAAGGGCGCGCGAGTAGCAGGTACAGTTTTCTTGAAAATCTTTTCTCGTGAAAAGACGAGTGAAAGTATTGCCTAGATGCTCAGAAATCTAAGCTCATTTATCTTTATTACATTTCTCTATCTCATAAAAGAGATTATAACTGATATAAATTTATAATTATAACACGTAATACACTAATAAAAAATATAACTTAAAAATTAAAATTTTTCTGGGGTACCTACCTACTTGCGTATCTTTAAATCATCCATCTACTTGAAGATTCATTTCTCGGTTATTTTAATATTTTACAATAGAGATGTTTTGTCTCTTGCTCCTTTCATTCGCGCTACTCATTTCACGATGTGATTAATGAGATCGCACGTATACAGGATCGGGATCGAAAACGTCATCGGACGTGTCAAATTAATTTAATTGTGACCTTAATTCGTCGTTTTAATTGTCCTTCACGCACTCCCGGCGAGCAGCGGCGAAAACAGAGTGGCGCGTTCCCTTTCGAACGGGAGGGGCATGATGTGGGAAACGAGAAATAAATAGGTCCAAAACAACACAATCTTATCGCGCGCGTATATTCGGTGGATTTTCATGTTTGCACGACGCGACGCGTTACGCACGTTGAACTCATTTAGCATACCACTCGGATTATCATCGACATTTAATACATCGTGATAGACTCGCCACGCGCTGTCCGAAGGTTATTATGTTCAGCTACTGTGAAGAAATGAGATCATAATTTGTTCAATCTTAAATCCTTCCGATTCAAAATTTTTATGTTAGTTTAACACGAGATAAATCAGTTAGAAGGCGATATACGAGTATTACGTAAAAGTTTATACGTATAACACCTCGACACAATTTCAAATGAATCGTGGAAACATATTTCTTCGATAAAATTATCATTTATAATAAATTAAATTAGCATTAATCTTTTATTCTCAGTTATCTTAGAATTTACGTCTTAAAAAATTACATTTTTTAAAACATATATTCACTCACTTATACGAGCTGTATTATTTTAACACATTCAGAAAACAATTTAATTCAAAATGTTCAAATAACATGATTACGTTCTGTTAAATTAACATTCGAATATATTAAAATCGATGTTAATAGAACATTTTATTGTTATGTAAGAAAAGTTCTCAATTATTGTGTGTAGAAAGTGTGCTGAAGAAATATATATTTTAAGACACGCATATATATATTAGTTTCATATATTATTTACGTAATAGTTTCATATATCATTTTACGTAATATTGAATGATTCTGTTACTAGTATATTTTTTGTTAAAGTGATTCATTTAATAATTTATATTAGATCGATAGCGTTGATTATGCGCTTCAAAATGTAGCTTGATGATTTTTAGAGGTTGATTCTTCCGATAGTAAAAATATCGAACAATTTTCCAAAGTAATCGGAACCACAGAAATTGATTTGCGGGAGGAAATTTGAAAGTTTTAATTCATAAAATGTCGCACGAAGGTTTTTCTGACATCTTTGAATCTTTCGACGCGACGTCCCGTTTGATTCTATGTACGAAACTACAGCGCTCCATGATGATCGCGCGCACGTCACAGTGCTGAGTGCGATGACATAAAATCAACGAGACGAATCGAGACTTTTCATTGATAATTGTCAATTTACTCCGTTGCGCTCGTCTCGCGCGCGCCACGCGAGGGGACACCTATACGGGAAACAGCTCGGCGCGCTGGACAGCGCAACTCACGACGAGCGAAGCGTAGATAAACGATCCCAGAGTCCAATTGGAGAGAGAGAGAGAGAGAGAGAGTTTGCCACGCGGCGTTCAATCTCGCTGGTGTGAGTGTGTGCGTGGATGTGCGTGTAAGCCGCACACACGCCGCCATAACGTGGCGCGAGTATTTCGAATATTCAAACGTGAGTCAAGGATGCCTAGCTTTTTCCCACCTGGCATCGCAGCTCGACTAATGATTAAATGTAGGAGAAAATAATATCCTCACGTACATCATGTTTACGAATTTGTATAAATATGCAAAATTAATCGTTTCGCAAAAGGGATAAAACGACAGCTTTATATATAACATATTAACGTATTATGTTTATTTTACAATTTAAAAAAATTTTTTGCATTTATATTTATTTAAAAATGTATCTGAGTATTTGTAATGTTTTTATAATTTTGTTATTGTACCATTTTGAAATATCTTTATACATTTCTTTATTAAATACTACATTAGAGGAAAGAGAACCATGAAAATTGATATTTTAGAGTGTTAAAATAAATTTAAAAAACCGCGAGGAACGTAGAATTAAAAAAAAAATTAAAAATATTTAATAAAAAAGATTTTTAATGAGAGAAAGATTTAAACTTGACGATGCGCGAGAGGAAATTCGCGTCGCGGTGCAACACGCTGCTCTGGGGAAACAAAATCCCACGCAGCATCCAGGAAGTGGTGAGGGGTGACACCGGATGCATTTCAATGAGGGGAGACGGGCGAACGGGTTTGCGTAAAACAATTCTTTCTGCGTTTTTGCAGAGACCATCGTCTCTTATTCATTGTCCACCGCAGGAGTGCATTTCTGCGAGGTGTCTGGTTGCACAGGTCGCATTTTGTAACCCACAATAAAGCGAAAACTCTTTCCTACGATATTTGTTGCCAGATAACGTTAGCAGGTTCTTCAACAAATTTTGTAATAATCGAAGAGATCGAAGAAGAGATTTATGCACTCGGAGGAAAAGTCACAATGACAGAAACTATATAAAGATGACAATTATATAAATTTTATATGTAGAGAATTATACATGTAATTAATAAACTATTTTACAATTATTATAATTATAAAATAGTTATTCAACTGTGTAAATAATTGCACATGTAAAACTTGTATAATTTGTTATCACCTTTATAGTTGTCACATTGTGTTCTTTTTTGAAATATGTTGTTTATTATTATGCGGAATGCAAAAATTAATTGGAGTAGATGATTTTCTTTCGTTGTGTTTTTACTTTTTATGTTCAACAGTTTTAGATACAATATTATTGACGAAATATTTTTTAATTTAGCCTTGCATTATTTAATTTATCCTCATTGAATGTAGCTGTTGACAAAGCGTTACTTATGCAGCTTTAAAGACGATTAAAAAAAAAAACAAACTTTTCTCGCCTCATGGCAATGCCTGGATATATGTATTAGTGAGTCAGCCAGATTGTTTCCAAAGGAAGCTGATGTTTATTCGCAGGCGAGGCGCGCGACCGGAAGGCGCATGGTCGCATCTGCATCGCGTGTTTACCACCGAAAGAGTCACCTGTTTCATCATTTCACTATCAGAACTGTGCTCTTACAATTCACTTGAGGTCGCCGCTGCCGCCGCCGCCGCCGCGTTATCTCATAACGGGGACAGATTAAACTGCAGCTCTGCGATAAATCATACTTTTATTCAGCTCAAGGTGGTGGATCGAGATCGAGGTTGAAAACGGGTGCACTATTCCGTAGATATAAGAAGCCTACTTTTCTCCGAGACATGTCGGTATCTGGTAAGATGAATGTTTCAAGCAGTGATAAATTAATTAGTTTACACGCGTCAGGTCGGAACGTTCAAGCTATTTAAGAATAGGTTAACCCTTCGTTACTTAGTAAGGTGTTTAGCTCTATGAATTTCTTAAATGTTTGAATATTAATTAAACACATATTATGAGTTTCATTTGCAATTTTTCCATTTATCTTTATCTACCTTTATCTAAAAGATATATAGAATATTTTATCATAATATTTATTTATTTTATAAATCACCACAGGGGAACTATGAAATTTGAGATATAACGTTGAGATGTTAGAAAGAAATAATTACGTTAAAAAAATCACGTGAGTAGAGTTGAACTTCAATCAACTTTGATCACTGTTCGCGGAAATGTTTGTTATCTGATTTTTATGACTGCGCGGAAACCATCGTAATACTTAATAGAAATATTCACATATTCGAAAATTTCTTCTTGAGCATCTGTGATTGCAATCCGTTCGCGAAAAGTTCTTTATCGGAAGGATTCTCAATGCTCGGTCAGAATAATGTGTGCGGTATATGTTGTGCGGCGAAATAATCCTTTGTCGCCGGTCGCGATTGTGCCCACTTCCGTGGGAATTCGCGGAACGGAAGTGCAATTTCTGGCCGGTACCATCGTGGCCAGCTTCCATGGCGGAGCAACGCGAAGAAAAAACGATCTTTAAAGAAACGATGCCAGGTGCAACGCGCACTCTCGCGCCTTCTCACGGCCAAGTACTCACACGGATTATTTCGACGAAATCGTGATACTCGTGGTATCGCAGCGAGTATTCTACGAAGGAAATAAAGTCAATTAAAATTGAACACAATTGAGACACATAAGTTTTACAAATGTAATTTATTCTAATTACAAACTCAGAGTTTCTAATATAAAATATT
This sequence comes from Cyphomyrmex costatus, assembly GCF_001594065.2. NCBI lineage: Eukaryota > Metazoa > Arthropoda > Insecta > Hymenoptera > Formicidae > Cyphomyrmex > Cyphomyrmex costatus. The sequence continues at coordinate 331,978 of NW_017277190.1, read as the reverse complement.
TATATACAATAATTAGAATACAATACCCTCCATATAAGTTTGGAAACACCCTACGTTTTAGAGGGCAAACAATTACGTGATTATAAATGTTTTTGATTTAAATAGATCATAAGACGTTCAAATTACGATGAACATTTTTATCTGGAACACCTATAAGCTTGTATAGGTATATTGTACTGTTGAAAATATGTCGGACAATTATTTCACAGCGCTCAAGGTTGAATTTCGCGCTCCCCTCTATTGTTTATCTATTGTTACTCCTTTTGTCACATCATACTTGCATGCATTGTAAATACACTTCACAGGTCGTTTGATTGTAGTTTCACGATTTCTCTTAGACTGGTAAACTTGAGTTGTAAGTAGATTTCAGACTCCGTAAAAACTGTAAAAACTACAACAGTCATCGAAAATCAGAAGTTCCGAAGAATCAGATTTCGTATGAATCGCGTCTCAAGACAGAAATAATTTCCGATATATTTTCGGTATGTACAAGCTTATAGGTATTCTCTTTAGATAAAAATGTTCATAGTAATTTGGATGTTTTATGATCTATTCATTTATTCTCGAGCCTTTTTTTCTTTGCTTTCAACATTGCCAAAATTGCTTTCAACATTTTTCGAAGAGTTTTCTCTTCAATAAATTGCCCTCTATATCTTAATTGATAGCGTCAAAGTTTTAGACTTATACTGAAATTAGAAATATGTAATAATGTTACTAAATGCAACGTTGCCACATATTTATTACGTCAGAGTGTGTAGATGACACTCGCAACCAAAAATTTTCTCTCACTGGCGGGAATGGGAGTATCGTCAATGAATGCGCGATGGAATCTAACTTTTTGATGGTATTGTCGCGTTAATACTACCTTAAGAATACTTTTTTTATTTGCAATTATTAAAAATAATTTGCAATTGTAAGATTTCTGATCGATAAGAAATTTTTTTACAAATTATGTTTTATTCTATATCGGGAAAAAGATTTAATCACGATTTTACCAATTTTTGCTCTCTACCCTGAAAAAAATACTAAATTGTAAGAAATATTTATTTGAATAATTTTAAGTAAATATTTGCTAAACATATATTTATTTGGTACAAGAGAATCAATCCTATTATTTATTATTTTGGCGTTGTATAAATTGATATAAATTAGATCACGCGTATTATACATAGTTGCAGTAATAGTACCAAGCGCGTATAACAATTTTTCTTCATTAGATACACTACAGTCTAAAATGAGAAGAAAGAATAAGAAATATATATATATATATAATATCTTAATTATTTTATAATTTTATAGAATATATGTTTTTTTACAGATTTTTTAATTACATATGTATATAATATGTATTGCACATTTGTTTTCATAGACATTAAATTAAATAATATCATACATACGTCATGTTATAAAACTAGTATAAATAAGATTAATTAGATACCAAATCGCAGGATTCGCGCGAAACGCTTATATACATATGTATATATCTTCAGATTTCTCTTTGAATAAGTTATTAAAATTAAGAATTTAACTTTGGTTTCTTATTTTTTGGAGATTTGCTTAACATCATGTCTTCTTTGACTAGAGAAACTTAAAGTCAATCAATTCGAAAGAATTAATGAGCCCCCACTTTATAAATTTTAGTTTATAAATTGCCATTCTGTAAACATAATTAATTATATTTTGTAAAATTTTAGGCTTACTTATTCTCTCTACTTGTATAAAAAATCGTTTTAATCTTTTTAGAAAAAAATTTGTAAATAATTTTCTAACATTCTAATAAAAAAATTATTCATACGTATTACAAAAAATTCACGTAGTTAAAAATTTATGTAGTTATAATAATTTACGCCTTATATATTACATTAAAAAAATTGCAATGTCGTTATTAAAATTTGCTTATCATTAAACGATATCACAATTCAATTCTTTGCCGGTTCATTTTTTTCATCCGTTAATTTGTTAAATGATTTTTCTGCGTTATTTTCTATTTTCTTCGCGCATTTTTCTTGTAAATTTATCCTAATTTATTTTAGATTCGAAATTTCATTTCCTTGTTCATCAAGTCGTGTCCATTCGAAACGAACAGGATTCTCCACTGGCCTTCCGCGTAGAAAATCGAAATCCCACTTCTTTTTGGCCTACGCATCAATAAACTTTTCATTTTTGAACCATGTTAATCGATGTCTATTGCAATATTTCACGTATAATTACTTTATTGAAACGTAATTAATACGTAATCATGACAAGAAAAAAATTAACAATCGTTCGAATTTAACTTCTTAAAAAAAATGATTTGTTTCTCACCTTTTCCAATTGTATTCGTTTTTCTTCCAAAAAATGATTGTTAATATTTTCACGTTCCTGTGGATTGTCGTTGTCACCGTCGTCGAAATTAAGTCTCCTACGCACACGATTGAGTTGATTAACGTCAATGTTCCTGTGTTCTTGCGAATTATCATTGCCATCGCCGTTTGAAGGAAATCTACGCACGCAATGGTGTCGGTTGTTGATACCGTCGTCTGAAGAACGTCTATGTACATCAAGGCGTCTGGTGGTACCAATCTCTTCTTCCATTACTAAGCGAGTTCTAAGAAAAATTTATCTGTTTAGTGATCAAGTTAGGGCGGTTCGCGGTTTTTTCTGGATTTTATAATTAACGGAGTTTATGATAAAGAGAAAAAGATTTAATATTAAAGAATGAATTGATTTGCGACATCTGATCTATTTTACAATATTTGAACTTGTCCGATCTTTTAAAGCATGGATTACTAATTAGGAATTAATATCCCCCCCTCTCTTTCTCCCAAGTAAAATTTATTGAAACTATAAAATTTGTTGAAAGCTATCACTATATTCTTCGTCAATGACAGCCAGGTTTAGAAATCGTCGTTCTTCTTTAGCGCGTTAAGTTGAGGATGTATCATCACACTCTTTGTCAGCGACAGTTTTAAGAGTAATCACTTAAAGTGATTGTTACAGGCCAAGTTGACTTGCTGAGTGAAATAAGTTGTTTGACTTTTTAAAAGGCTTGCTCAAATTAGAGTTGACAATCCTACTGCTCGAGACTGTTTTAGACAAAGCTTTGCGCGGACTAATTATTTAGTTATTGATATACTGAAGTGACAAGAAATTTCCCGCGCCAATTTCTTCCACTTCAGCTCCTAAGACTAACCTCTTACGACTAAGAATTAAATAGATTTTCGAAGTTACACCAGTACCAGAGATAAGGTTTCTCTTCTCTTTGTGTTCCTTACGCTCTTATAATGATCGCACGGCGCTTTTTATGGGCGTTCGTTAACACAAACTGGTTTAATTCGCCTGCTTTCGTCGTAAGCACTAACGAATAAATTCTATGTTATTCGCGCGTAATTACTATGATGTACAGTGGAGCAGGTGCAGATACAACCGAGTGCATAAAGCCTATCGCACATGAAATGCATAACAGTGCATGAGCATAACATAAAACTGTTGGACCAATAAGCATCCAGCATAAAGTTGCCATATTAATTAACATAAGGTGCTCATTGGTCTTACGTTATGCACTGTTATGTGCATTTCATGTGTTTTGGGCTTAACTCCGCAGGTTACATGTAGCGTGTGTCAGAATGCTACGCAGTACAGTAGCATCTCTCCGTGCTGGCCAGGCCAGGTTAACGCACTCAGGGCTACGTGCTTTCCTTTTTCGGCACATTTCGGCCGTACTCACGCGTACGGGAAGATAAATGGGTGCTGGCGGCACTCCACGAATCGAGGTGCGAGATGATGATTCGCGAGAGGAAAGGAGAGAGATGGAGAAAAACGAGCGCGCATTGTTGAAATCACTCGAATGGCGTCATGCGGAGCCGGTCATCATCTGATTCGGCATAATATATCATCGCACCGTATTAACTCGGAAATCGCAATCGCCCGAGAACGATATATGTGTATATATATATATATTTTTTTCGTTTCTTGAAACCGCCGTTGTACTTTTTTGCGACGATCCAATTATTGCGGATTTATCGCCGGCATAAATTGCGCGCGCCGTTTATTTGGTCGTCTAAAACTGACATTGGCGATTTATCTGGAGCACTGTATGTCCAGTGGACTTAACTGCCGGTATTGAAAGTACTCGTTTATTATAAAAATATTTTACACAATCTATTTTCGATAGATTTAGCTGTCATGTATTATTTTTACTATAAATGTAAAAACAGAAATTATATTAATAACAGAGTGTTAAAATATTAGTATATTATAGTAATTAATCAAATTAATCGAATTAATAGCTCTAACCTATATTTATCTCGTCGGTGTCGCACGTGATTATCAATTCTCCGTCGCTGATGACGTCTAATTACTTAATACGATTTCCCGTTCTTTTGGCTATTTATATAAACCTCCTCAAGACCAAGGACTCAAAGTGTAACTACACTGGTAATACGAACAGCGGTTACGACATCATATCCGGTAACAGAAATGAGTTAGTGTACATTTACTGCAAAAGTGTAAAAACCCAATATTATATAGTACATCCAATCCCTTTTGATTTGATCGAGAGTTTTGTATTCTAAAGAACTGTTCTCTCTCGTACGTCCCTATATATACGCCTGTAGCCTATCAAACAGGTAGTACGGGTTTATACAAAGGTGCATGCCTTTCTCTGACCCACTTAGTCGCTCAACTATTCCACACAAATATTGAATTGCACAATTGGTTTCGTCATCCTCAGTTGTCACGTGAGAATTTATCACGAGATACGCGAAAAAAGTTGTATCCTCTTTTTCCAACAAAAGTACATCTCGAATATATCATACGGATATCCTATAGACATTGCGATATATTTATAGGCTGTTCTATGATATGTGGACATTTTTGTGCTGTATGGACTTTATTTCATATAGGTAAAAAGGAAATACGATATGAAGTATTCCATGCACGATCGACGACTACGATTAACATTTCCGGTGCAACTTCGCGACTTGCAAATTCTGTCTTACATTTTTATCCGTATTCTTCGCACGTCACGCTAATCTAAAGCTAATCTTGCGACGAGATTACGTCAAAAATAAGTTTCGTAGTTACGTTGACAGCAGGTCGAGCTATCAATCAAAAGCAGGAGGTATGCAGAATTAATTGAAGGAACAAACGAAATTCTAGACCACGATTATTATGTCGAGATATATGGTAGATTCAGCCTAATCTGTTCGTCTCTTACTCACTTCTTCGGGATGACTTCCTCTTTCATTCAGCCTCTCGCAGAATGTGTCTGCGAAGCGGTGATAAGGTATCGGTTTTTATCTGTAATTACACTGGCGAGCGCTTTTGATCGGGATCGTTTTGTTGCACTACGTTATTTATCTCGTCTTCGCACGTGCGTCTCGTCTTTTGGTTTAACGTCGGTCACAACCGGCCGTCAGTTCGTACATTTACACCACAGATCGATAAACACGTTTTCATCGGGGGTGTGGAGCCCGACTGGGGTGATTTTGTGCGCGCGCACCTACCCTATGACGAGGGTGAACAATCGTCAGGGCGCATCCGCAAGGTTTTCGATTATCGATAGCACGATACAATTCGATTTGTGGGAACACAAAAAAACGTAAGCAGTATAGCAAATCTAAAATACTGATTTACTAGTTTTTGTTTCTTACTACTTAAGTTTTTCTGTGGGCTACGTAACATATACATTCTTGTGCGGAGAGCTTTAACTGGACTCAATGTTCTAATGATCGATTTTTCCAAATAATCGAATAATTATGTTGTTAACAGAATGAAAAGTTGTTTGATATTATTTTATATAAAATGGAATATAAAGAAATGCATAACTTTTGGTCTACTTCTTAGATTGTACAATAAAAGGATCAACTTTTAAACACGTGTTAATTCGAACAGTCTATATTCTAATGATTCCGAACTGTATAGAAATATCCTAGCGAATATCAAATGATTTGAAAATATAGTTTTTTCCATGGAAAATAATGATGGTTTGCAATAATTTATTTTGTCTTTCCGTGAATACTTGAAATACTAATTTACCTCACAATTGCTGATATCAAAATGTCTTGAAATGTAAATGATACCCTCTTGTCTGTTGGTATTTATAGAATAACCCGACGGAAGTTGAGAGAACACACATTAAGAGACGCGTCGCGGACAGAGAAACTCTCCGTTGGTATGCAACTAGTTCCAAGGTAAGACTATTCTATTGCTGCATCTCGGCTGCAGCTCTGACTAGCCTAGATTCACTTAGGCCTCGCGCGGACGATCGCGAACGGCAATGCAAACGCATGCGCGAAAGAACCCGTTAACCGTACGTTTCATTGTGTGCGGTCATTCATCCTGCAAAGTGAATTTATATCGGCCGATGCCAAGTAAAGTGTTCATGATGATGAATGATATTTTTCCGGCAAAGAAATATTGCTCCGGACGTTCCGCGAATCTTATTACAATCGCGAGATGAGGGCGGGAGGTGTAGGAGGACGAGGATTAGCAAGAAGGTCATATTGAGACTACCTTCGAAAGGCTCAATGAGAATTATCGCGTCACTCTGGGGCGCGTATTTCCGTTCCAGACTAATGTCTTGTTTCGTGGAATCGTCTGGCCGGGATGGAGCTTAATTAACGATGCACGTCCGATAATTCGCGCGATGCCATAACGATAACGTTTTAATTAACAACGTTGCACTACGTTATCGGCGCTTGAAGCCCAAGGTTATAGTTTTTCGAGGATTACTGGACGACGATCGCATTTATAATCGAGGAAAATAACGTGACCTCACCGCTTGTATATTGGCTCGTAGAATCCGATAGGCGTACGTTGATTAAGCATAACACGAAGATGACTCATTATATCTTATTGGAACGCAGCTTGTCATGATAAGAAATTGAGAGAAATTTGCGTCGCTTCGTGATAGTTGAAAGATTTCCGCGTTTTTAATCTTTCTACGGTTCACTCAAAACAAAATAAGAAATTGCCAATTAAGCTGATATACTACGCATTTATATATTCGTGTATTAAAAATAGAAAGATGAACATATTTAGAAATTTAATAAAAATAAGCAGACATGTATTCGACGTATGAAATTTAAATTGCATTTTTCAAATTATTTTAGAAAATATTTTATATTTTATGTGTTCATTCATTCTCGTAAGTGCTGAGACACGCGTATATCTCTTTATCTCGATTTAATAACTTACCAAGGCGTATAAGGTATAGGCTTCCACTACAATGCCTTACTGATGAGTCCAATAGTGGAAGTCGGAACGAAAAGCCAAAAATTACGTGATATTCTTCGCAATATATGTATAATATTAGAATAAATTATCAGATTTAGATTTTAAATTGTAATTTGACTCTTATTCGCTCTATTTAACGTATTAATTATTAAAAATATATAATTTTATCAGACTATTAAAATAATTAAATAACACTCAAATTGATTGTTAAACTGTTTTTTTGTAACTGTATCATTACACTTTGAGTATTTTAAATATAATTATTTAGAGAGAGATAACCTAGGAAAATTATTTTTAAATTTGTATCGAATTAAACTTTTTAATATTTTAGCAAAACTGTTCTTTCCGTATTTATATCTTTGATGCAATTTAATTAAGTGTCAGAAGAGATATCTATATCTCTATAATGATAGAATATTGTTTTTACGGATAACACAACGGGAAGTGCGATGATAAGATGTCTTACATGCATTCGTGCAATCATACAGTAGAAATTTTTAAAAAAGGTAACGGAGCTGAATTAGCAGCGCGTCTAGAGACGTAGTTTCAAAAACATTCTCCTTCCTTGGGCACGGCACTTCCTACGGCTGGCGACGACCTCTTTAACGGCTCGCAAGCAACCGCCGTTTCGTACCGTTTCGAAGGCAGTGTTCCGCATCGTGATTGCCATCGAGGAAACACGAGTAACTAAATCGCGCATAAGTTTTTCTCTCGAGTAAGCCCTGAACGTTGAACACCCAAATGTTTTTCATGTCCTATACTGATCTTCGTGTTCGACTTGCTTCTTGATTTCAGCCTCGATTCGTCAACGAAACTTTTTCTCTTCGTCACTGATCGAACGAGCTGCGACAAAGCGATACGAACATCTCGAAGACGCGACGTGACTGTCTCGTTTTACAGCAAAAATCTGATTTTTCGTTACGGGGGCAAAAATATTCAATGTGAAATTACCGATGATCGATTTCCACAGCCTCTTCTCTTCTTTGACGTGGCCACGTCTTTAGTTTTCGAGTCAAGTCATTCGCACGACTTTAGTTTCCGGTAATTAGACTTGTCTCTTCTGATACATTTGAGACAGAACGCTGTATGACAAATTACGTAACCTTATAGAATCGATTAAGAAATATAAAGATGTCAACGTCGATCTGTTGGCTGTTTCACGCACGATTTCGATGAGCAGTTTAAATCGACTAAGCGCGATGTACGTTGATGCACGTCTATATTACACGACGGTCTGCTTATTGTTTCTCTTTTCCTCGCGACAGTTATAAACTTCTGTGTAATACATCTTATTACAGAGCCATCGATTGCGTAAGTGGAATGCATATGCTACGATCGATAACAATGTGCAGTAATAATAATATTTATTATCGTTTTAGCACGGTTATATTGATCGTTGCAAAATGGTTATGGTGCACACATTGCATAAATCATTTGCGAGCAATGTCTCTTTTAATAATTAAAAAAAAAACGCGATCGTGTCAGATTAGCACAGGAATAATTCGTCTTTCTTTTATACAATTAAAAAAATTTGTGTTATTTTTAATACAGTTCGCATGTATCAAACGATCCATTCAAATTTTCGGAATTTACATGTAATTCATTTTAATACACTTTAATATATTGTAGTTTATTACAAGATACATGTATTAAAAAATAACAAATACTACGTAAAAAATTAACACAAAAATATAACACTGATACGAGTTGTAAAAGAATTGTGAAAACATATTTTTTAAGTAAAATTAATATCTTTTTCATTTATCTTAGAATTTATGTTTCAAAATATAAATTCACTTACTTTCATAAATTGTTATTTTAACACTAAACATGTTGAATTTAATACAAAACGTTCAAAGAACATAATTACATTATGTTAAATTAACATTCGAATAATTAAAAATTTATAATACAAAAATGTTGACAGAGGTCGGTTTTAACAAATTTAAAATTTTATCTGTGAGATTCTGTATATGTCTTAAATAAAGTTGAAACGATAGATGAGATAAAAGGACGCGATAGAAAGGATTAACTAGGAAAAAGAATCATTAATGCGGGCAAGATTTGAAAAATCCGACTTGCGCAGCCGCGCGTATAATGCGGTTCTTTCGTTCTGCGCCTCGACACCTGTGTGAAAGAAGATTCCCCCGAGTAAATTTGCTCACCCCTGCCCGCCAAGAAGTCATATGAAAAAGTGGAGAGGGTTCGACTGCCTATGCCCAGTAATTATTCCGCTTGAGTTACCGAGCAAACGGACGGGCCCTTAGCGCCCCAAAGAAATTTCTACCGGACGGTCCCCTCGTGGCGAAGAAGTCATTTGCATCTTTTACCACGAGAAAAGATTTCCGATGCCATTCGAGATAGAACTAAGCTAGCGTGGCGAAACATTGCGTGATCCGAAACTCCGCCTGGCAACTATTCGCTTGTTTTACAAGCTGAGTGGGGGGTTTTTGTACACACATTATCTCTTGCACAATACAATTGTACTGTGTGTATGGCTACACAAATCAGTCGATGTTAAAACAACGCATTTTTAATGCATCTTTTTATTAGAAATCGACAATTCTTGTATCTTTACATAAAACTTTATATTAAAATCTTTAAGGATTTTCAACGAACTTTCGCACAAATAACCTGTGAGCCATACATTAATAAGTGTTTAATTTTTCGTCATGAAAATGATGTTCATAGTTTAATTGTTTTTGCCTGTCAAAATTTGGAAAGGAAGAGCGTCCCTCTTTGCATACGCCGATGATTGTTGCTTTATCATATTCATAAAAAACAGTTTTGTTTGTTTTCTTTAATGTCGTAAGACATATTGGCTATGACTTATTTATTAGTTTAGTATCGCGTGTGACTAGCATGAGTAATTTTAGCTTGACGTATGCCTAATCAATATTAATGTTCGAATAGTACATGACTGACTCTAGTGAATAAAATATCTGTTAATGAATTTCTTTACAATTTCATCGTTTTTTTTTTTTTCATGTCAATGAAAATTCAATAAGTCTATTACTTGTTAAACAACGCTATCGAGAATACTTACCGCAATGTGGCTTATCGAATTTTTACCTATTATAAATTTCATATTCTAACCAAATTTTATTCTTTTAACTGCATGGGACACTGTCAAGTTGTTCTGAATAATAATGTTCAAATGATCATAACTGCGAAAAAAATTGGAGAGATCTCTGTCAGTCCGCGTTGCTTTTGTCTCGAAAAGCTCTTTTAAACGAGCCCTCATTCGACCTCACTTGCTATTTAAGATTTTCAGTCCTCTTCTTGGGGAATGTTAAAGTGGATGTTTTTGAGATTCAATGATAGATTTTATGATCCCATTGTATCCCTGTAAATTTCAATCCTATATCTCGAACCATTCAGAAATTATTTAGGTGACCCTTTTGGCGGACCCTGTAGAATTATCAATTATATAGATTTATGAGTACTCTTTCTGTAGTTGACATAATATTCACAATGAAGTTACCAATTACTAATTTTATCTAGTCTAACGACACAAAAATACATGGAATTATTGGAAATTTTACTGCCTCAAAATCATTGCGTTTTTTCTAAAACATCTGATTATTCATCTGCGATAAGTTTTCTATATACACTTTATTAATTTTTTCTTTCGACCATTATTATTATACGAATTATTATATGTTGAGAATGACACAATAGGTGTAGAAACGTTGTTTGTTCTTTATTTTACACATTTACTTATTTTTATTTACATTATCATTGTCCTCCATATCAGTAATAAACTGTTAAAATTCTCTTTTGGCTCGTAGCCTTTCTTATTTTGTATTTATTGTATTTATTCAATAATTCTGTATTGTAAAAAAATTTAATTTTATCGAAAAAATTGTATTCCACTATTCGTGCGACAAAAGGTTCTGCTTCGGTTCGCGGATAAGATGCAATATGTGTAATATTAATTGAAGTCGATAGCAAATACTCGTAATGTTATCGAAAACTATTTCACCTTGCGCGCGTTCTTGACTTCGTTTCTTATCGCGGATCGTAAAAATTGCGTGCACTCGGCACTCAAGTATCGACGTTGTTAACTTGTCGCTAATGCGTTTCAGATTTGTTCGATAGCACGCGACCACATTTGTTTTGCATTCTATCCGATAGTAATCGTTAATATCGAATTACACACTTCAACAAGAGAATCGCTTTTCTTCTCCCCAAGGTGCGATAGTACAAATCCTGAAGACTTTTTCACACCGAACGTGATACCGTTGATAAAGTTTGCGTTAAAATTTTTAGTAAATTGGAATGAAATGGACACACATACGATAATTTTCCCCATTCTACTCCAATTTACTCGAAATTTTGATGTACTGTGCAAATTTTGTTAATGACATCGTATTATGGGCAAAAAATTTCAGAATATGTACCATGACACTTTGGGAAAGAATTTGTCGTTGAACTGTGTTATTATTCTTTCATATGGAAAATGAAACGTTTTCATTCTTGATATAATTTACACATGAAATTCGTAAAGATTTTTGAGACTGTCTCTCTTTTTCTCTTTCTTGAATTTTCGAGTGATTTCCAATCATGTTCTTTTCGGATACGCATTTGAAGTCTTTCTAATTTGCATCCAAAATCACGCGCCTTAATTTCGATGTTGGGGGAGTCAGCTGTGCCCTCCTTCTTCAGCAGGCAACGAACCCCGAGCGATTCTTATGAATGGAATGCATATTCATTCAATTTCTGTGCGGTGCACGTGTTGTCTTCTATACGAATCCGACATATGCTAAAAATCTTTCTCGTGCCAACTGTCGCTTCCTGCATAAATCCACGGACCTTGAAATGTATTCTTTTCGCGAAGAGAAATCACCCCAGTCACGCTCTGTTCGACGAGGAAGAGACTCGTGCGAGAAAGAGAACAGGTAGCTGTTGGGTGTAGGAAGTAAGCCAAGCGTTTGATGTACCTTTCCGGAAAATCGTTGTAGATTGCAAAGCGTTGGAGATTGTGCCAACGACCTGTAACTTTTTTATATGTTCTAAGAAATTTACTGGAATATTGAATATTTTTTCAAGAATGATGGGAAAATAGATGAGAAAAAAAGGAACAAATAAATAATTTTTTTTTAATTAAGAATATACTATACATTGCCATGTATTTCATTTAAATGCATGGGGTTAATGAACATCTCCTCTAATGTCTAAGATTTAAAATTAGTCTGCGATGTCGCCTCTCCATGCTTTTTGCTGTGTAACTGTGATTTAAATCGGTATAAAAAAAGAATTCTTCCCTCGATCCAGCGGGAATACTTCCTGTCGGATGTTTTTATCCGGCAGCCGCGACTAGGAGCGGAAAACCACGCGAGAAAAGTCGAAGCGCGCAGCCTCATGTGTGTTCAATCTGTCTCCGCCACAAGCTACACCAACTGTAGTCGTTATTATAAGTGTGCGAAGGGAGACCGTGAGATAGACAAAGAATCACAGAATGCTCGGAAAAAGTGAATAAATACAACGTAAATAAGTAATAAAGAAGAACAAAAAAAAACTAGGTTTTTTTTTTTCGATTTTCTTTAAAACGAAGCAAAAATGAGCATATAGACTTTATCTCTTAGTTTATCGATTTCCCGAAGTTTGGCCATTTAAATTCCAAACTCTGTAGATACATATAATATATATAAAATACCATCAAGCTTTATTAATTTATAAATCATTAAAGAGAACAATGAAAATTGAAATATAATATTAAAATATCAAAAACATCTTACACGATTAATTACATTAAAAAAATCACGCGAATAGTGTAAAGTTAATGACATTTTACATTTTATATGTAATTATTTGGATGATTTATAATAAAATACGCAACGTTCGATGATGTCAGTAGAAAATCGTCAGCGGATCGTTGGAACGTATGTTCCGTAAACAAGCGTTATTAAAAAGTCCTTCACCTTGCGGCATCTGTGTATCCCACATAAAAATGCAAACTAGAAATTATTGTAGCATCATGGAGATTTTCTCAACGCTCTCTCTTTCCAATGTCGATGATCGCTATCGGCCAGTTAATTATCTTGGGATCCCCTTTAATAATTAACGTTACGGCACGCAATACAATTGCAATCTGCATTCTGCTGAGCAGCATAATCTCTATATTGCGTGAAGCGTCTTTCTAAATATACATATTCCTCCTCATTTGATTACTTTTTTTTCATGAACGCTCGATTATGCAGTTAAGCTTATCTGTGAAATTCGCGGCCCGTGACATTGTTTGGAAACACACGTTCTGCATCATTTAAACATAATTTATGATAACTCGTTTTTTTATGTCTTCTGCATTTTTATTCAGGACTTCAGGCTATTGACATTTTTTTTCTGGAATCAAGACAACCACCCACAATTTTTATCCTTGGATCACGTGCTACGTAGACGAAAATAGATTTACGTAGGTCGCGGAATATCGTTTAGTAGTTTATTTAACGTTCGCGTATCGCGTATCGCGTTTATTTGAAGCGGGTCAGTGACGCCAGTGTGTCCCACGCTTTAAAGTGATCAAGAAAGAGGTAATTCGTTTGTGATTTCAACAAGGTCGAGAATGGAATGAAATTGCACATTTTTGTTGAACTTATGACTTTTATTTCTGATTGCGATTTGAGTTTTATTTCTAGTATAGGTATTTATTAAATTTATTTTTAAAAGTTACATTTTCTTGTCCATAAAAGTATGATACAATAAAATTCTATTTAATAGTGATACGATAATTGCCTTTAGAACAATTTCTTATTAAAAATTAATAAATCAGACGATTCTGATGTTAATTAGAATTCTTGTTGTCTCAACTAGAATTATTATAATAGAAAATTAAAAAATGTTCTGATTTTTTGTTCAACTTTAACTAGAATTTCAATAAATGCAATCAAATTCTTTTCCAATTGCGATAGAATTTAAGATAATGCTGGCGGCGAGAATGTAGTGTGCGTTCAATGAATTTTATAACCGACACATGAGGCACGAGCGCAGGCACTTAGCACTTTCGGCACATTCTCGTTCAGATTCGCAAATATTTGTTCTTGCACTGTCTGGAACTCGAAAGATCCGCGCAGACGTCGGTGACTTTTTTCCCATCACAATGGCACGACGGAAATGTCAGTGTTGATGCGAGAAATAAAAATCAATACACATTTTTAAACGTGATGGAGAAGAAGACTGATTTTTCGCGCGTTTAAGTTGCTTTAATATAAAAACTCTTTCTCGTCGATTTTGCATTTCGTGTTTCTTATTTTATTCGTATTTCTGTACGCATAAAGCATTGCCAGCAAGGTAAGAGGATATAATTATCATTCACGTTCCCACCCGAGAATATCCACGGAGAGCAGCACGGCGCAGTATATCAATGCATATAAATTTTAATTGTTTGTAATTGCTTGAGTACACGTGTAGAGGGAATTCACATTTATGCCACGAGGGCGTACTTGATCCGATCGTAAGTCTAGATAACATGATACAAGTTGCTTTTCTTTTCTCTTTATATCTTTATTAAATTATCATAGCAATCTTTATTATTTTGCTTTGCTAAATAATTGCTGCAATTTGTAACAAGAGAAATATTTTTAGGATATGTTTTACTCAACATATAGGCGAAACGCACTAGTCTCAATTAGTTATAGTTATTTGAATTACCCTTTGTTGTTTTCTGTTAATCATTTATTTAATCTATTGGATATTTGTATTACATGTATATTTGACGTTATAAGGGCACTTTTTTTTTTTTAACTTGAAATGATCTTTCTTTAATTTTTCGGAGCTTATTAAATATTGTAACAATAAGTCTACATATGCAATTAGAAAAAATTTTTTTTTTATTATTTCTTAAGACCTTATTATTAAAGGTTAAAAACATCACTCTCAATAAGGAAATATAAGTTCTCCCCTATTTTACGCTTCTTAGGGCTATTTCCGGTCGCGAGTACTCCCGCTGCGATAAGGCGTCACGCAAGCGTGGACGTATTGTTCTATCGACGTGGACACTTTCTTGATATCGAGGAAAGATGGCGTAAAAAGGAGAGCTCGCGGATGCCGTCTGGTGGAAATTTAAAACCTATGCAGAGCAATCACTTTCTTCATTGTCGCAAGAAATTCAAGACCTGCACTGTCCTGAATCCGAGGAGCGCAGCGCAGCGCCGGAAAGGCCCGACCAATGCAATGGTGTAACGTTACATTAGCTGTTAAATCCCGTATGTAACACTAGTCACGTGCAACCCCCTTCACTCTTCTTTCTCAGACTTACTCATGTCCGTTCTCGATCTGTCTTGACCTATCTCTTCTTAAAAATTATACCGGACATGAGAATGATCGACAGAATCACTCGTTCTATGTAGTACATTTCGATATGACACTTTACATGAATCTGCTTTGCGTGGATACGACTCATTGTCGTACGCATAACGGATACACATGAGCTCACGCGATCGCTTCGTATAATTGTAGTGAGATGTCGGTCAGATAAATGTGTATGTCATACATATTTGCTCCAGATATTATACGTGACTGAACAGGCATCTGCGTATCGCATCAAAATGCGATACATGTATTGAGAGATATTAAGTTATGATGACTTAAAATGATTATCAATGCGATGATTAATATATTGATCGAAGCTTCGATTTGATTTATATTTTGTCACTGTAAAGCTAAGATCCTTGAATTTATTGTCAAAAGACAGAATTTAAAAAAGTTAAGCCGTTTTCAAGAAATTTTACAGAACGGATAGGCGTATGGTCGAATCAATTCTGTAAAATTATAAAGTAGTTTGCTATACTGTAATGCTTAATAATAAGTTTCGTGATTTGTTTATATTATCTCAAGAGACTGTACTTAAAACACACACACACACACACATTCAAAAGAACTTCTTAGCATGTAAAGGAATTAAGTATTTTTCAGAAGAATCTAATATTTAAACTTATTGCATTCTTAGTATTAAAGATCCAACTTTGACCGTTATGCCTTCATTTTCTATTGGTTGTATATTGCACTCTTTTTTGTTATAAACAATATCAACTTTATAGGACCGCGTGAGTATTTAAAACATCTTTTTTGTTATATTATGTAAATAATTTTAACTCACCTGTGTATGCCTTGCAATGTTAATGAGATTCTCGTAAACTATAAGAAGATTACAAGAACAAACGCGACTGTAAATTATTGGAACTATACTATAGATTATTGAAAATTACGTTATATGATTGTTGATTATAGCACCGAGTTATTAAAATTCGCAGTTGAACCGGTCATCGCAAGTTTCTGACGTCGACTGACGCTCTTTGTGCTTCTCTGTGCTTTAACGAGAATGGCGCAGAAATTCCACGGGCATTTCTGTTACTGTGTTTTGGTTTTCACGCGTGGTATAGTGGACCGAAACAGCTAGGGGTTCTCAAACATAATAATGGAACATTTACTTTTATTACTTCTTATATCTTTATTTGTATAGTATTTTACTTTAGGATTTCAGTAAAGTACTCTTTGAAAAAAAAACGATTATTGTCCTTCGAATTAAAGGTCATCAAAATCGAAGGAAGACATTTCGGTGATATTTCTTGTTTCTGATTGGGTCATCTACAAGTGAGTGAAGGGATTTTTATGAATTTTATGCGTCACGCAAATATGAGTGATATCGCTGTTAAGAACTCGATCGACCAATATATTGTATGGTATTATTTCTGAGAACTGATTATCTAAGGAACTCGCTATCGGGCAGCTTGCTTATATGTATAATAGATACGGTTTGCCTTGTGTTTGCTGTTGTTGCACGTGCCTTAGTTGGCATAAATATATATTTATAGTAGGTATACTGTCGTATATCTTTTAATATCTCTCAAATAGAATATATCATACGTGGAAATATATTTCATAGTTTTTATTACTATACATTTTTTTAAATGAACGTTTGAAATATTTTGTTCTATAATAAATTAATGAACGTTTTCATAAATATATTTTGTATAACAAATGAGCGTTCAGACGCACTTGAACATACGAGTGACCAGTTTTAGAGACCTACTTTAATAAAATTTTGTATATAGAATAAGAACAAGTCAGTTTTGAAATCTTCATTAATTTCGCGATATTGACTAAAATTCTCAATATAAAGAAAAATAAAATACAAGGAAGAGAAAGAATGCATATTGATGAATTTTATCTGTTTCTTTTAGGAATTAAATGTATATTTATTTTACTAAATATTTTTAATGATGAAATATACAAAATCGAACTTTTTTGAGCTCCGTCCGGGATTTTCTATTATTCGATTTACTACGTCGCGTCGCGTCGCGGCGACTGGCGCGTCGCGGAGACGTCGATTTTATTTATAGACTTGGGAGTGCATGACTGCATCAGGGAGAATGAGTGAAGAGAGTTATTGGGGTGCACGTTGAACAGCGAGGGAGTATTGGCCTCGAGAAAGGAAGTCTATTTCCGGAAAAAGGGGGAAATTCTAATTTGCCGAGTCGTGCGTTTGAAAACGCGTGCACGTCATTTGATTTGAAAAATCAAGTACAATGATTTTCATATTGACATATTATGTACGCAGAATGTGTGATCGTAAAATAGAAACAAGGAACATTTTAAATAAATCAATAAATTAAAATAAATTAAATAAATTAAGTTGATAATATTTGTGGCTCCAAGAATAAATTCAATATAAATTAGAGATGAGCTTCTGCGATTGTTAGTGTAATTATATGTTTATATGTTTAATATGTAATTATATAATTATATTATATATACATGTATGCATAAAATTTAACTAATGATCGCGGGAGTTCACATTGGCACTTTACTTATACTATCAATTAACAAATGTAAAAAAAGAAGAATGATCTTCATGTTATTTATATAAAGTACAATATATTTTAAGACTATACATGTATTAGACTATTTGATAAGGCATATTTCAGAAACTTCCGCACTTTTGAAATTTAAAGGATTGTGTCAACTTCAAGTTTCAAGTGTGACCGCCTGGCTCGCGTTACAAAGAGTGCTCTCGTAACTTTTTTTTCTTCAAGTCGCCAGTAAACCGGATGCGACATTACCGAGCGGCACGAGTCATAAAAGTACGTTAACCTGTTTGGCAACAAATTTTTAGCCGTTTCTTTTTTTCTCGAGCAGCGGCAATTTCTTCGCTTCCTTCGTGATAACTCTAAAACGCGTCGCTCTCTTCCTAGCTCTCTCTCGTCTCACTCGCTCGCCGAGATCGTTATCGTGATGTGCCGCACTTTTGGCGAATAATCAAAAAGATACTCAAAACGAAAATCGACACCAGCTGTCAATTCTTATTAGGCAATCAACTTTGTTCTGAAACAATCTTGAAATTTAACTTGTATCTCATCATAACGTCCACTGTCAAATTTATACACGTATTGTATACATTCAACGAATTCTTCGAAATGTGATTTTCTCTTTGAGCATTTCCGTTTCTTGTAACTCATCTAAAATTAAGCAATAACATACATTTATTTATCGAGCCAAAAATAATGTGTTTTAGAATTTAAAGTAGACCTTTGTTAAACATTTACATTTGAATAAATTGTAATTCAATTGCATACCGACTTTAATGAAACTTTTGGTTGACAAACTGAAAATGGTAAAAAGATAGGCCAGATTGCTCGACTAATGCATTCGTCGTAGCCGTATCTTTAGTCCGTGCTCTTAACTGCTGCTAATGGCGATCTCTTCGAGTGCCGGAGAAAGTAATCAAAGTCCAGGATGCACGAAGAGAAGAAGTTTAGAAGGCGCGCGATGATTTCGAGCCGCTTGAGCGCAGTTGTGGAGGCGGTGATACGGAACGACCGAAACACAAACGGACATTCGTTTTTTCGCTCTTTATATTCATGCTGGAAGTGATTTCACGCTCCGAAGGATCTCTCTTTGGTCTCCAGACAGGATCTAGGCGAGGCATCCTGCTATCCTCTTTCCTTATATATTATATATATAAGCATCGTTTAGTTATTTATTACTTACTTATTAGTTCTCCTTACTAATTTTCCTCTTGATTTTTAAACAATTGTTTAGATTATTATTGATTATTGATTATTTTCAAATATACTGTATTTAATATAATTTATATTTTGATATAAATCATTTTTTGTCGTAATGTTTTATTATTGTTTATGGAACAGAAAACAATTACAATAGAAAAGTTTTTAGTATTTGTGATTACATTATAAAATTGCATGATAAAATATTGAAAGCTCCATTTTTGTAGTTATTGCTGCTATAATGTTAGTAATAATAACTAAAATAATATTTTTAATTAACTTTAATATTTATAAATAATATATATAATAATATTCAATTAATTGAATTAATATTAATTAATATTAATATCTCTCTTATTAAAATGCTCTTAAATTGAATTAAAAAAATATTTTTACGTGGTTTTCTATTAAAACTTGGTGGTTTGAAAGGATTAATTATAAATTATAATTGTTTCTGGGAATATATTCTTTTCGATATATAAGAGAGAACTGCACATAAAATTACTATTATTAACGTTATAACGATAACAATTATAAAAATGGAGTTTAATGGAGTTTATGGTCATTGATGGCTCAGGGACTTTGATCGCAGCGGCAGATGGATAGTAATTCGCGTCTGCTCGCTTGCTGGAAAGATTCTGGAAATAGCGCCTCGCCGTCATTCTGTTCTGTTGTGATCCAAGAGAACAGGTCATGATCGTGATCAAATTCGCGACGATTCTCACAAGGAGCCGTGAGAGACAGGACGAAGGACGTTGGCTCTCGGTGATTCGTAACCCTGAGCGACTCGATACGGTTAGTTTTTGCGGTGTCTTGGTCCACCGGCCAAGAGAATCGGAGGAGAGGTCTCTCCGTGAGACATCCCTAAGGGAACCGCATGTTGCAAACGCACTTACTTTGTGTAACCGTAATCCATCGGCGATAGATTGATCGAACTTCGATGCTAAGAGGGAACCACCGACTGAAATTTCATCGTGCATCAGATAAATGTGTCGTTTTTTATTTCTCTTTATATTTAATTTATAGTGAAAGTATAATATATAAAATTGTTATCTTTTACATAAAAATTAGTAACGCAGTATCAATTTCTTAAAATTAATAAAATAGTAAGCTTTTACTTCTATTTGTTTATAAATATATTTTTATATTAAACAAAAAATTACAATAATGATAGTATATTTCATAATTTTTACGCAAATTTTATAATATTACATAATATAATGATAATATATGTATATACATATATAACGTCAATATGACTGTTGATAGATACTGCGAGGTACTAAAAATTTAAAAGTGCCAAATCATATGCAAAAAAACCACCGGGCAAATGGTGTTCGCGTGGCGGGTCAGGCCAAACGGACACTCGAACCAGTTTTCGCGAAAGCCGAAAGTAAAGGGGTCGACGAAGCGGGTCTCTCGATATGAATGTCCTTTAATTAGAGTAGCCTGCTGGACCTTCTTTCAGGAGCGCGTGTTTACAGGGTATTAGTTAATATATCGTAGATACACGCGGGGAGAGGGGCGGAGATGTGGATAGACGCGTGCTGCCGTTAGAAAGTGAAATGCTACAGGGCGAGTTCGTTTTGGCCATTGTGGACATCGTTTGGTGATCCTCGATCGGGCATTTACCCCTCTCATTTAGGACCGACCCGATCCACCGTAAAGATCGCAATTTATCGCCCTTGCCGACACGCGTTTTCTTACCAGTTTGCCTGGGCGACAGTTGAAGTTTTTCACGGGAGTATAGGAACGAACCGTTAAAATTTTTGGTACTGATTTGCCGCGGTAGATATAGTTTGCAAAAGAGATTGAAGCAATATACAACGTAATTTATTATAGATGTTCAATGGAATTATATAGTAATTCGTGACATTTTCAAGATGGATGAGAAAATGCATCCTTTTTTTTATAGCTGAGATTTTTATTTTCAATTGAGTCAGACTCTACGAAATATTTATAAATACGAAAAACAGTTTCTGTATATACGCCTTGACTTGAAATCTTTTATTTGATTCATCTGCAATAAATATTCGAGCTATTCATTATCAGACCAAGTAATGAAAGCATAAATCTAAAAAAATGATTTATAGGTTTGTACACCAAAAAAAAAAGAACAGTTTGATAGATCATTCAGTCACGATCGCAAGCGATTCATCAAAATCGATCAGCCGGGACTATTACGATCAGGTGCTGTCGCAACCTAAACTGGTTCTATAGCTAATTCAATCAACTAAATGTACGATGGGGTGCATTACACGTGTATCGGCGATAGACATCCATTAAGTGTACATTCAACAACACACCTGGTGTCGTTCTAGAGATGTAACTAAGGCAAGCTTTGAATTTCAAAATGAACGGCTTAAATTTTTGAGTCGATATATCATTCAGTACGGAATTCGAGACAATGCATTATTTATAATTTCTAACTACATGATAATATTAACACAGTCTTAATATTATTATATTTGCAAATGCAATATTAAAAACATGGATAATTTTCGGTAATGCTTTGAGATTTGACACACCTTTAAATTAAGTTAAATAAGAAATTTTCAGTTTTGGTAGTTTTCTATCAATCATACGATCGATGCTAATCATCCGTTGCACCGTGTAACGGTCGAAAATCCACTTATGAAGCGACATTTCGTCAATATTCGATTTAACGCAGGTATGGTTTTTGTGTTCGAGAGGCACCGTATTAGTTACTATTATCGAAATGACCAGTTAGGATGACAGCCATTAAAACTATGAACCAGCTGCTTCCCTTCACAGAGTTTCCCCCATAGGTAGAAGACCCTGCGGTGCATCGTGCATTATAATTAACCATATAGCGACCGCGTCGAGTCACCCCCATGCTCGTATTGACATACAGATAAGTAAACTGCTCACCTACACAGGGTGCCATTAAAAATATGTTGTAATATATTATTGCCATTATAAAATTATGTTTTAGAATCGTGTTATTTTGTCACGTAATAAATACATATCTCTCATTTGTTACAATAACGACATATAAACTAAAAAAATGTTTTTATTTCATGCAATAAAAGATAAAATCATAAAGAAAACAAAAAACTTATTTTAAAAGAACATAATTTTATTTTTATATATAAAAAATCAATTAAAATATTAAAATTACATTTTAAAATTAATATTACAAAATTTTTAATATTTTAAATATTCGAACTCATTTTCTGGAACAATATACTAAAAAATAAGATATTTTTATTAAAGATTTATTGCATGCAGTGCAATGTATTTTATTTAAGTAGAAATTGGAGTAAGTTTAGTTTCATATATATATTTAGATATTATTATTTAATTTATGAATTTATCATTATATATTGTCTCAAAAATTATTTTAAAAAATATAAAAAAGTTTGTTAGACTCATGCCTTTAGTAATATATTTCTTAGTTATATTATTCTGATATAAGTTAGTACAAGTTATACAACTTTATTTCAATATCTTTATTCTTTTTTCTTCTTATTGTATTGTATTAAAAATTTTTATAAAATGTTTTAAATATTTGATCCACTTTGTAAACAACTGATTATCATACGTGTGCATCGCAACAGTTTTTATGTCACCCTATAGTTTTACCCCCATGTATCCATCGAGACCACCATGGCACGCGTCCAGGTGGATGTTACAAAATGTTCGTTACAAAGCGCGATTCGTATTGCTCAGCTGTCTAATTTTCGATGATTTTGACTCGAGCCTTCACGTGTCGATTATCTTATAAAATGCTTCGATGGAATATTAGATAATGTCGATTCGCCTGCCGCTTTTTAACATCTGTATAAGGTCTGTTATTAATTTAAAGATTTTGGATGATAGCAAATATTGGACAACATAAATATTACAGCACAATAATACGTGCGATACGACTACTACTGTCTCAATCGATTAATTTTTAAGTTTTTGCTTGTAGAATTAATTTCTTGCTAATCCAGAAACAAACATCGTTTCTGCTGAAGAGACGCACAACTTCTATAATTATACTGTTCCACATTAGTTTCACGTATTTGTGTTGATATTATTTCAAGTTTATTATCATTTCCTGTATTTGTGAATTGTTAGTCGTTTGGTGTTTAGTCCTTTCAAGAAAGCTACTTCACATCAACAAATAGGATGGATTAGGTTATTTTTAACAATAGTGGAGCCCCCCGCAGAGGGAGGGGTGGCGGAACCTACTGCGTTCACGCGAAGCGACTCTCACCCCACCTCTTCCTCTGCGAAAGAGCTTGCAACTTTTATGTCGTTTTAAAGTGTATGCGTAAATTTGTTGGTGTAAGGTAGCTCTCGTTTCGCGTGGAAAGTTGAAACCATGTAGAAGTCGTACCCTCCTTTGCAGAAATGCAATATTCATATCTACTCATCAAGTGCACTTACACGGACATGATTGTTAAAATTTTTGTGTAATTGTAAAAATTTATATTCTTCCCCAATATATTTATTTTTGTATAAAATCAATTTGTTTAAACAAAATGATAATTTTTTACTATGTTTAAGCGTTCTCCTTCCTGTAAAAGATACGCCATAACGTCTCTTTCGACACCTTTTCTCATATACTTACTTGATGACAGACGCTACTGCATCTCCTGATAATGGCATTATGATATGTTCACTATGTTATTATAATAATGTCAATAGCATATTTTACACGCTTTGACGTGAAGTAGAATACCTGCTCGATATTTTTTGTGCTACTAAACTTTTACGCAGAAATTTTTTGTAAAAATTTTTTTGTATCGTTCTTTAAAGAAAAACTACTCAGAGATATATCTGTGTTTACTTTTATTTTTCATCATTTTAAAGTACCGAAGATTTATCATGTATAGAATATAAAATATTATTTTACATAAAAGTGACACTAGTATAGTTCTTCCTACTTTCTACCAATGTAGATTTTACCTTTAATCTTGGTTTAACTTATATAATGTTCTTTTAATTCTAAGAATTAAAAAAAGACAAAGAATGAATTAAATCGAGATATTACAGTTCATTCTACATTGGTAAAAATAAGTATTAATGAGTCAAATGAGAGATGTTTTATATAGCTGAAAAAATTATTAATTATTAATTATTATTCTTATACTATTATATTATTATTCTATAGTATAATCATCTCACGTATGTACCTAATAACACGGTTATAAAAGATATATAGTATTTCAAATATAATAGCAAAGGAAGTAAAGAAATAATAATACAATAGATAAGAATGAAAGCACAATAGTTTATTACTAGCTTAAGTGACTAGATGACTAGAGAACTTTCTCTCTTATTTCTAAGACAACATGTACATAGGACATTCTCCTATCTCTTGCGATGAGAATGCGGAGTTGCGAATAGACGTTTTGAATTAGTTAGTCTTTGGAGGCGCTGCATCGTTGGTTTTGTCATGGAACCAACCGTTTCAGGCTTTCGATAGATAGTCACCGCCATGAGAAATTTTTAATATACTATTAAAAACCATATCAATATGTTGCTCTAAAATGATATGTCGATCATAAATATTTTAGTTGACAATCGCGATTCTCACGACGATAAATCCATCCAAACCTCCATAAATATCTCTCTCTCTTTTGACAAATTATTTACAAAAATTAATTAATACGTCCGTCGCGATTAATCCTAAGGAAGATTATTACAATTATTGATTGATGATAATATATAGCGCTCGAAAGACCAAGGAACAAATATACAAATTTCAGTAACGCAGACAAAGTCCGGTTTACGCAAACAATCGTCGAAACCCCGCGACTAAGAATTTGTGCTCACTTTTCAATAGTTGGCGATTATCACTTTACACAGTACGTTTTTCATAATTTTAAAAATACTATTTAAATAATATTTTAATAATCCCCCCCCCCCCCCCCGCTAAATGTAAAATATATTAATTTTGTTTAACTTATTTAAAGCTAGCTGTTTTCTAGTTAATTGTTTTACCGTCCAATATATTTAAGTTAACATGGCGGTTTTTTTCGCTACCGCAGCAAAATAAGAGACAATTGCATGTGTGCACGGGGTCTATGTGATAGAATATACGATTAATTCAACGTCTTCTATGTGGACTTCGTTATAGTTGTCGTTGTCGTCGTGGGGGCCTTCGTTGTTTTCGACGATTCCACATTTTGCTTCGACACGTCTATCGTGGCCGTCAGCGGCTTTTTGTTCACGTCGCATACTTTTCTAGCTCGCCAATAATCTGTAACAAAAATATTATATACGATTATTATTAGATATGTATTGTTTAACCTTATATTACTCGCACGATTTTATTAACATAATTAAAACTATATCGCATGCCCCAATATACTCCTATTATAGCTCCAGTGCCATATTAGCATTAGAGGCTAACGTAGGCTATTGCTTAAGGACGGCAAGTGTAGGGAGGCGGCATTTTTTTAAAAAGAAATTCTAAAAATAATAAATTTTTTTGATTAACAAAAAGTAAACGTGCAATAAAGATAAAGTTTCTCGATCCCTATAAATGACCTTTTTTGTTCCTTACGCCAATATGGTTATTGGACAGTTGAATGGGGATGACAAAAACTCTTAATCTCTCCGACTCTGACTGAATATCTACAATGATTACGTAATAGCATTCATTATAGTGAATTTATAAAAGCGACTCCAGGGCCCATATTCTGTACACGTCTACCGACAGTTGTCGGTGTCATTAAGTAACGATAGCCAATAAAAACTTTTCTCCTAAAACAGTCCTTACCATTGGTTATTGTTAATTATCGACACCGACAACTGTCGGGAGACGTGTACAGAATATGGGCCCTGATGATATACCTAGTCAATGTATGTCACATACGTACGCATACATGCATAATTATCAATATAAATGTAGACCAATGTTTAGCGTAAAGTAGGCGTATATTGGCCACCTTATGACTGAACATCCCACACAAGTATAGGTAATGAAAAATTGAGCATCGTAAAAGATAACGATATTACGGTATTACGGTACATATAAAATTATAAAAAATTAATGAGATTAGTAAAGAGGTCATTCGTTTTGATTATTCATACGTTTCGCGTCATATAAATAGCTATATATATCCTCGCGAAGAATCACGTAAAGCTTCTCTTGTAATAAGTATATTTTCAAGATACCGTAATAGTCAATTTCATGGATCGACTGGGTTAGGACGCGACGTAGAGTAACCTGTATAGGAACACCGTACGAGAAGAGTACGAAATTTCCACAACAAAGACTGCGTCTTAGGAACACCCTAGTTCGATCAGGTAGCCACCTGAGTGCTCTACCCTCGTTTCTTTCTGCTTTTCTCTCTTTTTCTGACTGACTACTTGACAGGTGCGACTTAATATTAACAGTACCGGTTTGGAAATCTGTTCTTTTTTCCCGATACTTTAACAAAAATATGAAAGGCGTAAAATTGCATTCGCATGTCTTTTATTCTGTGGCAAAATATAAAAAGTCTATTTACACAAAACGAAGTGTCCGCATTTGTGATTTATGATTAGATCCGGTTAAATTTCCCATCTATTTACAGCTAAAACCATAATGTTACATTATTGCGGTCATGTTCTTGCAACAGCTTCTACTATACTTTAACCAAGTTTGAACATCTTGGTTGATATTCACACAATATGGAATATGATTTAATCGGGTAATATCCGTAATATGGCATTTAAAATATTGAGGAATATTAGCGTTTGCGAATCGATACAGTAAATAGAGTACGGTCCAGGTACGATCGATGTGAAAAAGACTGAAAAAATCCACAACCGCCATATGTCGAGGACATGATCCTTTCTCCGCGCTTCTCTCTTTTTGGCAACGGTCCGCCATATGGTGCGCGAAATCGAGTTCTTCCTCAACCCAACGTCTTCTCTTTCTCTCTCCTCCCTCTCTCCTCTTTTCTCTAGTCGCGTTCACGATTTCGCTTGTCAACATCTGTTTCCACGCCTCAACGTGCCGCGAAGTAGATCCTAGATGCGTCGAAAAAAGCTCGACGCTTACCTGTCCATATGTCTCGAACGTGATTCCACCTCGAAAATTTTCTTTTGTTCGCGGATCCGAATGCGGTCCTCCTGACGCGTTCTTTACTCGAGCGAAGGATTTCGTTTGAATCCTACGCTTTATAAGGCGTCTTCGATTTTATGGAGAAACCACACGAACGGCTCACGAAGTCTGCTAAGTCGCAATTGAAGGATCCCTTTGTCAATATCTTAGGATCAAGAACATCGAGAGTTTTTTATTCTCCCCGACATGAAAAATAATGTTGCGATCATTCTTCGCTTTGCATTACAATCCGTGTTTATTTTTCCTTTAATTAGTTATCGATGAAAATAGAGCTTCAGATCGTGTATTTGAGATAAAATAGGTTTTGATAAAAAATAATAGTTTAGATATTTTTTTATTTGACAAATTTGTTTATTGCGTGTGTGTGTGTGTGTGTGTGTGTGAATATAAATCTTTATTATTTCTTTTAACTTCACAGTAGATACAAAGATGAAAAACATATATATATATTAAAATTATTACAGCAATAAGTAAAATATTAGAAAACTCTGTCTCTTTCTATCTGTTGTATATATCGTGAGACTGATAACAAATTCTGTTGGATCTTAAAAGATGTTAGATACGTAAAGGAGAAGTGAGAATTAGTGTATTTAGTTGTGAGACAAGTTGTATTTGCATGAAATGCAACTTGTCTCAGCAGGTGGTGCG
This sequence comes from Cyphomyrmex costatus, assembly GCF_001594065.2. NCBI lineage: Eukaryota > Metazoa > Arthropoda > Insecta > Hymenoptera > Formicidae > Cyphomyrmex > Cyphomyrmex costatus. Next base: position 304,036 of record NW_017277190.1, on the reverse strand, counting down.
CGACCTTCGTAAGGTCTCGCGCGGCACGGTATCGCGTGTTCGCGGGTCTGATTTAATCGTGGGAAAAGACGTTCTAGTCGTCATGGGCCCTTAGCAAGGGCCAACAGGTGTCGGTGGAAAAAGAGCTGGTTGCGCCGTCCCGCTCTGTTGAATTTTCGAGGGTCTCGTTGTGTTCCAGCCCAAGAAGTCACCGTGTGTGGTGGATTATCAGTGCAAATAGGCACAGGATCTCGGTACGAGGTTGAGAAACCATAAGTTTCTCCACTCTGCCAAGATTATCGCGTACGCGTGTTTCAACGTACACGGACGCGCGCGTGATTTCTTTAACCTGTGAACCACTATAAATTCCTATATATAATTTCAAAAAGGTTAATTAGGAGCCATTCTACACTCTGATCGAGAAATAAACATTTTTTTTTTTAATCCTGAACAACAGCACAGAAGGATCAATTTTGTTGAAGTATCTAAAAATTTTGCTAGATATATCATAGATCTGAAAATAATTTTGTTGCACTATCAAAATAATTACGTAGAAAATTCAAGTATGATGAGCAATGTCGTGAAAAGTTTTGAGTCTAACAACGAGTTAGAGCATCCTAATTATTTTGATAGTACAACAGAATTATTTTCTGATCCAGCTCTTTTAGATATTTCAAAAAACTGTTTTTTCCGTGAAGGCACATTCGATTTGAGGGCGTGCAATCCGATCGGTAATATTGGTTTCGTATAAAGAAACATGCAATATTTTGCACTTGGTCGAAGAAATAAAATGTCCATTGTGCATAAGAATTCATGCGATAAAATGAGAGAAGTGGACTTGATTGCATCATGCCTGAAGAATCCAAGGAATGCAATCATGAGTTTCTTTTACTCCTTGGAAATTGGTCCTTCGATGACTCAGTGTCCTACAGGTACGTTGTCGCACCCGCCTTAGATGCATGACTCATAGGTGTGATCTCATTCCCGATCGCGACGCTCTTTCTCTAACTGCATCCTGCACGACTGGCGACCGATCGCTTCTCACGATCGTACACCACACGTGTCCACTTATCTTTTCGTGATAACGCAAGTATTTTTTTCGTAGATATATTTGGTTGTTCCGTCGAAACCAGTGAATATTTTCTCAAATGTAATAAAATTACGTAGAAAAAAATAGTGCTTTACTATCGTAAATCCAAATTTTTAACAAAATTATATTTAATAACTATATTTAGTAACTATATCTAATAAGATAATTTAATTACTTTCCATTAATTATTTTAAAATTTCAAAATATTCCACCTTTGGATGATATATTTTTAAATATATCTATATAATTTTTCAGATATATTAACTTTAAAATAAAAAATTAAATATCCATCGATAAAGATTGTAGAAATGTATTATTCATTTACATTTTATTTGAAACAATAAAAAAAAATTGTTTTAATCATAATTTAATGAAAAATAAAAAAAAGTTGTTCCTACATAGGATTCTATTTATAACAAAATTCTATAATAAATCGGTTAAAGAACTATAAGTAAAAAAATTGACGGAAATTATTTACATATGTGTCCGTAAATCGCCTTTTAGAAGGGAAAAGGAGAAATTTTTGGTCCGAGATTTAGACTACTTGGATTATCTGCAACGGGTCTACGACCCGTTTATGACGCGTGCTTCTGGCGTAAGAAACGACAGGGTGGAAGGTTGGTCAAAGGAGAGCGTAAGACGAGTAGTCGAGAGTATTCTGGCGAGGGACGGCTATATAGAGAAGAGAGGCGAAGAGAAGGCGGAAGAAAGGCGGCGGGTTTAGAATAAGAAAACAGGTCGGAGCCACGCGACCAGGTCGCGTCTGCGCGTCCGGCTTCCCTTTCTTCGTCATGGCTTTCCCGCCAAAAAGCCGCCACTCGGTTTTTATGACGCCATAACAAGAGATTCGCAATCCCATTCCAGTAGGCTAAATAGCAGTCCATTACATAAAGAAAGCTGATTTGAACTTTTTTTTGACGATGAACTACTTACAAGTCACGAGTTCCGAATGTCCACGACTATACTGCATGCGAATCGTTACATAATTCTGTTCCTACTCCAATAAACTTACTTAGTGGCATGCCATATTGAATCATAGGTGTGTTCTTGTCGTTGCATTAAAACTTTTTATCTCGTTTTCGCCGAATTTCAAATATTGTAAATATACCTATTTCGTTTAACGTGTAACAAAATAGTTGAGAACCGCAAAGAAGTAACCTTATTTTTAGATCTATGTTCATGCAGAAATTTAAGAAGACGGTATTGGTCGACCTACTTTCGCGCGCGATGCATCCCGCGAAATTCGTGCTCGTTGTCCGTCCAGGAAAATTTGTCGAACGTATATGCTCCCACATGCATATTTCGCGACATACGCACGCGACACGCGTTCGCGCGCCTAAATTGCCGCCAAGGCTCGTCGATAAAGTTCGCGCGTTGATATTTCGCGAGAAGAGAAATGTTGCTCACCGTGAATGCTGGTCTGCCTTGAATACGGATTACTCCGCTTTTTACCGGGCGACCGGTCGCTCTTCTCGTTGTTCCGTTTCTGGTAATTATTTTCCTTATCCTCGGAGCGAGGATCTACTCCCCATCTCTTGGCGAACTTGCTCCTCTCCGCGTCCAGTGCCTCCTGGAGCATCTCTATCGTCTCTCGCGAATTTGGCCGGCCAAAGAGGCAGCGCGGTACTCGTGAGGTCATCGTCGTCCTGGGCAACAGCGTGTAGTAGATTTCGTGATAAATCGAGGCTGCCAGCATTTCGGGTACTTGTTGTGTTATCACCGTACGCGTAGTCGAGCAAGCGGATCCCTGGGACTTTAGTCTTCCAGTTCAAAGTACGTATCCACTCGCTTCTCCGTTTCCAGCGAATATAATACCAAGATCGTCGATTACTTCCAGTTCTTCCGAGTCAATGTATTCCGGAGGAACAGGTGAGTCTTTGGCGGTGTAAATTCTGCTGATCTGTTCGACTTTTCTGTCAAGTTTTCTTCTTGAACGGTCGCTTCTCATGGGCTCGCACGACGTTGAGCAGCTCCGTCCAAGACCCTCGATTCTCACTGCTCCACGGTCGGACTAGTTCTGGTGGGATGGTTCCGAGGTTCCAGAGCCAGTCGACTCGTATCCGTTTGAGCGAGCCACGAGGTCCGGTGCTCCCTTCCACCAAACGTTTCAATTCAAATCTGATTGGCGCGCCGTGCTAGGTGCGCAGTAAAAATGGCGCGAATTTTACGTAGTGACGTCTTCGTCGTACGCACGACGGCGTCCAATCGCATGTACTTTCTCTAGTGTGTATGTTCTCCACGTGTACCCTCACCACTTCGTTCGTTCAAAATCGTCCAACGGATTATGCTAAGCGATTTTTCGTGGTAGGGAAGAGCGAGCGCGCACCATGAAGCGCATTTTTTTTGCCTTTTTTCTAAGTAGCGCGACGTATAGAATGATCACGATCGTAGTTCGAGTGTGTCGCGATAGGATTCGTAATGATCTTTCTTCCGGCGAACCCTTTTCGAATTGCGTTGATGCGTCTTATCAATCGCAGGAGCGCATGGAAAGATTCTCTTTTTATTATCGGTCCGTAAATTGCCCCCTTCATTTTTATCCAAATCACTAGATATATTTAAAATATGTTTCTTTTATCAATCTTCAATATTGTTCGGTAAAAATACTGCCTTGTGTATAATAACATATATAAATATATAAATTATGTCAATCTTTAAACTTGACTTTTTGTAAAAAAAAAAAGTTAAAAATTACCTTTCCAGTATATTACTGTTATTATTTTATTTAATTCTTTAGACATTGTGTTGAAAAAGTGTCAATCGAACCTGACGCTATATAAATAGATACAAAAAGTTTGTTTTTCTATTCAGTTCGAGGTGAGGTTTCGAAATTGTATAATATTTCTCTAGAAGACTTTTTGGAAGAATAGATGGTTTCGATCCTGTAAGCGCGCGCATTGATGAGACTACGGGACAGTTCGTCCAATTGTCGTGAGCACGATTGCCCTGAGCATTTTTGCGGGAAGTCGGGCGTTCTGCAGCAAGAAGAAAAAACGGCCGTCTGAGCAGGTGAAGCAGCCGGAGAACGAGAGGGAGAGACCAAGTGGAAGCAAGTTCCAGGCAGAATCGCCCTTCGAAAATTGCCGCAATCGCTTCCTCGAGCGCATAGAAGTTTTAGTATAGAAGTGACTTATGAACGAGAGCTGCCGTAATCGTGTGGTTTACATATGATTAGCCTGTGACACTAAGGGTGCATCACATTATATGCTTGTTTAGTATCTTTTCGTGAGATTGATATCTTGTCGTTTTTCTGTCAAGTCTTCTTGTTATCTCGCCTTTAAATTGCCTAACTAATTAGTTTCGATGACGTTTCATATACGATGTTGCCAAATCGTCAATGCCCCCCACCTTCGCCACTGCCCTCTCTCTCTCAGCTTAATTATAAATGTCTCGCACGATATCGAGTGGTAAACGACATTCAAGTCATGGCTCTCTATATCACGGTCAGCCGAATGACAGAGGTAAATTCGACCGTTACAAAAAAAGTCAGGGCACATTGCAGCGTCGACGCATCCGCAGTGGATGCGTATGCGTGTATATGCGGCACCGTATATTCTTGTATGCTTCATCATGGACAGGTGAACACCGTGACCACCACGAGCCAGCGCCCGTAACGATCATTACGGTTTGTGATTGCTTCTTGAGATTTTTCCACGTAATGTCCACGGGAGGCAGCTGTTTGGCTATTATTGCTGATTATTACGCGCTTTGCTCCCTGATTATTCCGTGATTACTTCCCAACGTGATATTGTAACGCACGCAGTCTGCGAGATTGACGTGCTTATTATCCATCGATACAGGGAATATTTCTTATAATAAGGAATGTTCACACGATATAAGATTTGAGAAGCGAGTCTGCTTGCCGCGAAATCTGCCCCACAAATCTTTATAGCGCGCAGATATTAATGCGTAAATCTCGATGCTATCCTCTCGAGCGTAAATCGTTCCTCCTGAGCTCTCGTTTCGGCGTAGCCGTTGGATCTCTGAGGAAATGCCGACTTCCTCCTCGTTTAAACACGGGAACGTCAATATCCGTGGGGGATTTCGAGTTTCGAGTCCCTCCCGCTCACCATTGGACTCCCGCTTCCGGTCCTGGTCAAGCAGACCGGAACAAGCGGGGTCCTCGTCTACATCGTGACGTCGGAGCATCGTCAAAAATTAGGGAGAAACCGATCCGCAGGGGTTCCACGCCAGGATGTAACTAATACCACAACTTTAACTTATACCAAAGACAATTATTAGCTCGATCATTTTTCACGGTTTTATAATCAATCTAATGGATGGCGTGTTCATAATTTTTAGAAATTTTAGGCAGTTGCATGTTTGTTATCGTTGCAAGCGAACCGTTGAATTCTCGTTTTAATCCTTTTCAATACACAAAAAGCTAATAAAAGTATTTTTTTTTTAAATAAAACTCATATATTACTTTTTAAAATTAATATTATATTAATTTAATAACAACAGATGATTACAGCGATTAATGTAATTGTATGATAAAACGTATAGTTATATTTTTTCAAGAGTTAATGATAACAAGTGATTATATTGACAACTATGTTACTTTAATAAAAAGGTCATTTAAATTTGATGAAAAAGTAACAAAAATCGTAACGATTCATTAGTTTTTGAATAATAGTACTTAATTAATAACGTTAAGTATATAGCTTTCGGAAAAAAGATGATAACAGTATAACGAGTGATTTTTATAAAATAATTTTTTCAACTCTGGAAATATGTAGAAGAATATATCTATGAGAGAAAGAACAAGAATTTATATCCTATTCTTAAACTATCATTTCTTTTTACGTATATACATACTTGCGTGCTTGTCATAACACCATACGTGCTATTATCATTTGCAAACACGATGGTTATCCCGCAACGGAGGAAAGTGAAGTCAAATAAAAAGATGATTGACAGTTGACGTCGTCAGGGAGAAAAATAAAGAATGAGAGACGTCGAACGAAATGAAATGAAGAAGCCGTGAGGAATAAGGTAAGAAAACTCAAAACGCTACCCTTTGGCCATCGGTGCGAGCACCTGGCAGCATATGTGCCAAATATAAAAGGACGAACGTCTCCGCGGGCCGGTCCCTATCTCTCTTTCTCTCTTTGCAAATTCTCTTCGTGCCCCCGCTTGGGAGGCTCTGAAAATTCTGCGGAATCACCGATGCGTCTCGCGCGGCTTTCGTTCAGTGTCGAAATTAACGGGAGCGCACCGCGTGTCGGTCAGCTGTTGGCCGTGATTGTTACCAGCCGCGTATTAAACTCTCTACGTCAGATAATGTAGTACATGAATACGAAACGTAAATTGTAAATCTTGTCTTAGAATTCTCATCGATGAAATTGATTGTAAAATACACTGAAAACTTTCCCTTTTCGTTTCATTAATTAAAGCTGCTTTGATTACACAATATCAGTTAAAACAATCAACTAAAATAAGCTAATATCACAGTCAATATCATTCAAAAGATTTTGATAATATTAGTTCGTAAATACGCCTTGAAACTAACTGCAAAAAAAATAATACAACAAATAATATAGTTTAAAATAATCTTATGCAACAAAATGACCATATTTTTTTTTAAATTTTAGGGCAATAATTTTTAAACGAGTAAATAAATTAAAATAAATTTTTTCACGAATATGTATTATTGTTTGATCAATATATGTATATGTATAAAATTTGATTTAATTTTTAATGTTATTTCCTTATCAAATTTGCAAATAAGCATCATTAGAAAAGCAATTTTACACAAGATTATTAATTATATTGCGAGTCAAGGAATACAATTAAAAAAATGAATTGTAATAAATCTTAATCCAAAGGCACATGATTAAGATTGTACTATAAGGACACTGAACCAGTCACTATGGTGAAATTTCACTATATGTTAAATACTATAGGTTCGTTTACGAAGGGTAATCGTGTAGGAAGCGGTAAGACGAGGGTTAGAAACTGGACAATGGATCTCGTGTTGAGCAACCACCTGTATATACTTACAGGTATCCGAAAGCGTCTCTGAGGAAACAATGCTACCTTTTCCACGTGTGCCTGTATCACGAAAATAAACGGAAGCAGTCGCGTGGCCAGCGTAGCTGCTTTTGTGCGGAAATTTGATATATTCGGTCATGATGTTTCATCATCTGCTTTTACCGCAAGATGCTCTTCGTGTTCTTCGGAGCAGTTACGTGTTTTAATATTTTTACGCTACAGAACTGTATATTTTAATAAAAATAAAATAATATCGTATGATATGTACGTATAAATTAAGAGAAAATGCGATAATAAAGCAGTTTAATGTTCTTTACGGAAATGAGACGACGTTTGTATATTGTCGAGTTTGTCATATTGTACCCGGAATAAGTGGCGAATGGGATATGCATAAACAGCTGCCGTTGGGTTGCAGATGCTTTAAAAATTTTGAAATTCCAGCCACGTCGTAAACACTAGAACGTTGCGACTGGATGCGCACAAGGCTGCACTCTTCACGTACTAGAAATCGTCTTTTTCGAACACTTTTGAATATAACTTCATCAAAAGAAAACTTATACATCTTATAACATCTTAAACTAGACGCGAAATATTAAATTAGTGGACGATTCATGTTCTTCTTTGAAATGATCTATCTTATAAAATTTAGTTTCGTATCTCTTTTGCTTGTTTCTTAATTCTTATTAATTTTATTTAGAATACGGATAATATTTGATAAATGATCTATAATTGCTAACGTAACGTTCTGCAAAGAAATTAATAAAATCAAGTCGCTTTATCTCTCGTCTTTATGATTTCATCATTTAGATCTGATAAAGACACGTTTTTTTCTATCCTTTGTTGCATCCAACCGACTGATAGCCAGTCTTCGTATATACGATTTTAAAACGACTGCGCGTAATTGAGCCAGTTTACCCACGCGACGCAAAAATCGTGCGTTCATCGAAGCGGAGGAAACATTTAACGTAAGATGTTGCTGTGCACTTTGTGCGTGCAGCTCGCGCTCGTTTATTATTTTCTCCTCTCGATACGAATCGTATAGGATCGAGTGCGTTGCACGATCCAGAAAAGGATGTGGAAAAATTGCCGATTGGCAGTTAGCCATTTTTCAGAGCGCGCGAGAATTATAGTGACACCGTTCTTCAAGAGAACGACGACGCTCAAGGTCGATACTGTAATTTCAGTCAATTTAGATCTGCCAGCTATAATTCGCAGGATTTTTATGGACGTTGATATAACTTTTCTTTTAATGAGCGATGACGAACGTCCTTCCATTTTTTCCATATGATGAAAGTAGTTGAAGTTACTCTGGAGAATCTTTTTAAGAATTTGTAATATAATTTTTAGAATCTTTATGTAAATAGCTCTGATGCAAATTATATTCATCGTGTCCCATTTTTAAATAGATGTGTATGATTGTAATTGCGCAGTTTTACGAGAGAGTCTCATTTAATTCAAAAAGATATCGCTTCAGGAAGTTTTTGATGGAGTATGTAAAAAGAAAGCAAAAACGTACAGCCGAGATTCCGAACAATGCGGGAGGAAGGCGTGACGGTAAGCTTTACGAATCTCTACCGATCCAGCTGCTCGTACCTACATATTGTACATTTACCGTCGACCTTTCGAAGCCTCCACCTCCACGCGATAGTTCGTTCAGATAGCTTGAATGCTGGCAAAAGACGGCCGACGATCAGTTGCCACCGTTGGAGGGGGTGGAACAGCTGTTTCGTTCAGTGAGAGAAGAGCTTGGATCGTACATATTTAAAGATCCCAACGTTAATTCAGTACGCTTCCGATATACTTTTTGGACAATAATTTCCGAAAAAGAAATATCATAATTAGATTCGCTCGTTTTTTGCAATACAAAGTATAAAGAAATAATTTTCTATTTGTCTTGCAAAAACTATAATAAGATTTTCGTTTATTTCGATAAAATTTTGACTAGTCAGTTTGAGAGGCAGATCGATGGCTAGTTGAAGATCGTAGATGAAAAAAGGAAATTCAGTCAGGAAGCGTAGGCAGGATGTTGAAGGTAATTACATTGCAAATAAAAGATGCGTTTCTCACGGTAGCTTGATGCATTATAATATTATATTTTTAATAAATTTAAAAATCGATAGATTCAGTTCAAAACATCGTCGTTTCAACACATACCATATGTCGGGTATAATTAAATCGCTGTCACGTAAGATCCCTGTTCTTCCCATCATTTTGGCGTAACTAAGTTCTCGTATTTCCATCGTCGAAGCAGGAACAGGAAGGACATATCCCTTCGAGCGAGAAAAAAATTGTGGATTGATCCAACGAGGAACCATCTTGTCGTGTGGGCACAAAGTAATTTGATCTTCTGGCCAGTTTTACAGCTTCTATCGATATTAATTATTAAAGTTATTTTGATGTAGGTTAAAAAGATATTCGAAAACAAAAACAGATAGATGGATCAGAAATGCATTCATTTCTTCATTTATTAACAATATTTTTAATAAATATTTGTTATGCATTATAGTCGAAAAGTGAAAACAATTAAATAGATACTTTATTAAATTTCCAGGAAGAGAATGAGTTTCCAAGAAATTATCAAAGTTCTTCGTATTTGTTATGAAATCTGTAATATTGTTTGACACAAAGTTTCTTGGCTATGAAATTGAGAAAATAATATCATTACCACGTGCTAATCTTTCTGCTGCGTCCGATTGTATAGGAGCTCACGCACAATTGTAACGCATATGTATACTTAAACTTTAACGATAGGTTTCAGACGGGAAAAAGGGAAACTCGAAATAGCCGTTGTCAGATAGGAGTATCGCAGACTCCTGGAAACGTAGTTCCCGCCAATTTCTTGACGGGTGCTCGAGGCGGTGTAACGGCCGTTGGTCCGAGATATACCTCGAAAGTGGCAGGTGCAACTCGGGCCAAACTTCATTAAACACAATCCCATCTGCGCCCTCATACTTCCAAGACGTCTCGTGGCCTCCGTAACTTTTTGAGGACGAGAAAGAAGGAGGAAGAAAGAGAGAGAGAGAGAGAGAGAGAGAGAGAGAGAGAGAGAGAGAGAGGAGCCTTAGCAACTCCGGAACCTCCGGTTGGCGTATCTGTTCTTCGTCTCTCTTTCTTCTCTCTTTTATCTTTGCTCGAAAAACAGGCGGATTGACTTGTCCGATGCAATTGGTTGAGACTACACGCTCTGCGTGACAACAACTGAACCGTGACAGGTGCCTGTTCTCGCGCACAACGGAAAAATTATATAAAGACTAGGAAAATAATTTTGTGAGAATACCCTAACAAGTCATGTTTAAACGATTTGTATACTTATATCGCAGCGTAAGTAATTCTTAATTCCGTTTACCAAAAATAATATTTTATTTATATAGAAAAGATCGCTGAAAATGTTTTTATTACAATGCAAAACGAATTGTTGAACGTAGATACTTCTTTCTTTCTTACTTATATTTTAAGATGAAAAAGAGAAATTATAGGCACGTGGTAATTTCGCACACAGCAATTTCGGGATTCTTTTCACTTCTGGCCAATTTTAAAGGTGACGAGTGTGCGTGCTTTCTCTTTCTGTATTAATAAAAATTATTGGGGTTCCTCGGGAGACTGCAAAACAAGTCAAGTCGCTCTGTCCGTTGAACACAAATTATTTCTCGGAAAGAAGAGAAGCCACGCGCGTGGCTGATCCTTCTGGCACGCGTGCCTGGTCCTTTAGAGACCCTTGAGATTTATTGATTTTAGAATATCTAGTCTGCCTGCGAAAGGAAAAGATTGAGATCGGCGGCAAACAGCATTGTTCTCTTTATCAATTAGTAGCATGTATAACAATCATTAATTGCACAAAACGTATAATATGAAAATACTAAGGTGAAGTAAAATTTAAATTTTTCACGGAAAGTCTCTTTTAAAGACGGAGTCTCTAAAAATTTAACTAGATACTATATATATATATATTATATACTTATACGGCTAAAAATTTTTACTGGATTATCGAAATTACGTACAAACTCAAATATGAGCAATGTTGTAAAAAATGTGACGTTTTAATAACTAACTTAATATAACATTATTTTTAGATCTGCATCTATGATCTAAAATATTACCATTTCTTTTAGATTGCATCAAGGTTGTTTTGTTTTATAAGACTTTGTATTTTTATAACAATCTATCGTTAGCTGAATATATCTTCTATCATCGATGCAATAAAGAAGCACGCTTGCTATTTCCTTTGAAAGGCTCGGAGATTCCTTATACGTTTTCCTTCATAAATCTTTGCGAAATGGGCGACACGACACTTTCCACAGCTTACCCTCTGCTTAGTGTCGTCAAAGAGGTTCAGTTCAAACGAGGAGCGAGGAATAATAGGCTTTACAGGATCTTTAAATTTTAAAGGGACGCGGTGCCGAACAGCTGACGCTGTCTAAGATGCTCAGGTATCTTTTCTAACAAATTCAGAACAATTCATAGGAGCAAATCAATTATCAGAAAATATCAGTTGCAAAAATATGAAAATTTGACGAGTAATATATTTCATGTTTTATATGTATATAAATAATACTTTTGTTGTTTTTCTTCTTTTTTCTTGAATTCTGTCATAATAATATAAATATTCTCTTTATCATCATATCATATCTAATTTATATCATATCTATAAGTTACTATATTTTCGTTCAATTTCGAACGATTTGCTTTTAATATTTTTCGTAGTTCTCACGATAATAAAAACGATGCCTCCTGTATGTTTCACATGATAGTGGACATTCCTCCTGACCAATTAACGCTATAATCATAAATTTCACTGTGGCATCTGCTGTAAGCGATATGATATCCAGGTGTTAAACGAAGGGTGTGTTTGATATTTTTTCTACCGAAATCGGTTTGAAATACGATATTTTTCTGGTACGTGTCGTCAAACGAGTAGGTGACATTTTCGTCGTTAAGTGAATATGTTGGATACTCACTATATAAATTCGTTAAGATACGATGTTTACATTTTTCGTCGTTAAGTGAATATGTTGGATACTCACTATATAAATTCGTAAAATGTTAGAGAACATCATAACATTTTATGTAAACATCGTATCTGAGAATTACTGGAATATGAAATCAATATTATGTGAGGAATGTATTTCTCGTAGAATACATCAGCTGATCACGTTCACACGATTGTGCAGATGGTGCTGTAAATGTTACAGTTTATCATGTAACGAGGTAATTGGGGTGGGCGTAACCGTGACGGATACAGGGGCGATTGAACCCCAAACTATTTGTTAAGTCTAACTAATTAAAGAACGCTGTTTCCCAGCGCCATACGCAATCTTTATTGGCACAGCTCCCAATTATCAATTCAATCCATACATTGAGAGAAATTGTTTTGTATTTATGACTATAATTGCATAGTAAATTACTATCTATTAGTGACTATATAACTTAATTTTGTTTCTCCTTTTCTACTTATAACTGTACTTTAATTGCACTTTCTTGTTCCTAGTAATTTAATAGTCTCTTACAGTAACTTTATATTAAACTTATTTATTTACATATAGGTTTTGACCAAAATGAAGCGTTTAGTGAATGATAAATTAATAATTACAATCACAAATACTAAACACTTATTTTTCAATGTAGACATTAAATGATTGCTATTAAGAAATATATGAAAAGAAATTTTGGCTTGGATTTTTACTCTTGTGACAAAAAAGGAAAAAAAATATGCCTGTACTAGTGCACAGATAACAGTACGATTATTAAAATAATATAAATTTAAAATAGACATATTTATTTAATAAAAGTAAATGTTTCTCTCTAATAGCCTCTATTTATAAGATATTCACGCGATACATAATTCAATGGACACGTTACAATGCTACTGACATTAACATTGCTAAAATTCATGTTTTTTAAAACTATTTTCTCTAAAAACTAATGCCTAATAAACCTCCTAAAAATGTTCTTGAAATCATTCTTGGATTCTCTTTGTTTATACCATAGTAGATATAAGACGAAGAGTACAACACTGAGAACGATACCAACAATTATTATACCAATGATCACGATGATTTTAATAACTGTCTTAGCAATGCAATTAGTCACTGAAACACAATATCTTTGTTTTATATTTGAGATATTTATAACAATCAATAAGCAACTTTTAAATTAATATACAATTAATAAGATTGTAGCGCTTACTGTACCTGTTTTTCTGCAATTATTGGAACACTCATTGAAGACAATTAAATAGATATTAGAAATATCAATATTTATCTTGTTCTCGACATTTATTATAGTGCTTGTTTCGCATATAAATATTCCATCTTTTATCGCAGCAGAGAATAATCCCAGATGCTTGACCGTCGCGTTTCCTGTTAGTCTTTTCTCTGTTAAATATCGAGAAAATATTTTTTAACTCATTTAAATAAAATAATGAGAAAAATATTCAATAATAAGTTAAACTATATTACTTATGTGAATAAGACAAATAAGTAGAGTGTCAAATAGGATCGAAATTAAATCTTGGTGTTTAATATGAGAAAATGTATTTAATAATTCACAAAGAAACATTATTAGCTTTACTTTCGACCGTATTTCTTGGCGGTCCTCTATTTATTTAAAATAAATGCTTTTATAATATTTCTAAATGAAAGAGATTAAAATCATAATTAAGTAGTAAACAAGTGTATTAAATGACATTCTTATATACGTTTTTACAGAATTAAGTGCAATTTAATATATGGATGAGAAATTATCACCGTGCAAATCGACGAAGATGGAATCAAGAAAGAACTTGCTATTATCATGGGAGTAATTAAAAGTAATTTTATTCTTTTTATTGTTATAGCCTTGATATTTAACTGGTTCCCAACTCAAAGTTATATTGGCGATTTTTCCAACGCAAGCACCTGTTGTCGTTGCGTCCGTTGGAACCGTCAACATGGATTCTAGTATCTAAAAGTTCAAATGTATTCTGTGACATAGTAAAATAATGATTAAATACATATATAATTGCTGACGAAGCAATCAATTAAAGAAAAATATGAATTGTTGTAATGAACGTGTTTAAAAGCTATAAAAAGCGTGTAATATTATTTTTATATAAATTATATGTATTATCATTTATTTACCTGAAAACCTTTTGTTGTGTATTGCAAATTTACATGAATCGTCATGTTTGCCAGAAAGCACGCCACTCCTGTGTCATCTCTAAGGACATAATTAAATTTAGGAGTGATTGTTTTCGATGTATTTTCTTCAGTCGTACTTGTGGCGGTTACATTAATATCGCAATCAGTAAAAGTTGAATTTCTTGTTTCTGCTGTTGTAACTGGTGAAGAAGGTCCCATTGAAAAAGACGTCAGAAAAGGTGTCGGTGTTGTCGACTTCACAGTAAACGTCGATTTTTCCGTTATATTTGTTTTAGATGTAATCATCGTTGTATTTGTCGTTTTCGTTGTAACTGTAGGGGGGATGGATGATAAAACTGTTGATGTAATATCTGGTAATGTCGGTGTAACCGTAAGTATCGTTGGATTAGTTACGAGTGTCGTTGATGTTATCGGAAATGTTGTAGTTTCTGTTGTCACTATTTCTATAGTATCGGTTGTAGTCGAATATATCGGGGACGCTGCCGTGGATGATGATGGATGTATTGTTACGTTTGTTACACATTGCGTTGTAGATTGCATTGACGTTGTCGTAGGTTTCGTTAACATTGTTGTAGATCGCGTAGACGTTATTGTCGATTGCATTGAAGGAACCGTCAATTTCGAAGTTGGAGTTGTTATTTTTGTCGTTGCTACACTCGATTCTGTTATCACGCTCGTGCTTTCTGTAAAAACTGGTGTATGGTCCGTTTGCGAAACAGTTGTTTTTTCTGTAGAAGTGTTCGACGAAGTTGTAGACTGTAATGTAGTTGGTACTGTCGTTGATATTATGCTCGTCGTTGAAGGAATTGTTGTATTATTTCTCTGTATGTTTTCATCCTCAAGTGTGATACCTTTATTTATCTGGATTGTGCATGCAACTATTGGAACAAATATTTTATTGACATTTACTAAAATAAAATGTTTAATTCAAAAATTCTCAAAATATTGATCGCGAACCGATTTTTTCGAAGAAAATTTTATATAAATTTATATTAATTAAGGTTATATGAAATTATATATAACTCTGTCAAATGAGAATTATTATTCTTAATTTTAATTGATATTAGCGAGTTCAGTGAACTTTTTTTTAATTACGTGCCAAACATTATGAAAAAAAAACATTTTATAAAAAATGTTTTTTATAATCTTACATAATTTTAAGTTATAACCTTATTTCCGAAGTACAGTGAAGGAAATTTTAAGTTACAGTTAAAAATAGAGTTACCTAACTGTAAATCAACACAATTTCAATTCCGAATAACCAAATCACTATCCCGATTATTATTGCCTTAGATGATTGCTTCATGTTTTCTTTTATCTTTAATATTTTTCGAATTAAAAGTTCTCATCAGTATACACGCACCACTATTTTATTATATCTGTTAAGATCAATTACAATAATAGTATTTAATGAGAAATAGAAGAAAATCTTAAAAAGAGCTATTAGAACAAATCTTTTATCGATATTCACTGAAATATAATGTTTAAAAGATTTCCAAAGTATTGAACGTAAGCCGAGTTTTGGTGAGTCGCGAAAAAAATTTAAAATTATTAATTACACTTCGTTACTTCGCGCACAAATTCACATGTTCGCGCATTTTTTTTCAACTTTGTACATGTATAAAGTTGGCGTTTCAACAATGTAAGAATTAAAATCTTTCGAAATAAAAATACACAAGACTCAGTTGTCACAAAAAAGAACATCAGTCCACTTGTTTCCTGAAAGGACAGAATTATCGCTTATGAGACAAGGGTTAATATAGATAGTAAAATATCCCTATCCCTCCTCTTGTGACAATACTGGAATTTCTGTTGGGCTTATCGTTTCATTTTTGGCCAGACAGACGGTGCGATAAAGCTATCTCTAACCCTTTTCTTTTAATCAATCGATATGACGCGCCATACGCAAGTAATTATTTGATGATAATTCATAAAAATTTCTGTTTTTCTTTGAATTCTTTCATTTCTGGATTCTACAGATCTATATCAGATCTATATCTTTATTCAAAAATAAATTTCTCATTTAACTGCAATTATGTGTAATCAACATTAAAAAATGGAGATTCTATTTTCGAGTCGACAGTCAGAATCGGCTGCTGCCTTGCTATGATTGGTTGAATATATTATTCGGTAAAATTGTGGCAAACGCACTGTAACAATTAACAAATCAATGCACCCCTTTCTGCTGTATATTGCCTGCACCACCGCATATTATTGTTCGGTTGTTCGTTTCCGCCGTATATTATTATCTTCTTTGTTGACGACTCATGCAGCATGCTGCGCTGCAATCGAGGCCAGCGAACAAACCCGGTCTCCTTTTACCCTCCTGTGCGAGCCACCCCTTTTCTAATTTCGTTGACTCGCGAGTGGTTGCGGTTTCAACTATTATCTCAATATGCAGCACGTGATGGTGGAAAAAGCAGCAAATATTGTCGTGACGAAAAATCGCGCTCAACATGGTCATGCAACACATCCGGTGGTCATTAATTACGCATTAGGCCCGTACCAATCGTTGATCCCGTTTACCAATGCAATGCCGTTGTTCTTTCAGCTGTCTAATTCGCGGTTTCGCCTAGAAATTCTCTCTTCGTCGATTTCCTGCATCGCTGAAATTACATTGAGTTTGGTCCTCAAGAATAAAATAATTGATATGCACTGTATATGTTCGATGTTACATTATTATTTCTATAACGCCCAATTATACTCAATTTTAATTATTCAATTTCTATAGATTGCCACTGAACCTACTCAATATATCGTTAATTTAACTAAAACAATGAGTCTAAATAATTTAACGATTCAAGGAAATGTATTTGACTGAAATTTAGTTTACTATTCAGTATTTACTAAATGTATACAAGTATTGTTTACTTTGAAACTAACCGCAGAAATAAATTGATTTATATTTTGATACAAATAGAAAAATGACAAAATGTTAATTTCATAACTCTATATAAGGAATTGGATTATATTGCACCTTCGATACTTAACTTGACAACGTACGATATTATTCGAAACTTTTGCTGCGTTGTGTTTTTTGTTCGTTAAGGAAAATGTTTTTGTAATGATCTTTTTCTCTCGTGAAATTAGATGTCGATACGGATAAACGATACAGCTCAACGTTAAAAAAGTTCCAAAAAACGGTATATGACGTTTCGAAGCATCTGCTCAGTCACGAAACCCTTCGGTCTTTATCAAGCAATCTTTGCCTAACGAAATCATCGGGCAATTCTCTTTTTTCTCTGGTTAGACTGCGTTAGACCCGACGCGCTATCGTGATTAAGCTTCTTTAAGGATCTATTCAAGCCGTCTAATTTATCGAAAATATACACCGAGGTGATGCAAACACCGAATCGGAGTATCGCAAATGCGTTAGATGCGAACATCTGCTACGCTACGAAACCCTTCGACGTTTATCAGTCGATCGTCGTGTGGAAATTGTTAAAAATAACGTTAAGAGGCGCCCCCGCGGTGACACAACGTTGAGATTTTGATAGATCAAATCGGAGATCGATTTTGTTCAATCGACCATCTGCCTCGTCGAAGGGTTGTTTGTGCCAACCCCTTTCTTAGATCTCTTTGGACTTTTACGTGCGAGTGGTTACCCACAATACACGGCGAAAGGTGCACCAACAATACAAACAACTGATTATTTCGATTGCTTCATTCGATCGTTTCATGAATATTCTGCGAATAATGCCGGTTGTAATACACTTATTTAAAGTAATTAATTTTTTGTTAACCTTTTATACAATTCAAAATAATTGTAGAAATCTACGATTTGGTCACATTAATAGTTATATCAATTTATTTTTGTCATGAGTAATATTTTCATATCTTAAATAATAGTTTGTAAAAGACATTATTTATTTGTTGGCTGTTGGATTAACATAATTTATGTGAGTAAAAGTAGAGCAAAGAAATTCTCACAAAAACTTATATTGACGTTTCACCCCTTCCTGAAAGAGAGAGTTATTTCCCATAGAGGCACCCCCAACGATAAATAATGCATGTCGATTTGCTCCGCTTCGTGGCGGTTTTGCGCGAAGCGTGAGACGAGACAACTGGACAAAGAAAGAATTTACATAAATTCCGCTTTCATGTTTCCTCGTCCTAATTCGGCATTTTTAGAAATTGACACCATTAATAAATAAATTTTTTGACGAGGAAGAAATTGATATTGAAGGAAACTTTGTTTTTTAAGAGTTCATAAATAAATGTGATTATTACATGATCTATTTCATTAGTACTTTCGCATTCACATACAAGTCAAATCCGGATATTCGCTATACACAGAAAAATACATATCGCATTTAAATATTAATTACTTGTTTCAGATATGTCAAAAGATAGTAATTTATTACAATATGCTCTTTCTTCGGGTATTTAAGGAATTACTGTCTTACACATCGCGTCAGAGTGCGTGTTAATTCGATCTGCATCGCGGAGTGGTCAATTTTTATTCGACTCGGCATAATTTCGTGGGCATTAACTCGCTCGTTAACTCAATTTCACCACCCTTCCATGATCGCGTTGGTGCGTCGCAGATTAACGTACGGTCCGAGAAGCGATATGCGACGTGCGTATTGTGCGAAAATTTTGCGTGGGACACCTGCAAAGACGAACTTACGCGAACGAAGAGAGTCCACGGTTCCACGCGTAAAATTTATGTTGCGTGAAGCAACCGTCATCCCAAAAGAGTGTTTTTTTCTCCGTGAGAAACGGTTGCGACGCGACGGCGATCGTCCGTAACACGTCGAAGCGTAAAAGGTTTTACGAGATAATTGCAATATCCGTAAATAAAACACGAAAGTATACCAACGAATACGCTTGCAACGAACTTTAAGAAACGTCTATTATTAAATATATTAACCCTTTATTCGTAACTTTGCGCGACGACCAATAATACTGTTGGATCAGAACGGATGAGACTGACAATAAATGAAATACATTTGTATTTAATTAATTTAATTATATTTTTTAATGTACTAATTAAGAAATTCCAAAATATTTTTATTTTATTATAATAAGTTTGCTTGAATTAAAAATTATAAACATTTACACACACGCACAAAATATTATTATAAATACTACCACTTTGATCAAATGTGATCCTCTTATTTGTGTTAAATATTTCTAGTTCATTTTCACTTAATATTTTTATCTTAACAATTTTGTCATATCGAGTTACTTATAAAACTTAACTGATATAATTTATGTTATGCATCTTTTATCGATATTGTTTTCTTTTGCAATATATTAAATTTGTTGAATCAAATTATTTTCAAAATCCTACTTTCTGATACTTTCTACCATTCAATGAAAGTGTATCCGCGGCTTTTTAATTCTGGAACAAGCACGCTTATTATGTATTTCATAATAATTTAAAAATTCCGTTAACGTTTTTGTAGGAAATGATCGATCGACAGAATCCTTTGAAGGTATTTCCTTTCAAAAGCATCGACTTCCGGATTGAGAGTTCACCGCGACAAAATCGAAATGGATGGATTTGGGGGACTGCGGAGAAAGAGAGAAGGTACGCATTTCCTGCCCCTAAGTAGGGCTTCCTATAAACGCACATAAGTTATGATATTAATTAATCGTGTATGTATTATTGAATAATCAATTTTTATATAAGAAAAAGGACCCAAAAGTAAAAATAAAAATTTTAAGATAGCCTGAACTTTAAGATTTTAATTTATTAATGAAGGCATAATGTTATCTTATGATTATTACTATCTTTCAGTAATTGTATAATAATTTATTATATTACTTGATCGTTTTGCCTAATTTATAATTATCAAGATGATTGTACATTTTGTCCGTTTTTTGACTTATCGTATTCGACTTATCGTATTCACAGAAATAACAATGATCATGATAACATATCGATTGACCTTTGTAATAAAACAAACAGGATAGTTAATTTTATCAAAGGCTTATACCCTGATCGATTATACAAATTTCACTCGATGAACCTTGTTTCATTTGCAACGTATTAAAAATTACGCATTTAATTTTAAATAATTATTCTTAATTATAATATCTATGAAAGATTTTCGAAGCCTATAAAAATTTAAGAAGAAAGATTTCGAAAACTTATAATTTTCTTTTAATTCAGTTCTCTCTATAAAAGAAAACTGTATTTAAGTAATTTTCATGTTAAATTAAGTTTCTATATTGATCAAACGCTTGCTAAAATTGTTTCTATTTATAATGGGATCGTATTCTCCGGAACATCTGCACCGTATATCAACTTTCAAAATGTAAGAACAGAGCGTGATCTCCGTTTAAAGTCTTCTTCATGTAACCATGACCCATTACTTCCATGCTGGGGGCACGTGAACCATATGGTTCGTGTGATCGATCATGCACGCGTTGACGATTAAACTATCAAGTTCGCGAAACTTAAACTTTGTACGCGCGAGTAGTTCCTCGCTATACTTGAATGGCTTTGTAGAAGAAAAATTGTATGTTACGTTTACGTCGAAGCATTTTTAGCTTAATTTATACTGTTTAAGTTAGATTTCATTAATTAATAGCCTAATAGGATAGATCCGATTTGGAACTCATTTTTACATTTTCGATATAGTTCGACACAGGTAAGAGATACTACATGTCGAAATGGTCTCAAGCAAAAATGAAGGAAATTGAATGATTTTTCGAACGGCACCATTTGTTTTATGATCGGATTTTATTTATGCCTTATAGAGAACAAAAACTGTAAATGATATTTAGACCACTCTCCCCTCTATGTATACATATGTATAGTAAAATATTTTATTGAGTCTGAACAAAAGTTTAGCTCTGTAAATTTTTGTTTCCACCCGATACTTAATATACATATAGTTTCAAGGAAATACAAGAAGGAACGAGGTAATGAATCAATTTAGTGCTTCAATTAATGCTCAATTATAAGGTCAGTTTGTGAGAATTAAATTAACTCATAGCGTTAGAATGAAGTGAAAGTTACTGTTTTAAGCGCAAATTCAGAAACGAGAACGCTTCGAAAAAAATTGCATTTGCATTAAACTGCAGTCATATAATTTGTGAAATTGTTCGAGGTGTTCGAGCATTGTTCATTGTGTGACAAGCTGCACCTGCGGTTTTACGATTGTAAAAGCGGAAGGACTCCCCCACGTGCATGCTTCACCTGTGCTTTTCTACTCTCGGACGTGCATAGAGTGTGATAAAAGGACAATAGATGTATGTCAGAAACGGCATTTATCTGCATAAAGGTCGCTCAAACGTGGTCTCATTTAAAGTACTTTCAATATGTCAGTTAAATATTAACAATATATAATTATCGTTATATTACTTAATACATGTTAGAGAATTAATAACGGTAGAGAAATCATAACGATTTATTATAAAAAATAAATTGTAACGATATTATTAAGATACCTTTTAGACATTTTGTTTGACATATGCATGCTATCTGAATATTTAAAAAAATGTTAGAAAGAAGGAAATTCTTTATTAGATTTATAATCGTATTATATAGTCTACATTATATATTTTAGACATGTATATTACAATATAATTTAAAATGTGAACACACATCATGAACAATATAAAGTGTCTTATTATATGTATACCTGTATATAAGATCGTAGATACACAACAAATCGGAAATAAAGACTCAACAGTCAAGCTGGATCTTTAAACTGGACTACAGGTCTGGTTTGACTGTTTAGAGGGCGTTTATTTCCAACAATTTAATATTAAAAAGTTAAAAAATTTTTTATTAATAAATTATATATTTTATAAAATATATATAATATATTTTATATATATATACATACCACAATAAATATATGTATTATAATAAAAAAATATATATGTATCAACATAAGATAAAACGTAATGCAATCTTAATACTACTGCAGTATCATCTTTTGATAATACCGAAATCTTCTTCAATTATGCTCCTTTGATAAAATTGTTCTAACTTATCTAAGCCCGTTTAATATATCGTACGCAAGATGTCACCACAGTATCATTTGTATACTGACTGGGTCTGAGCACAGAATTGCCGTAACGCATTAAGACAGATTTAAGTTGTAGACGTAAGCAACGCACAAGCTTTAGCGTACGACGTTGGAATTAGTGGACATGTGCTGTATCTCTCGATAGCGTGCTACCACGCTATATAAGCAAAAGCAAGTAATCTAATCGTTTGTAAGCAAGTCAAAAATAATCTTGTTAATTTCCCTGAAAGTCTTAATATGTTACGACAATCCTGTGCTCAGATCCTGACACTATAATGCATTACGTGTACATACATTGCATGTACCCATGTACACATACACACACAATAAGCCCTACAGGAAAGACTATCTTACTGATCCTCGGTCATTTTATTATATAATTAGTGAATTCACGGATCCGACTTTAATGCACTACATATATACTGATACATAGATACATTTACACATTTATGTACATCACGTTTTTTTTTTCAAATAATAATACTATAAATATTTGGGGAAAATGGAAATAATTTGTATTCACTATATTAATCTAAAAAATGAAAATTATGAGAATGACGTGTACTTATTTGATATAAATTGCATATATATAT